>NC_044980.1:103494977-104094977 GCF_008728515.1 Papio anubis
AATATCCAGAACCTACAAAGAACTCAAACAAATTTACAAGAAAAAAAACAAACAACCCCATCAAAAAGTGGGCAAAGGATATGAATAGACATTTCTCAAAAGAAGACATTCATACAGCCAACAAACACATGAAAAAATGCTCATCATCACTGGCCATCAGAGAAATGCAAATCAAAACCACAATGAGATACCATCTCACACCAGTTAGAATGGCGATCATTCAAAAGTCAGGAAACAACAGGTGCTGGAGAGGATGTGGAGAAATAGGAACACTTTTACACTGTTGGTGGGATTGTAAACTAGTTCAACCATTATGGAAAACAGTATGGCGATTCCTCAAGGATCTAGAACTAGATGTACCATATGACCCAGCCATCCCATTACTGGGTATATACCCAAAGGATTATAAATTATGCTGCTATAAAGACACATGCACACGTATGTTTATTGCAGCACTATTCACAATAGCAAAGACTTGGAATCAACCCAAATGTCCATCAGTGACAGATTGGATTAAGAAAATGTGGCACATATACACCATGGAATACTATGCAGCCATAAAAAAGGATGAGTTTGTGTCCTTTGTAGGGACATGGATGCAGCTGGAAGCCATCATTCTTAGCAAACTATCACAAGAACAGAAAACCAAACACCGCATGTTCTCACTCATAGGTGGGAACTGAACAATGAGATCACTTGGACTCAGGAAGGGGAACATCACACACTGGGGCCTATCATGGGGAGGGGGGAGGGGGGAGGGATTGCATTGGGAGTTATACCTGATGTAAATGACGAGTTGATGGGTGCAGCACACCAACAAGGCACAAGTATACATATGTAACAAACCTGCACGTTATGCACATGTACCCTACAACTTACAGTATAATTTAAAAAAAAATAAATAAAAAAAAGAAAAAATAAATAAATAAAATAAAATAAAAATAAATAAATAAAAAAACCCTAAGCATCAGATAGGCAGAAGTTGGGAACACATATGAACTATAAGTAGTCAATACAACACCTTGAAAAAATGTAGACCAGCAGCCATAGTATTTGTGCACAGCTTCTCAAAGTGAAGTTTCTCTCTAGGTAAAGCACAGGATTTGCCTCAATAGGCTCCTAACTTGGACAAGAAATGGTGCCAGTTAACTCCTGCGTACTAAATCACAAAGAGGTTCCTAAAAAATTCTGGACTGAAAATTAAACAGATTAAAAAAAAGAGGACTGATGACTTTGAATATCTCATCATAATTGTGTTAGGAAACAGCATAGCAACACTTAGAGATTTGAAGGAGGAATCAAACAAAAAATAAACACTGTAATCATAGAAGTCTACTACCAGACAAAATGTACATCATACTTTTTAGGGAAAAAATAAATGGTGATAAATGTTATAGCTAGTCAAGGTTTGTATATAATCATGGCCTTACCTAATATAATAAGCAATCAAAAAACATATTTAGAAATTTATTCAAGCTAAGAAAGAAATGAATAGTATTGAACAGTTTAAGAAAGGAAAATCCTAGTGTGAAATGGCTGCAGGTGAGTAGAAGAAAAATAGGTAAGTTTTAATAAAGAAAAATAATTTTATAAATATGACCAAATAATTAAATGCAGATATATAAATCATTCTTTAAGGAGCAGACAGAACATTAAAAATAATTAGTTAACTATAATGTTATCAGAACTCAAGATTATATTAACAGACTAGGAAGGGGAGAATTAATGTAAATAAATTTGTCTTGGTCTTTACTGCACATGGAGAAGAGGGCAGTCAGCACTTCATTCTTGATTTTTACTACTTAGGGAAACTAGTTTACGAATAAATTTACTTTGCCATTGCCTGATTTTTTTACTCAGAAAAGATGGATGACAAAAATGTAGGCTTTAGCCTGTCTGTTAAAAGGATTTTTCTCCTGCTTACAGGACTTCATTCTTTGAGTTCCAGGGAAGCTGGTGTGGGAGTGAAGGGATGGAGCCTCAGACAAGTAATGACTGCCCTCTCATCAGAGAAGGCAGAGGTGGAGCGCTAATTGTTTCCCTCCACCCAGACCCATCAGGCTTTTCTGGCTATTGATTGGTTGGTGGTAATTAATCCTACTAGCAGAACCTTTCAGTCATCATTTTTGTTTTAATTTTTTTCAACATAATGGCAATTTATGAGACACTGATTGGGGTTGCAGCCTCTGTTATCACGTAAAATATTTCTTATTAAATAATTTTAAGCTGGAGAGTATTGTAGTCACAGTTATGCTATAGCCCTGGCAGCATAGTATATGACAGATTGTTGAGGGGAAGAACGTAAGGCAAGGAGACAAGTTAAAAAGCTACAATAGTCAAGAGACAGTAAGAGCCCAAACCAAGGTCATGACAGTGGGAACAGAGAGCAGAGGAACAGTTTTGAAGTGTAGTTAATGTACGTACAACACTGTCAGATCCTGAACTGGATGGAGAAAGTGAGATGGAGAAGATAAGATGTCTGATTTGGTTAGCTGGAGGAAAGGGCATGACGATGTGTACTGAGGTAAAAATTCAGGAGGTAGGAGCCTGACTGGGGGAAAAACTAGTTCAAATATGAACTGGCAGGACATGGAAGGGAAGAACTACAGTCTAATAGGTGTTTTTCATATTACTTATCTCATTTAAATCTTTCAAAAGCTCTTTGAGGTGGCTGTTATCTCGATACAACTGCTAAACAGACCCTGGGGTTCACAGGGGTGAAGCGACATTCAAAATTACACAGGAAGCAAAAGACAAGACTAAAATTCACATCTTCTGGTTTCAGGTTGCATTGCTTTTTTGCTGTACAATAATGTAGCAGCATATATAGTGGGTATAGTGGGTATTTACCTGATACAGACTAAGTTATAATTGGCTCCAGGGATCAAAGGATCAATAAGAAATCCAAGAAATGAATCAAGAAGCATCAAGGAAATAAACGAACAACGAGAATCTACATTGACATTTCAGTTCACAAGACATGAAGGAGTATTGATGCAAACTTTTGTTTGAATGGTCTAGGTTAGACCATCACATGGACATTATAATTAGTAGGATCAAGGATATAAATAATGTGGATATCAGTGATCTAACTGAAAAGGAAGTGCCTTGCCACCCATACAAAGCAGTGAATTCCTTGTTTCATTCATTTCAATGCAAACATAAACACTGTATGTCTGGAAAACGCTTGCCATGTTCAAGACAGTTTTAAATTGTCAAGCTTTTTTTGGAATACACTTATGGAGCACATTAAATCAGTTATTTTGTGTTGGAAGATACAGTTTTATGTCATACTGCTTGAATTAAATGCCATACTGCCTTTCTCAGCAGTCTTCATTGGCTAATAATTCAATTATAAACACAATTCATTATTTTCATGTTAGATTAGAAAGCCTTTTGCGTTGACTTGAGCTATCTCCCCAGAGCAAATGGTGCCGTTTATAAAAGGCCAAACCACAGGGTGGAGCATTGAGAGTATGAAGCATCATATAAAATTTAACTGCATTAAATGGAAATCTGCCTTCCAGCAAGCTGCTTATCTCCAGCTATGGGCAGATAAAGGCCAATGCATGGCAGCTGGGAGGGGGTTCCTGCAGTCTCTTTTTCTTTACTTCATCGGGTTTATAATTTATTGTTTTCAGTGTCTTCTTTCCCCAGATTTTCCCTGTCCCCCAGCGAGGCTGCTCTAATTCTGTGATTGCCTTCCTTGAGTCCTTTTGTGGATCCTGAACCTGTTCTTTTCCAGGCTCAGCTGAAACCATTTGCTTCTATTTGTTTCTTTTTGTATTGTAGGATCTTTATAAAAGGGGTTATAAGAAGTCACGCAGGTAGATACATGATGAATTATCTACTGACCAATAGCATCAGAAATGGGCAGATGAGTATATTTCACTTTCATGGGCACAAGCACAAGCAATTTTTGCCACTATAAATAAAATTTCTTCAGATACTTCAGTTGAATGGTCTCTTTGCTTTCTAAATCTCAGAACATTTGTTCAACATTATGTTACTTTCCTGAGATGTACAGCAAATGAAATTGCTCAGGTTACTGCTGCTAATGGTCACTGGCATTGAATTTTAGGTGTTAAACCAGAGGTGTCTTCCACCAAGTGTCACAATTTTAAGACTATTTGGTCCAGCAAATCCTGATGAAGTCTTAATGTATCATCAGGGCCTGGTGCCTCGATATTTCTTTTTCATTCTAAATGCATGCAGTTCATTTTCTTAATTTTTTGCATGTACCCAGTGGTATCTTAGGAGTATATGAGACCAATATTAAAGATTCTCTAGAAATATAAAATCATTTCTGGTTTTATTTTGGTAATTACATTACAGTGTGTATTGTTTATGTGGAGTAATGGCCTCTTCACACCTATATAGGCCTTTATATAAATAAATATTGTGTAAGGAGAAAAGTTGATTTTAAAATATTTGTTATAATGTTACAATTAACAGAATAGTTAGTCAAATTGCTAACCTAAAAACACAAATTATTCTTTTAATGTCAATAGTTTTTGTTTGCTAGAGCCAACTAATTTTTTTTAAAAAGTTTAAATCTTTTCCTTAAAATAAAAAAAATAATAAATATAAAAAATAGAATCAAAATCATTTGGTAGTACTGTTTTAAGCAATTATTGTTTTCCTTTCTGTTATGAGCAGTCATTGTGTTTTTCACTTTATTCCTCTGTTAACTGAGCATTGTCTAAACACTGCTATCCCCTTCTTCACTTGATAATTTCCAAAATATTCTCTCAGAAAAAGAAAAGTCGGGATTCAGTAACAGGCTGTCTCAAAGCAGTTATCTGCTCAACAATGCAACTAGCATGACAGTTGAATGATACACTGGAGAGAGTGCTATATCAAAACTCTTAAAATCTGGTTCCACTCATCAATAAGCCTAATAAATTTGGCCTCAGTTTCTTTATTTTTAAAATAAAAATAGTTTTGTATTGTCTCGAATGCCCTACATTTATAAAATACTAAGTATTTTTTTAAAAACTGGTTCATCAGTGTTTGCAACCTTAAACACAAATCATTAGCAAGTTAAATTAAATAGATGTGGATGCAATATAGCAAAATCTAAAAATCGGTTAAAGAAAGAATTGAATTCCACCATTCAATATTCGTAATCAGCTACATTTACTGTTTTGGCAATCATTTAAACTTGTTTATCTGGTAATTATTAGAGTACTTTTTAAATAAATTTGACAAAGTCACATAACATTTATTTTTAGATGTTAAAATGCAATTTTAGTTGTGTTGTAAATACAGTTAGAGTTTTCCAAGAGCTTAATTAGTTCTAGTCGTTTGTCATTTTGAAAACCAAATTAAATATTTGAATCTCCTACAACTTACTTTCTATCATTAAAAAGGGTCTGAAAGAATCACCAAAACTTCCAGAATAACCTAACTGGCACCAATGAGAACCTCTAAATTTTGTTGTTTTTAGGAATTCTGTATTAAAATATATTAAGTAAAATTATATTAAGTGCTATTTGTAGTAAATATAATCTGTTTGCATTTTAGTTTCATATTTATAAATACTATTCTTTATTTTTAAAATGTAAAAAAATTGCAATCTTTGTCAAACTGCAATACTCATTAGGTGTCTCCCATCACACTATGAGACAGAACAAATTATTGATGAACTCTAATCTAAAGTATTTTTAAGGAAATTAGGTAAACTTTAAGCCATTCTCCAAAAATCTTTACTTAATCTGGAATCCCACAAACTTCCAAATACAAGTGGGAAAATAACTTTTGTTCATAAAGAATGTTCCAGACTTTTAGAAGGGTCTGCAGTTGATTCTGAGGGACTTAGAATTTACATATACAAAGGCCTTTGGTGTAGAATGGGCTGCCAGATGCTGAAAACCAGGAACTAATTAAATAAATATATATGGCAATTGCATTTTCAACTTGGTATGGTATTACAAGTTATTACTATTTATATATTCATTGAAAAATAATTCAAAACTGTGATCCTCTTTAAATATTGGAAAGGAGTGCCCTCTGATCAATTTCCCCAGAAATACTCCTCAACACAATAAAGGTCATATATTGCAAGCCTGCAACTAACATTATCCTCAATGGTGAAAAGTTGAGAGTGTCTCTCTAAAATCAGGAACAAGACAAGAATGCTCACTCTCACCACTTCTATGTAACATAATACTAAAAGTCCTAGCCAGAGCAATTAGGCAAGAAAAAGAAAAAAAAGTCATCCAAACAGGAAAGGAAAAAGTAAAACTGTCTTTGTTTGCTGACCAAATGATCTTATACATAGAAAACCCTAAAATGTCTACAAAAGCAACCTAAAAGACTGTTAGAACGTTAAATGAATTCAGTAAAATTGAAATTTGCAGGTGATAAAATCAACATATTAAAATCAATAGCACTGCTATATACTAATGACAGAATATCTGAAGAAGATATTATGAAAACAGTCTCATTTACAATAGCAAAAAATAACATACTTAGGAATAAATTGAGCCAAGGAAGTAAAAAATCTGTACACTGAAAAATCTAAAATATTGATGAAAAAATTAAAGCCTAAGCAATTAAATGGGAAGATATTTCATGTTCATGGATTGGAAAAATTAATGTTGATAAAATGTCCGTACTACCCAAAGTGATTTACAGATTCAATGCAGTTCATATCAAAATTTTAATGTTATTATTCACAGAAACAGAAAAAAAAATTAAATTTGTATGAAACCACAAAATTCGTTGAATATCCAAAGCAATCCTGAGCAAAAAGAAAAAAAGCTGGAAACATCACACTACCGGATTTTAAAGTGTATTACAAAGCTATAGTAATCAAAACAGCATGGCAATAGCATACAGACACATTTGTCAAAGTGACAGAATAGAAAGACCAGAAGTAAATTCATGCATTTATGGTCAATTGATTTTTGATAGTTACCAAGAATACACAATAGGGAAAAAATAATCTCTTCAATACATGGTTTTGGGAGAACTGAACATCCACAAGCAGAATTAAATTAGCCCCTTCTCTCACACAATATAGTAAAGATAACTCAAAATGGATTAAAGTCTACTTTAATTACAAAATGAAATATTAACAAAATAAAGAGACAACCCACATATTTAAAGAAAATATGTACAAACCATACATTTTTAATCCACATATTTAAAGAAAATATGTGCAAACTATACATTTGGTAAAGGATTAATATATAAAATATAGAAGAAACTGAAACAACTTAATAACAAGAAAACAAACAGCCCAATGAAAAAAATGGGTAAAGGACCTGAACAGACATTTCTCAAAAGAAGGCATACTAATGGCCAAACAGATATATGAAAATGTGCTCAACATCACTAATCATAAGGGAAATGCAAAGTAAAACCACAACGACATATCACCTCGCACCTGTTAGAATGGCTATTATCAAAAAGATGAAAGATAACAGATGTTGATGAGGATGTTCAGTAAAGGGAATCCTTTTACATTATTGATGTAATAACAGCATGGAGATTCCTCAAAAATTGAAAATAGAACTACCATATGATCTAACAATCTCACTTCTACATATATATCCCAAAAAAGTGAACTCAGTATGTTGAAGAGATAACTGAACTATGTTCATTGCATCATTATTCACAATAGCCAAGATATGTAATCAACCTACGTGTCCGCTGACTGATGAATAAATAAAGTATGGTATATATACACAATGGAATACTATCCAGTCTTTAAAAAGAAGAAAGTTCTGTCATTTATAAAAACATGAATGGACATTGAGGCATTATGCTAAATGAAATAAGCATTGTACAGAAAGATAAATACTGCAAAATCTCACTTGCATGTGGAATCTATAAAAGCTGAACTTGTAGAACTAGATAGTAGAATGGTGTAAGGCTTGGGATGGAGTGTAAGGAAGATGGGGAAAAGAGGAGATGTCAGTCAAAGAGTGAAAAGTTTCAGTTAGACAGGAGGAATGAGTTCTAGTGATCTATTGCACAGCATTGTGACTATGATAAAAAAAGTATAATTCAAAAATGCTAATAGAGTAAATTTTAATTGTTCTTACAACCAAAAATTGATAAGGATGTGAGGTGATGGATATGTTAATAAGCTTGACTTACTCATTCCATAAGATACACATATATCCTAACATATCATTTACCTCATAAATATATAAAATTATTGTCAATTTAAAAAATCTTTCCTACACTGAACTCATGCCAAAACTATGACTCTTCTTTTTCTCATCTTAAATTAACATATGTATAGGAGAAAACTAGTATTTGTCAGTCAAGATTTATTTTTAGCTGGGTGCAGTGGCTCACACCTGTAATCCCAGAACTTTGGGAGGCTGAGGTAGGCAGGTCACTTGAAGTCAGAAGTTGGAGACCAGAGACCAGGCTAGGCAACATGGCAAGACCCTGTCTCTACTAAAAAATAAAAAGAAAGAAAGAAAGAAAAAAAACCCTACAAAAATAGCCAGCATGGTGGTGTATGCCTGTGGTCCCACCTACTTGGGAGGCTGAGCTGGGAGGATCACTTGAGCCCCAGGGATGGAGGTTGCAGTAAGCCGAGATCGCGGCACTGCCGCACTGCATTCCAGCCTGGGTGATAGAGTGAGACCAAAAAAAACTTTTTTTTAAGATTCATTTTTGGCCGGGCGCGGTGGCTCAAGCCTGTAATCCCAGCACTTTGGGAGGCTGAGACGGGCGGATCACGAGGTCAGGAGATCGAGACCATCCTGGCTAACCCAGTGAAACCCCGTCTCTACTAAAAATACAAAAAATTTAGCCAGGCGTGGTGGCGGGCGCCTGTAGTCCCAGCTACTCGGGAGGCTGAGGCAGGCAGGAGAATGGCGGGAACCCGGGAGGCGGAGCTTGCAGTGAGCCGAGATCGCGCCACTGCACTCCAGCCTGGGTGACAAAGCGAGACTCCGTCTCAAAGAAAAAAAAAGATTCATTTTTGTTATACATTATAAGTAAGGCATAAAGAAATACAGTATCAGTATATTTTCTCCAACAGTATATTGTACTTCACTGCTTCTGTTTAACAACTTGGAATATAAAGGCTGTTTTCAAGGCAGGAATAAATTTCTTGTCAATAAAAACTGCATTTAATAAAAAAAAAAAACTATGCAGTGCATGCATGCATATCTAGCAAAACAGAAAAAGAGAGAAACAATGTATTGATGAAATGAATTAATACTAAACATGTAAATTGCCCTTGCCTTTGGAACTGAGATTATAAATTTGTTTCATAGTCAACTGAGGTGTGATTAACATTTAGGTACAAGGGTTATTTGACATTTAAGCACAAAGATTTCTCCATGAGTTACTTTGGATTTATAGGATCACTCTTACCAGCATTTCTTTTGAAGCTGTGTCTTATGGAAGATGAGATGTTCAAGCACATTATTCAACTGAGGACTGTTATTCTGAACACAAGACCAAGCAGCAACACAGTGCCAGAGCAGGTGGTTAATTTCATATCCTCCCTGATTAAATTGCAAATGTTTCAGGAATTAAAATATAAAAATATATCTGAGAAAGAATACTCTGACTTGAACAAACATGAAAATAAATTTTAAATATACAAATGAAAATTCATATTCTCTTACACTTTATATTTCACCAAGTGGAGCAATTTACATAAGCATATTTTTGAAGTACATATAGTTAACCTGAACCTAACGTATGTATTTTTCACATGGGTCCCTTGTGTTCAATGATGTCAGCTCTACAATATGGCAAAAATTCTGGATCCCATAAGAGATGGCTATTAGACACAATTGTGGTTCGTAGATTCTATGTGACTTAGTTCTCCCTGACACTTGAGAAAGAAGGAATGGGGAAAGTTTGAACAAAACACTAACAGCAAATCATGTTTTAAAATGTGGATTTCTACTTTAAGGACCAAAATATATGCCTAGCAAGACATCGTCAATGTCTGTTAAGTAGCTATTCTTAAAGTCTAAAAATTCAGATAACAAATAAGCTGTTGTTTAGTTTTTTTCTTAGAGTGCTTCCCAACAGTTTTATACATTTAATTGGTCTACTAAAGTAATTGGTAGAAAATGATGACACAGCATTCTCTAAATTTTTGCCAACAGTGAAGATTCAAATACACATCCTGTGATAGGTACTCCAATTGTTAACTTAGTTGATACTTTGTGATTTTTATGTTAAAATGAAACAGAATCTAAAGGGCTTCATAATTCTTATATATTATATAAAACAACATCAGGACTACAATTTAATTTTATGTTGAGTACTTTTCAGATAGAAGGCAAGAAGTTCATACATAAATTTTAAGCTATTTTAAGTTTCTAATAAAGAATTTAGTTAAGTCCCATAGTTGTGTATTTATCTACTTTATGTCAGGAATTCTGTTAGATTCTGGAGATAAAGGCATGAGGAAGACAACATCTGTACAAAGCTACTGACTCTGGGGAACAATAATTCAGAAAAGCAAATGAAAACAATTCAGTGTTTAGAGTATTAGAATACACCACACAAAAGCACTATTCTAAAATAATGTAAAGCATTAGTCTGAGACATACTGACTTCAGCAAATCCACATATAACTCAATTTCTGCTTTATGGGTAGGGTCTACCCCAAAACTGGAACCCATATAAATGAAATTCTTTTCTCAAATTGCTCTAGTTGTCTCAGCCTGGATGCCTGACAATCCTCAGATTGCAAACTTATTTTGAATAAATAAGTAAATAAATATGTTTTAAAACTTTGGAATGACTTGAATGATTAATTTATAATAAATATTATTTTAATCATAGATATTATAGGACTACATAAACTATTCAATTAGGTCAACCATTCTTGCATTAATGTATTTATGTACCATCATCAGAGAAAATTCAGAAAGCATTTGGTAAAGAAAAAAATCAGGATTTAGACAATGAACAAGATTTGAGTTTTATCTTCAATTTTATTTTATGCCAATTTTACACATTGCGGAGAAATAAAAAGCATCCTCTCATGTCTGGGATTGATTTGACATACTATTACAAGCCAGTCTGATACAGCCAGGTGATTTTGATCTCCTATTGGACATAAACTCAAAAAATAGCAATTTCAGACAATATTACTCTGAGACCATAAGAAATAAACAAAGCCACTGGACAAGTTTTTTTCTAAGCACAGATATAAACAAAGTCACTGTGCCACCCAAAAAATACCTACTTATAGAATTGCCCCCACTTTTTGACAGCATCAGACCTCTAGAGAGAACCCTTGCTTCTTTAGAGTCTTCCCAAGATCATCCAAGTAAAGTCCAAATCCTCTAGTAGATTCCTTCTAACACTCTCTTATTAAGACATCCCATAGTTCCTTGTAGTATGTATTTCTCTCTCTCTCTCTCTCTCTCTCTCTCTCTCTCTCTCTCTCTCTGCAACAAGTAATAAACCCAATATGCCTAATTGCAGATGTGTTCCCGGTGGTCTTTGGCAGTAGAACATTGGCATCATCAAGAGGAAAGGAACCTGCCATACCTGTGAATTTTCCAGATAAGTAGGACTTATTATTTAGTCTCAGGGATTTTATGTATTTCAAGCATTCTTTTTTTTTTTTTTTTTCTTTCTTTTTCTTTTGAGACACAGTCTTGCTCTGTCACCCAGGCTGGAGTGCGATGGCGTGATCTCGGCTCACTGCAACCTCCGCCTCCCCAGTTCAAGCAATTCTCCTGTCTCAGCCTGCCAAGTAGCTGGGATTACAGGCACCTGCCACCACACCCAGGTAATTTTTATATTTTTAGTACAGACAGGGTTTCGCCATTTTGGTCAGTCTGGTCTTGAACTCCTGACCTCAGGTGATGCACCCTCCTCAGCCTCCCAAAGTGCTGGGATTACAGTCATGAGCCACCACGCCTGGCCCATTGAGCATTCTTCAGCAAGAAACATTTTTCCAAATAAAAAATAAATTTATCAAACTTAAATGAATTAATGTAATGATGATGACTATGTGATTTAATACAATCATCATGTATATCAACAGTGCAGAAGACCAAGAGTGAGCAATGTTGCTTACTCTTGGAGTTCTGTGCCTTTACCCTAAGTCAGTCCTGCTCAAGGTGTGGTTGGCAGATAACTGCCATTTGCGAACTGTTAATGAGAGCACAAAAAATGAAAAATATGTATTTAGAAACTTTCATAACAATTTGAAAAATAATTATATATATATTCAGTCTATTAAAATTAAAGCTTGTGCTTTTTCGTCTTTTCTATTCTAGTTTTCAGTAATTTGTTATTATTATTATTATATTTTACAAAATTATCCATCTGTGATGGCTTGGAAATTTAAAAATAAATTAGGAGAGATCTTTTACCACAGATAGTTTGAAAAGCACTGAGCACCGCCCTAAATGACTCCCAGAGAACTTTTTTCCCCTCTCTTTCTTCCTTCTTTCTCTCCTTCCCTCCCTCTCTTTGTTCTCTCCCTCCTTACTTCCCTTTCTTCCTTTCTTTTTTGGCTTTTATAACCACTTTCCACAGTTCTTTCATCTCCCTCCCTTGCTGTCCAGCTTTGGGCTGTCATTTGTAGCTGGAACAATGCCTACTTTGAGAAGCCCACCTACAAAAGTGTTGTTAATCTACTGTTGGCTGAAAATTCAGTTAACAACACCAGCCTAGATTTTATGCAAATTTAAGTACATAAATTCTGAGTGTCTGACTAGGCTTTCTTTTATCACAGAAATGAGCTTTGAAGCATGGGCTCTATTTTGGCTGTTCAGGGACAGCTTTCTGGGTTTCATGTAGTTTTCAGTCATTTGGGGGATGGTTGACATTGCCATGAAAGGATCTCCCAATACGAAGTGTTACCTGGGTAATTTGACATGAATCATAGGATAATGCTCCTAATTTTAAGGAATTTATGTCTCAGTCTAATAATTCCTAGTAACCATTTACAATTACAGGACAACACAAAATGTCCCAAAATTAGGTAATGACTTTGGCTTACCAAAAAGTGTTAGAGAATGAGATTGCTAATCATACTAGAATGTAAACTCTGTGTTTGCTAGTTTTCAGAGAACTATTTGTTCTTCAGAACAGATGAAACTATTTAATAAAAGGTCTACTTCATTGTAGCAGGGTTTACATCTACATTCTCCAAATAACTATTATTACTACCAGGTGACAACTCTGCTTAGAAAATTCAGCTTTGCTAGTGAGCAAAGGACAGAGTGGAAAACTCAATCCAGCATTCTGGCTCTGCTATCCAAAGAGCTAATTAAGTGTACCATTTGTCAAAGTCAATGGAAACCCTGTGTCTGGCTCACTTAAAAAGACATTAAAAAGAGAAATGGGGTCCAACAGCAGAGGAAAGGAAATTTCCTATTCTTAAGTGGAACCCATGCTCATATGGTGTGTATCCTAATGTATCGTAATATCCTATAGAACTTTCCGTGCAATTTTGGTAGCACTTTGACAACAAATTAAGTAATTATGACTTTGTTCCAATGCATATAAGAATACTAAAAATCAAATATTTTACAGTGGCCAAAATATGTGCTATAGACCTTTTAGCATTATCAAATGATAAGGGCAGTAGGAATAAATTCACAAATCCTCTGCTATAATATACTAAAACAATCATAAGGAAAGGAGAAGAGATTGATGCAAATGTATCTTTTATATTTCCATTTCTATCACTTTTATATCTTTTTCCCTCTTTCCTTTCCCAGGTGAAAGAGATGGGTATTGAATGAGTAAATACTCAACTGAACTGGAAAGGCTGGCTGTACTGGATAAATTGGGCTGAAACTGGGGAACTTTAAGATATGCAGTCCAGCACTGACTGAGTGCTGATTAGCCAAATCAGTAATTTTAGCAGCACTGTGGCTATGCTATCCTATATTTATATCTTTATATTATGAGATAAGAGGAGGAGAAAAAGAAGGGCAGTAAACCTGATAGGCCAAACTCTGTTATAATCCCCTTGCGGGATCACATGGATAGAGCTGAAATAGAATTTAGAAGAGGTTGAATCTCAGCTTTGTTCTACAAAGTGGAAAAAAGCACAGAAGATTTAGTGACTTGTCCAACTCTAAGCTGATATGTTCCTTTCCTGTATTGACATTTTTGCCCCTTCTAATTCAGGCTGAGCTGTACAGCAGTAAGCTTCCATTTGCTTGCTGTGTGTGTGCACCAAGAGAGATAAAATGGATTCATTCTTAAAGAGCATCAGAATCAACATTGACAGTTGCCTACCTCATAACCGGACCATTCACGTTGCTAAGATTTCATGGAATCTTATTTGTTTAAAGGAAAAACATTCCAATCACAACAGTAAGTCAACATACTTACATCCTTAGATGAAAATACTATAGTTCACTGTCTAGGGTAAAGTGAGGTCCTAAACACATATTTTCAATAATTATTTTTCATGTTTGCATGGCATTTAATACTTTTATAAAGCACATGCTTTTTTTTGCAATCTTTATAACAATGCTGTAAAAGAGTTCAGACAGATTGATGATGATGATGATGATGATGACTATGACAATAATGACGACTTTTTAAAGATATGCAAATGGGAGTTTGGTGAGATCGGTGGGCCTCTCCTAGATCACAGAACCAGTTCATAAGCAGGTCTGTTTTCTTCATGATCAGTGCTCCTTCTGTTGCTTGATATCTTTCATTATCTATTTACTGTTAAAACATTTTTTACACTTAAAAACAGATCCTTTCTCACGAGGCAATTTGTGCTCATTAGTAATTATAACCAGAAGGCTCAATTTACTTGGTAAATGTCACTTGTTACATAAATGGTGAACTAGTAATGTGCCAAAGAGAAAACACTTAGGCCCAGAAAGTATTTTCTCTTACAAATAGATGTGTTTGAATGCTTTTTCTTATATATTTAATTTATAGCCGATTTTAGAAAGGGCTCACAGGAAGCATGGGAAAATTATAAGGTAACACACAACATCATCTAAAAAGAGAATCTTCCTCACATTTCCTTAGGTGTTTCAACTTCTGTCATGTTAAATGTATTTTTCCTTTTTTAGAAGTTGTAAGAAAAACAAATTTTCTATTTATAAGCTATAAAATAATAAATATGTTTAACAAAAAATAAAAGAAGGTTTTGAAATGCTTGCTGGTCTTTTTTGGAAAATATGTGAGGAAAGAAAGGCATTATTAGCCCCAGAGATTAAAATTTGTCTTTTGAAGTGTATTAATCAATAAGGTATATGCACAATTATATGGCTCACTGTACTTGTGTTTACATAGTACTGTTTATTAAATACCAAAAAATTATTTAATTAGGGCTTTTTTTAAAGATTACTAATATCTGAGTTAGAAATTAAGAGATTTATCATAATCTAGAGATTATTATCATTTGCCCATTTAAACTATTTTTTAAAGTTTTCAGTTGACTTTAATAGCATATTAAATGTTATTTATTTTTTATTTTATTTTTATTTATTTTTTGAGATGGAGTTTCACTCTTGTTGCCCAGGCTGGGGTGCAATGGCACAATCTCGGGTCACCACAACCTCCACCTCCTGGTTCAAGCGATTCTCCTGCCTCAGCCTCCTGAGTAGCTGGGATTACAGGCATGCACCACCACACCTGGCTAATTTTGTAGTTTTAGTAGAGACGGGGTTTCTGCATGTTGGTCAGGCTGGTCTCAAACTCCCAACCTAAGGTGATCCGCCCGCCTTGGCCTCCCAAAATGCTGGGATTACAGACGTGAGCCACCACGCCTGGCCATTGAATGTTATTTCATATGAATTATGAAAGCATAAAAATTCTATGCCTGCTTTCATAAATAACTTGCTCTGTACACACTTTCCCTTTAATAAAAATATAATATCTTAAAATGTTAACTTACAAGTCAGTCTAAATTATGTTGTAATTTTTAGTTAAGTAGGTGAGATGGAACTTATGAAGAAGAAGGTGTTATGGCATTACTCCATTCAAAGTAGTAGTGTTATATACAGATACCTCACTACTCATCCTATTAACTACTCTCCAGGAACTGTGCATATGGTTGCATGAAATTTGTGTCTTTGCTGTTCACCCCTCCTCCACAGCTAAATGCATCATTCCTCAATGCCTACTGTATTGACAAGCACCATTACTTAATCATAGTAATCATATCTGATGCATCATACAACAGGATATACTCACCATACTAGATTACCCACCATATCAGAATCTGTGTTCTCATGTCTTTTCTTATTTTCCACAGGGCTAAAAATTGATTCAGAACGGAGTTCTCTTTTACCTATAATTTCTGAGGCTTTCAGGATGAATTGCACATTTGAAAAGATGTTCGGATACTTGTGATATGATGCTCCAGAGAAAGAAAGTGCTATTGTAAGAAAAATCATCTGTGAGAAATATTTTATTAATATTTTGCATTGTGGTTCATTTGTCTTTTAGCTATTAAACTATAATTAAATTCAGTACTTAGATGCAGAAACTGCTGTAGTTTCCTATTTAAGATTTATAGTGTTATGTATGCCCCCTGGTGGTGTAATAGAACACTAGACGGTAAATAATTTATACGTAAGAGTTTATATATTTCAGAACAGCAATTTCATAATCATTGAATGCCCAATTAAATATAGTTACTGTTCAACAAAGCTTGGAAACTTCCAGATGAAAATAAATCAAGTTGTAATAGATGCTGCATTCATAATGGATACTTTGACATTGTAATTCTACAAAGGAATCAATGTCATTGATTCTAGACCTACATTCTCCAGTTTTATTCCTTCTCAAGATGTTATTATTTACAACAATATGTTGTAAATAATACAAACAAGATGTTATTATTTACAACAACATGTTGTAAATAATATAAACAAGATGTTATTATTTACAACAATAAGGTAATTTAACACAACACCACGTTATATTTAACAGAATCATCTCAGTGCTGCTCTTTCTATAAACTTTTAGACAAACTTTGGGTTTTAGTCCATCCACATAATGGAAAAATTAATAATGACCATTCTACTGGACAGCTATGTGGAGAGATAGCAGCTGCTGATAGCTTCAGGTAGAAAACAGCCTATTGTTAAAGGAAGAGCTGTAACCTAAGGCTCTATTATATTTGGTAAGAGGACAAAATTGGGGGATTTTATTATTATATATGAAAGACAGATTTTTTTGAGGGGGGGTATATCCTCAATAACAAGCTAATATGAGAACTTGAGGGTTTTATTCAAATAATTTTTCAAAGTTGATTTGCCATAATCATCTGAATATTTGATAAGTCACTATGCTGAACACAGTGAGGAGTTAAGAAGGGGTCATATAATTTAATGAAGATATAAAAACAAGTGAAATGTTAGACAAGAATTCCTGTTCTATCTGTCTACAGCCACATCTGATCAGGACTTACGCTAATGGAATTAATTGATCAGTCTCCATAACGCTTCTGCTATTACCTTCTGTTCCCTCCTCCATGACTTTTTTCATCAAATATTATTCCCTTTCTTTATCTTAGAGTCTCTCCTTCCCTTATCCTACAACACACTAATATTTTGACTTTGTTTTATCCATCTAAACTATTGACATATTTACATATCAGCATAAATATTTATGGCTAAGCTTTTTTTGAAATAGTTAACAATTTTTGACTTATGCTTAAAATTTCCCTCACTGTTTACCTCCAATTTGAATTCTGCTTCCACCTCTCCACTGGGTATGCTCCCAAGATCAGCAGTGATTTTCTGATTGTAGAAACTCATTATTTTTCAGACCTTCTACTATTTAATACTTCTATGGCAATATTGATCTTGAATTTCTCTCCTTAAACATAATCACTCCCTCTCACCTCCCTTATTTCTCTTTTCCTGGGCCCTGTTACACCAATAATACATTAAATGTATGTTCCCCAAGATTTCATTCCTGGAATTAGTTTCTCCCTGCCCCTTGCCCACAGCCACATTAACATGGATGACTGTCAATTCTATATCCCAGGCAGGCTTCACTTATTTTCCTAGTTCCAAACCTATGTTTTCAACTGCTTGCTGGGTATATATACCTGAGTGACCTTCAAATTCAATATGTCCAATATTTCTCCAAATATTTCCTAGTTCAGAACATCATCTCAATTCTATTACTCAATATGCAAAACTTCAGCTCCTGCTTGAATTTCTCACTCTTATTTACATATAGCTTAGATTCAGTGGATCACCAGGTCCAGAACCTTACTAAAATATGAATCTAACTTTCCTGAAATTCAGGGAGGTAGATACTATTACAAATAGGAAAACTGAGTCAGAAAAAAGCTCATACACTTAAGTGGCAAAGTAAAAAGCAGAATACAGAATGAGGATTACCAGCATCTGGAGCAGGGAGTAGGTTGCAGGAATGGATGGGGAAAGGGGAGATATTAGGGTGCAAAGCTTCAGTTAGATAGAAGGAATAAGGTCTAGTGATCTATTTCATGACATGATAACTATAGTTAATAATAATGTACTGCACTTTTCAAAATTGCTGGGAAAAACGTAGAGTCAGGTTCTAAATGTTCTCACCACAAAGAAATAACAAAAGTATGGGGGTTGGAGGGGCAGTGAGCTGAACAAATGCAATCTGGCCCTGAAGCTGTGCTCTTCAACACTGCACCTATTATCTTATGAAAAATAAAATGCAGCTTACATTCTTTATAGTGACAATCTGAGCTTCTCAAAATATAACATAAAACATTTATAAGTGTAAAAAATAAAAGATATTCTACCGTATAAATGTGGTTGAAGCCTAAGTAAATGTTGCTTAAAACTTTCTAGATGACCATGCAGGAAAAATATAAAAAGTCGTAAGAAGACCAAATAGCCAATCTGTCAAAAGAGAAAAGAAAAATGCAGTTTTATGTTACATCAATAAATGTTTAAAAACCATAAGAAAAATCAACCATTATTTTATTACATTTTCTTTTGAGAAAACAATTTTAAACTCGTTCAACATTATGTGGTTTTGAAATAACATTAAAACATTTATATCAAGATTGAAATGCTAGCTCAGCCAAAAAACTTTTATAAATCATCTCTATACTACATATAATGACCAACACTAAATGCTATTTTGTTCTATGTCCTTTAGAACAGTGTTTTTCAATTTACAAGTTATACCCTTTAAGTGAGTCATGAAATCAATTGACAGGAGATTTTTAAATAAAATAAAAGGGAAGAAAAACAAAACATAGTTTATTGTACAATTCCTTGTTTCAGTATATAAATGAATATATATTATGTTATTTGGATTGCAATGCAAAGGGTATTTCTTTCTATGCATATCAGTCAACAGTTTGAGGACCATCACATTACATAGTATTGAGAACTATCCTACTTCTGCATAATATGCTGAGCTAAGCTCCTGATTCCCTCAAGAAAAAAGACCTCTCACGGGGTCATTATTAAATAAGCAGTGCAAAACCTTACTTCTGTAAGATTAGTAAACATATAGTTTGTTTTACACAGACTACATAAAATGGAATGTCTGCAAAAATAATTTGCAACATTTTACAGAAAATTATAAAAAACACATTAACTATAGAAATAAATGGAATACAGTTTCTAAATTATGGAGAAGACCCAAATAACAGCAATAGCTGTCATTATCCTCTGTGTGTGTGTGTGTGTGTGTGTGTGTGTATGTATGTATGTATGTATCTCCAAATTCTCTTAACAGCAACGCAGGGTATCATGTAACAATACACATGTAAAAAGAAAATAAAATTAAAAAGATAAATCTAACGAAATCTCAGTGCGTCATCCAAGACTATAAAGTAAATAAGTAACATTACTGGAATTTGAACCCAGGAATGTATGTACTGCTCCAAAAGCCATGAGCTTTCTACTATGGCAGTGATTTCCACATTTCTTATTACAAACCTCTATCACTACTAATAAATTTTGAGAATGCATCATTAATATTTATAAATGTATTCATAAAGTATAAACATATGCATTTGTAGACTTATGAAGTATATAAAAATAACATGTTTATAAGGCATGCCCAAGGGGTCTCTTCATACAAACAACTTTGTTATAGTACTGTGTTTCTCTACGATGCTGAAGTTAAATGTGAAAAAAATATTTAAAAGAATAATGAAATACTCTAGATGACAGAATTAAAGGAAACTGTTCTCATAGATATAGACAATGAATGAATAACTGATCAGAAGGGGGATAAGTTAATATTTTTCAAGGACTATAGATAAATATTGAAAGGAATATAATATTCAAAAATGTAACAGGGGACAAAATAGAAAAAACATGACAAGCATGTCAGTATGAATAACATCTGTGTTTATACCTCAATTTGGTCATGGATTTTACCTGACCCAGAGACTATCTTTAGTTATAGCTATACTTGAAAATGATTTTAAAAGCTTTCATCTTAATATTCTTGAAGGTCAAATTTTTGACAAATCTACCTTTCCATATTGTATATTGGATTTTCTATGTATTGTTCTTCACGTATTATTTGTGTACATATTCTCTTTGTTGTCTGACAACTCAAGCTTTGCCTCCTACATTGAATTTTAGCCTGTCAGTTTCTCTTTCTGAGCTCTCCTACACTTCCTTCATTTGACCTTTACCTCCTCCTTCTCTCTTTCTATTTTCATCTCTTCTTCTCTTTTTTCTGACCCTTTTAGCTGGCTGTAAAATTGAAGGCTGGATAATATTTATCATGTGTTGTATTTTAATAGTTGTATGTTTTTGGTTCTTGCATAGAATCTTGATGATCACTGCATATATTTCTATGTAATACATATAAAATTGCTGTTGCTTTTATGTTATTCTCTATACTTCTGTAAACAGAATTCAATCATTAAGAATATTGTACACTTAGAGCTAGATAGAAAGGAAATAATGTAAACAAAACATAAAAGAAATAATATTTGTGGATCATATATTTCTAGATCTATTCAACCCTGAGCTACTTCTCCAAAGGAGAAACAAAACAATGCATATAGAGTGGGTGATGCCTCTATGATAATATCCTTTAATAAAGCATTCCATCAAAAAGAAAAGAACAAAAGGGAGATTTCCAATAGTCTTTCAGATATGTAATGAAAACCCTACAAAGGCAAGGAGGACAAGTAAAATGTTTTCTCGCCTGGGTTCAAAGTACTTATAGAGTATGCTTATTTCCAATAGATAGTTATACGAACTAGAATAATAAAAAGCAAGCTTTAAAAATATTAAATCTTGGGATTCCAGTTGAAGATAGCTGACTAGAGACACTGCATACTCACTCTCTCCAGAAAGAAGAGCCAAAATTATGAATCAATAATCATGCCTCAGATGGAACAACTAGGAGAGAACACTGGAGTACAATAGAGAAGTTACAGGAAATACTTGAGACACAGAAGGTGATATGGTTTGGCTCTGCGTTCCCACCCAAATCTCATCCCGAACTATAATCTCACGTGTCAGGGGAGGGGCCCAGTGAGAGGTGATTGGACCACGGGGGCAGACTTCTCCCTTGCAGTTCTTGTGACAGTGAGATCTGGTTGTATGAAAGTATGTGGTGCTTCCCCTTTCACTCTCTCTCTCCTTCTCTAACATGTGAAGATGTGCTTGCTTCTCCTTCACTTTCTGCCATGATTATAAGTTCCCTGAGGCCTCCCAGTCATGCTTCCTGTTAAGCCTGTGGAACTGTGAGAATATTAAACCTCTTTTCTTCATAAATTACCCAGTCCCAAGTACTTCTTTATAGCAGCGTGAGAATCAACTAATACAGAAGGGAAGCAAAATCGGCTGGGAACACATAGGGGCTTGCTATTGGGGGAAAGGGTGTAAGAACTTCAGTGGTCTATGTCCCTACCATGGACTGCAACAACCTGAACCATGGCAGAGCTCCTTGACACACATACTTCCTGACACTAACATGGACAGTGAGCTAGAGACCCCCAAAGGACATTGTACCAGACAGAGAACTTTTGCTGGTTCACTCACACCCCTGAGACCTAAGCAACTACAGCAGGGTGCCATTGTGAGAGTACAGCCATCATGGGGTTACATCCTCCCTTTAGAAACATAGCCTTCATATCTCCATATTCCAGGAACCCCCACTGATATTCCCTAGCGCCTACCCAGTGGGCTACAGTGGCATAGCATTGCTGGAAACAAAGGTGCTACGGGGCCCCAGTACTGTGGCCCACGAGTAGTATTACTTCCCAGAAAAGAGATGGTGCAGTGCATTAACATTGCAGTCTCTGGGACAAAGGAAACCAAGGCACGCACTTTCCAGAGCCTGAAAGCTTCCTGTCTGGGGCTATGAGAAGAAACCCTGCCTCACCAGTAGCACAAACTCTGTGTTCAGGCTTGCAAGCAGAGTGAGATCCATTCACACCCCCCAGCTAACACTGCAGCAGCAGTTGCTGCCACTGGGAATCCAAATGAGAGCCAGCTATCTGGGGCTGAGGGCAGTGACCCCACTTCCACTAGTGGAGTGGCCTCTGTGTTCAGGTTCATGCACAGGGATTCTCTCTCCCACTCTGCATACCTCTGCAGGCTCAGTCACCGCTGCTGCCACTGGAGGCTAGGGCAGGTGAACCGGATGGCTCCTTGAGTGGGCCTGGATAGTGACCACACTCCCACTGGTTGAATGACTTCCATGATCAAGCTCATGTGCAAAGGGGAGGGCTGCTTACCTTTATGTGCACCACTGCAGTGCTGCTACAACTGAGAACAGGCAAGCCTGAGAGCTGCATGACTGGGGCTGCAGGTGGAGACTGCACTGTAGCTATCTCCAACATCAGCATGCACTGCTCAGGACCTAGAAGGTTGTCCCACAACTGCTACTGCCACTACCTACACCACGCCACCTACCCAGGGAATCAAGAACTCACTCACCTGCCTGATCCACCAGTGTCACTACCATGATCTAAGTAAACTACCTAGAAGCCCAAGAATTGGCCTGCCTGGTCCTGCTAATACCAGAGCAAGGTATCTTGTACACAGGGGCACAAGAACAGGCATACTCATCCCACTGCTGCCACGACTGGGGACCAAAGACTAACCCATCTGGAATCCCTGTCCCTGAGCAAAACTTCACCATAGCCTCTACTCTTAACCACACTCTAAACCACTGGGAAATCATAGATACCACTGATGCTGTTGACAGCCAAATAAATCATATAGGGACTGCACCACTGCATGCACTCAGAATCAAATACAAAGGGTCCTACTAACCAACACTATGACACATCTTTAGGAAAACATCCTCTACTGTGAAAGCAAATTCAAAAAATTGGAATAAGTGAATATTACACAAGATACACAGTTATCAGTGTAAGGAAACATAAAAACAGGGAAATATGACACTTCCAAAGGAACACAATAATGCCCCAGCAACATATCCCAATCAAAAAGAAATGTGTGAAATCACAGGGAAAAAAATCAAAATTATGACACTAAAGAAACACAGTGAGATACAAGAGAATTTCAAAAAATAATACAAAAAGTCAGAAGAAAACAGTTCAAGATTTGAAGGAGAAATTTATGAGAGATACATATCATACAAAAGAACCAACAAAATCTGGAATTGAAGAACTTCTTTAATTAAATAAAAAGTACAATCAAGAGTTTAAACAATAAACTAAAACAACAGCAACACAAAAGAATCTCAGAACCTGAAGACATAACTTTTGATGTAACTCAGAGAAAAATAAAGAAAAAATAATGAAAAAGAAAAAACAAAGCCTCTGTGATATATGTGACACAATACAGTGACCAAATACATGAATTATTGGTATCCCTAAAGGTAAAAAGTGAATGAAAGGCTTCAAAAACTTATTTAACAAAATTTAACTTGAAATCTTCCCAAGTATACCAAGAGATTTAGACATCCAGATTGAGGAGACCCCACAAACCCAAAATACTTTTCCATGGTACATTACAGTCAAACTGTCTAAAGTCAAAGACAAAGAGAAAATTCTAAAATAAACAGAAAGAAAAATCTAGTCAGCCTTGAGCAGACTAAAAGTGGATTTCTCAGCAGAAAACTATAGGCCAAGAGAGAATGGAACGATGTATTCAAATTGCTGCAAGAAAAAATACTTGACACTTGAAAGACCCAAAGATACTATATCCAGCAAAATTATCCTTCGTAAATGAAGAATAAATAAAGTCTTTTACAGACAAGCAAATGCTAAGATCATTCATCATCATTAGACTAGCCTTACAAAAAATGTTCAAGGGAGTCCTAAACCGGGAAGAGGAAAGATGATAGTTATGGTCATGAAAACATATGAAAGTGTAAAACTCGTGAGTAAAGCAAAGACACAAAAGAGGAAAAGACTCAAATGGTATCACAACAGAAAATTAGCAAACCACAAGGAAAAACAATAAGAGAAAAAGAAGAGAAGAATACACAAAACCACCATGATATGGTTTGGCTCTGTGTTCCTACCCAAATCTCATCTCAAATTGTAATCTCCATGTGTCAAGGGAGGTTCACGTGTTGAGGGAGGGAGGTGACTGAATCATGGGCATGGTTTCCCAGATGCTCTTCTAGTGATAGTGAGTGAGTTCTCGAGATATCTGACGGTATTATAAGTCTTTGGAAGTTCACCCTTTGCTCTCCCTTTCCTGCTGCCTTGTAATGAAGGCCCGAGCTTCTCGTTCGCCTTTTGCCATGATTGTTAAGTTTCCTGAGGCCTCCCAGCCATGCAGAACTGTGAGTCAATTAAACCTCTTTTCTTTATAAATTTCCCAGTCTCAGGTGTTTCTTTATAGCAGTGTTAAAATGGACTATTACAAACCAGAAAACAATTAACAATATGACAGGAACAAAACCTCACATATCAATAATAACCTAAAAGTAAATAGAATAAATTCTTCACTTAAAAGATATAGGCTGGCTTAATACACTTTTTTACAAACATAATTTAACTATATGCTGCCTACAAGAAATGCACCTTACCTGTGAAGACACAGATGGAGAGTAAAGAGATGGAAAAACATACTCCACACAAATTGAAATTAAAAGCAAGTAGGAGTAGCTATACTTCTATTGGATAAAACAGACTTTATGTCAAAAAAGGTTTTTAAAAAAGGTAAGGACATCAAGTAATGACAAAGGAATCAATCCAGGAATAGGATATTACAATTCTAAGTATATATGCACCCAACGGGGAGCACCCAGATTCACAACACAAATACTACTAGATCTATAGAGAAACATAGACTCCAATACATTAATAGTGGAGAACTTCAACACTCGTCCGTTAGCATGAGACATATTTAGATATAATATCAACAAAGAGACATTGTATTTAACTTGGACTTTAGACCAAACGGACTTTAAAGATATTCACATAATATTTTTCCCAACACAACAACAGAATGTACATTCTTCTCGTTAGTACATGGAATATTCTCCAGGTTAGATCATATGCTAGGCAAAAAATAAGTCAACAAATTTTTAAAATCAAAATCATGCCAAGTATCTTCTCAGACTACAATGAAATACAACTGGAAATCAATACCAAGAGGAACTTTGAAAACTATAAAAATACATGGAAATTAAACAACATGTTTCTGAACAACCACTGGGTCAATGAAGAAATTAAAATGGAAATTTAAAAAAATGTTTTGAAACAAATGAAAATGAAAGCACAATATACTGAAACCTGAGGGACAGAGCAAAAGCAGTGTTAAGAAGGGTTTTTATAGCAATAAATTCCTACATCAAAGAAACAGAAAGATTTCAAATAATCTAATGATGCACTTCAAGGAACTAGTAAAGCAAGAACAAACCAAACTCAAAATTAGTAGAAGGTGATAAATAATAAAGATCAAAGAAGAAATAAATGAAATGGAGACTAAAAAAGCAACACAAAAGATCAACAAAATGAAAACTTTTTTTAAAGATAAAATTGATCAACTGCTAGCTAAACTAACCAAGGAAAGAAGAGAGAAGGCCCACTCAAACATAATCAAAAGTGAAAAAGGAGATATTAAAACTAATACCACAGAAGTACAAAAGATCATCAGAGACTATTGTAAACAACTATACACTAACAAACTGGAAAACTAGAGGAAATGGATACATTCCTGAAAACATATGACCTAGCAAGATTGACTCAGGAAGAAATACAGAACCTGAACATACCAATGAGTAGCAAGACTGAATCATTAACGAAAAGATTCCCCCAAAAAAGAAAAGTGCAGTACTAGATGGATTCGCTACTGAATTCTACCAAATAGATAAGGAAAAACTAATACCAACCCTTCTCAAATAATTCCCAAAAGTTAAGGACAAGGGAAATCTCCCTATCACATTTCCCAAGGCCAGTGTTACCCTAATACCAAAACCAGAAAACGTGCAACAAAGAAAGAAAACTATAGGCTAATATCTCTAATGCACATAGACTCAAAAAACCTCAACCAAATACTAGCAAACTGAATCCAATAGCACATCAAAAAGATTATACAACATGTTCAAGTTGGATTTATACCAGGGATTCAAGAATGATTCAACATACACAAATCAATAAACATGATACATCACAACAGAATGAAGGACAAAAACCATATGATCATCTCAGATGCAGAAAAAGCATTAGAAAAAATTCAACATCCCTTCATGATAAAAAGTCTCTAAACTATGCATAGAAGAAATATGCCTCAAAATAATAAAGACCATATGCCACAATTAAATATCATTTCACTCCAATTAGAATGGCTATTATTAAAAAGACAAAAAAAAATACACATGATGGCGAGGATACAGAGAAAAGAAAACTCATATGCTATTGGTGGCAATGTAAATTATTACAGCCACTAAGGAAAACAGTGTTTAGATTTTCTAAGAAACTAAAAACAGAACTACCATACTATCCAGCAATTCCACTAGTAGGCATTTATCTTTTAGGAAGTAAAGAAAATCAGTGTATTATAGGAATACCTGCACTCTCACGTTTACTGGAGCACTCTTCACAATAGTAAAGATATGATTAACCTAAGTATCCATAATGGGTGATTCGATAAAGAAAATGTGTTGTATATACATAATGCAATACAATTTGGCCATAAAATAATGAAATATCATTTGCAGCACTATGAATGGAACTGGGAGTCATTATGTTAAGTGAAATAAGCTAGGCACAGAAATACAAATATCACATGTTCTCACTCACATGTGGAAGCTAAAAGACTTGATCTCATGGACAAAGATAATAGAATAATATTATAGATATTAGAGACCAAAAAGGGTGGGTAAATAGGAGGGGAAAATAAAGAGAAGTTGGTTAATGGGTACAAATATAGCATTAGAAAGAATGTTTTATAGCAGAATAGGGTGACTATACTTACCAACAATGCCTTGCATATTTCAAAGTAACTAGAAGAGAGGATTTGAAATGATGCAAATACATAGAAATAATAAATACTCAAAGTGACGGATAGCCTAAATATCTTGACTTGATCATTATACATACTAGTCATGTAACAGACACTAACATGTACTTCATAAATATTTAAAATGCTATTTATATATCAATAGAAGAAAGAATAAGGTAAAAATTAGCAAATCTGAGAACCAAGGTAGATGTGTAGCATCATAGCTGAGAGTTCACTGGACTCCGGAACCACACTGAATATCAAAAATCTCTCTGCTTAGACTTTGGGGAAGTCACTTAAAACTCTCTGTGCCACAGTGACGGATGTGGAATATGAAATTATGAATAATCCTCTTAGGATAGTTGTGAGAATAAAATAAGTTAATGTGTCTAATATATTTAAAGCACTTATCATTGTGTAAGGCACATAGTCAAATAAGGTTTAAGTGTTTGCAGCTGCTATCAGAATTGGTACAAATTGGCTTGGCAGATAACAGGGCATGTGCAAAGTATAAGCAATATGCTCAATGCATAAAACCATATTTTGTAGCTATTTTTTTCTTGCTAGCAGAAATACAAAAGGCAAGAAATGGAGAAAGGTCACTGAAGGAGATGAGAAAGAGGAGATAAAAGCCAGACTTGCTCCATGTTTTTTTATTCCACTTAAAAAATTTTATTACATTTCTTTTTTCATTATAAATATGTATATTTATATTTTATATTTTATATATTTTATGTTTATATATATTGTTTTCATTATAAATATAAATACATATTTTTAGCGGACAGTTTTGGAAATACAGAAAAAAGAAAAAAAATCATCATACTCGCACCATCCCAAGACAGTTATTGGTAATATCTTGAGTATTTTCTTCAATCCTCCTTCTATGCAAAGCTCAGTTTTTTGCATAGTTAATTTCTATTATGTGTTCTCTGTATCTACTTTTGCCTGGTATCTACTTTTGCCTGGTCTCCACAAGTCTTTTACTACCAAACGTGTCAGAGAGCATCTAAGCTTGACTTACATGACTGAAATGTGGTTGTCTCCCCAAAATGTTCAACTGATTGACTGATTCATCAATGTTCTCTCATGTTCAATTTCTAACAGTTTATAATCAAAATTTAATTAAAAAAAACAATTTCTGCATCATTGATTTAATTTGTTTCATTCATATATATAAATATGTGTGTATACATATATATATATATAAAACCATCTTAAAGAAATACTTTTAGCCTTTCTTTTCTCTCTTTGCAGTAAAACCATTAGTTAAACTATATTTATTTGACTAACAATGTATTTTACAGCAGTCAACCATGATCATCACCGAGAGTGAAACAATATGATCTCAAGGATCTTATAAAATATGAGTTACCTGAAAAGAGTCTTTCATTTTATAGATCTAAAGTTACATAGAATATTAGAAGAACAACTAAGCTTCCCAAATTGGGCAGTTATTTAGGGTTATTTGTTAGCATTTTTAAATGGTAGAGGAGGTGGCATTTAAAAGCCCTTAAAATAGAAAACAAAAACTATATATATATACACACTTAGAAAAACAGTTAAGTATATTGTTTTTTAATGAAATGTTATTTTCTTATGTAGTTTGTGAAATTATATTTTCTCAAACTACTATCTCCATTTAGATATTAAGCAATAATAATGTACTACTCACAATTAGAGAAGATTAAACTACCAAACAAAAGAATATTCTATAATAAAACTAAATGTTCTGTTTTGATCCTAAAACAGATGTCATGTTGTTACATGTAGCATATGAAATATTTAAGAACATTAAGAAGTTTTTCAAAACATACCTTTACTAGCTTTATTTCAACTGAATATAAATACGTTTTGAGGGATGCATCACAACAGAGTCTGTATAAAACCGATTCCGCAACAAAAAATAAGGCAGGCAGCTGATCATAATCAAAGGAAGCATGGTCCAGAGATGCATAAAGCATATTTAAAGCTTCTGAAATATTAAAAATATAGAAACTGCATCATTTGAAAATCATCCTGTTTTTCTACGTGCTATAATTACTTTTTATAATTATTTCCTACCATTAAGACCAAATTGCAGTTTTAAAATGTATTTACAAATTCTTTGACACCTTTTTCATCAAGAGGTGATGTCTATACGCCCTTCTCCTTAAACTTGAGCAGACCCTGTGACAGCTTCAACCAATAGAATGAAATGTGGCAGAAATGATACTATGTGACTTCTAAGACTGAATCAGAAAAGGCACCACTGCTTCCACCTGGATCTCTCTCTCTCTCTCTCAAGATACTAGATTTGGAACTCTAAGTTGCCATATAGGAAGTTCAACTTCATGGCATGAAGCAACTGAAACAGAAACCACCAAGGTCGAGAGGCTAGAGGAAGGAAGAAATGTCCAAGGGGGCTCAGCTATTATAGATTCAACACTATACAGGCCCAACACTAAATAAATCACCAGGTCACACACATAGTGGTGGAGAAATAGGACAGAACCAGATGATAAAAGGCAGTGCTCAAGATAAAAAGGGAAGAACAGAAGACTAGAGAATCAAAGTAGAGGAAACAGGGCCACCCTGTGAAGCTGAAGGAAGAAGAATATAGAGATAAGAGCCTAGAGAAAACAGCTTCTCAAATCATTACAAAAGTTTTGAGGAGCTTCCATGTAAATATATGAGGACGAACAGCAAATACAGGGACTTGAGGAAAGAAGAACCCTGACGTGCTCAAGGGACAGGAAGGAGGTCAGTAGGGCTGAACATAATGAGTAAGTAGGGAGGTAGCCAGGAGACAGCACATGCAGAGTCCTGTAGGCCATGATATGGAGTTGGGGCTCATTTGAGTGTAATCACAAGCTGTTGAGTGGAGGGTGGACTATAGAATGAGGAGCAAACAAAAGTATAGGTAAAACACCCATTCAGTTATTTTAGTTGTGAAGAGAGTAAGAAGTCATATTGAGAGTATTATTTAGAGTTCAATATGTGAATGTATTGAAATGCTTTTGCTGCATGTAACAGAAAATATAACAAAAATGTCTTCAAAATAAGGAGGTTTATTATTTCACAAGATTAGAATTGGAAAGGTTCCAGGGACAGCTAAGATAGCTGCCCTCTAGATGCACATTTCTTTCATCTTCTAGTTCCCCCTCATGTGCATGAGGACTGTGATGACTGCACAAACTCCAGGTATCATGTTCTTACCAAGCAAACTAGACAGGAACAAACAAGAGTATAGGGAGGAAAGGAATGCTTTTTTCCCAGGCATGTCTTTTTCAAAAGCAAGTCAACAAAAAGTACGGGAAATAGAGCTGTCTTTACATCACTTTGCTGAGGATCAAGTCATGCGACTAACCCTAATCAAATCACTGGCAAGTGAAAAGGAATTACCATAATTGATTTAGACCAGCAGTCCCCAACCATTTTGGCACCAAGGACTGGCTTTGTCTCATAAGGAGCACGCAGCCTAGATCCCTCACGTGTGCAGTTCACCATAGACTTCACACTCTGAGGATCCAATGTCACTGCTGATCTGACAGGAGGTGGAGCTCAGTAATGCTCGCTCACTGGCTGCTCACAGCCTGTTGTGCGGCCCAGTTCCTAACAGACCACAGACTGGTACCAGTTCATGGTCCAGGGTTTTGGGACCTCTGATTTAGACCATCCATGATTCACCCCTGTCGGGTTGGGCAAGGGCCAGTCCTCTTCTAAATCACATGACTAATTAAAACTGAAATTTAATTGTCAATGAAGAGCAAACAGCCTCTTCTTGCTGGTAAACCAAGAGTGTTTACCTCAATATCATTTAAATTATTAATAGAGGTCAGGCTGTGGATGGCACTGTGATGAAGGACCATAAAGGCAAGTTAAATACAAAATAATTCTTCCTGCTGCTTGAAAACTCCTAGATAGCACTACAAAACCTAATTTACATGGGGGAAATTCTCTCTGAACTCATGTGGTTAACATTCTAAAACTATTTTAAAAGGCATATATATACAATTTAACAATAGTGATGGAAGGAATTTTACCCCCTTAGAAATAACGTTAATTTTTTTTTAGATTAGTTAGAGAATGTTTTAAAGGAGGCATAAACGAGGAGTGATAAATGAAAAGGTAATGAGTAAAGCTTGCTATTTAAAATAAGTGGAAAACAAATGGTCATTTGATTAATGTTTTATAAGTAATAATTATAAAATGAAGAAGCAAATTTCTCTAAAGTCTAGTGCCTATTTTAATTGGAAATCACTAAATGACATTTTATATTAGTTTTTAATTAGTTGCTAATTTTAGCAAAAAAGTAATAAAGACTATGCTGAGTAAAGTTTTGAAAATAATTTTATCACTAAAAAGCTAAGTAGTTAAAATCATAAATTCTAAATTACAAAATGAATTTTCAAAATAAAATGTATTTCGATAGAGTAGAAGAATTTCTTGTCTTCTGCACAATTTTTAAAAATTAAAGTTCTCAAATTATGCCTTCACTGATAATCTAGAAAATGCTTAGGATACCTAATAAGAATTTAAAGTACATACCATCTTGGATTTCCCCTTTGCATTGAGCCAGATATATTACTTCAATCCATGCAGCAGGAAGATGCACATGCTTCCCAGAGCCCAGGGTTTTGAGACCCAATTTTCTCTATTAGGAGGAAGCATGAAAAAGACAAATCAAAATGTACATCTTTTATATATTTAATAATTTTTAATTCTTAATTGTGTTCCAAAAGTAATTCTATGAAGCTAATGCTCGGTGGCCAGAGTTGTATACAATTTTATATTTTTGCTTTTATTACTCAAATTTTTGGAGATTTTATGCAAACTGTATTAGTGTTAAGATGTAAAAAATGTTGATACTATAAGTAATATAATCAGCTATTTGCTGAAAATAATTCTCATTTTTTACTTTCTAGTGATTACTTCCAATTTTTCCCCAAGAGAATGCATTTTTTTTTATTTTATGAGGAAAAACACTGAAGAAATGTGATAAAACAGAAGCGAGTTTGATGCCAGTTTGCTGGAAAACCCTGGTTACTTCATTGTTGATGTGCAGAAGTTAATGAACATGAGGGAGATGATCAGGATTGTTCCACTTCCCTTATTGTGCCCACTCCTGGGACTGTTGCAGGGAACACTCGTTCAACGGGAGAAAAGTTCACTGATGAATGCACCTCCTGGCACCTGTCTGCATATACACTTATCAAAAGTATACTCTTTTTCTAATCAAATTTTTTTCAAAATCCTCAAATATATGGGCAGCCATGAACTGGAAAATAACAACCACTACAACACCACAAAAAAGGTGGCTTAATTTATGCACCAGTTTTGTGCAGCTTTTATTTAATGAATTATTCATATCAAAGCAAAATATGTATGTTATTTCTCTGTAAAATTTAAACCGAATCCAACGTAGAAAAGGAAAAGCAAGGACTTACTTTACTTCCTGTTCTGTTTTGATATCTATTTGTAAATTTGGGGATTAATGTCATATTCTTAAAGAATATATTTTTCACAATTCAGGTGAAGAATAGTTTGTTACAGAGAAAGAACAGAGTACTTCATGTGTATATATAAAAGTTTAGAAAGGCCTTTTTCTCCTTTGAGACACAGCATATCTCAATTAACTTTTTAAGAAAAAATAGAATTTTCATAATCAAAAATTTATTTGCCAGACTTAACATTTCACTATGGGCTCCTGGACTGGTATATTTCCACAAAAATTTACAGGAGCTTTTATTATTTGGTTATAAGCTTTAACTTTAATTTGCATTAATATTTTTACTATCCCTACTTATAATTAAAGAAAGATGTATTCCTATTTTTTCTTACAATATTTTAGAATGTGTAATCATGTACCAACTAGAAAAGAAAGTTAACATGCAGAACAATCCAATGATATGCCATTACCTTACATCTGAGAATGATTTTTCTGGCTAGTTCCAACAATTCTTCCTTCTCTTTGGAATTTTGTGTTTGATTGAATCTCAAGATGAATTCTTTTGTGATTGAAAATGTTGGCCTAAATAAAATATTGAAAAATTAACATTCAAAAATTATAGCTATCATTTCCAAATTTCAATTAATCAACTTCCAGTGGCTATGTATAACTATATTCTAGAAAAAATACTTTCTTAATAAAACTATTTCACACAAAAAAAATCAGTAAAAGATATATGCAAGCCTCCTGGATTGATCCTGTCATACTATTAGATTGAGAAACATAATTCCCATTGTTAAAGACCTTTGTGGCCCCTGAGAAAAAGTTTCTGAGATGACTGCTAGAAGTCTTGTTGGTATAAGCCTTCTTCAGATAAAATCCAGCACGGCTTCAATTATGTTGAAGGCTGATTTATCTCCTCACATAAATCAGCATTGATTCATTTAAGCTAAACTTTTACTCCTTCTATGCAAGTGGAATCAGCCCAAACATGGTTGGATTTGAGGGAGCAAGGGAAGAAAGAAGTATAAGTATAAAGTAAGGTCAAAGAGGTAGCAAGTAGCCATATTAACTACATGAAATGGGAGACTACTACAGGGTTTGAGAAGAGGCGTGGCAAGATTTAACTTGAGCTTCAACCAAATTTCTCCAATGCTATATTAAGAATTAGCATGTAGGGAGGTGGGATGTAGCAAAAGGGGGAGCTTATATGTAGTTAGGTGAGACGTATTAGTGGCCTGGCTCAGGATTATAGAATATAAACAAGGAGAAGAGTTTAGATAATGGATATGTCTTGACTTCAGCTCCAACCAGACTGGCCAATGAATTAGAAATTAGGCATGAGAGAAAGAAAGAAGTCGTGATTCAACTGAGTAACTAGAGGGACTGAATTGCTATTTACTAAGATGGGGAAAACTGTTAGAGGAGTGGATGTGGGGTGAAGATAGAGAATAATTTTAGTATTGGACATGTTATGTTTGAGATTATCATGGCCATCCAAGTGGAGATGGAGTGTAAGCAGTTGGATATATGAGTTTGAATTTCAGGGAAAATTCAGACAAGATATATCAGTATTCGAGTCATCAGCATACATATGGAATTTAAAGTCTTATGAATTAAATGGATCCCATAGGGAAAATGTAGAGAGAGTATATGAGAATTTCAAAGAAAAGTAGGACAAATAAGTTGAAGGCGTATGCAAGAGAATAAGTGAAGTGATAATAAGGATGTACCGCAAAATTGAAGATGGGCATGGGATCAAAGTGATATCAAAGGAATAGTGAACAGTAGAATCAATGAACTTTGTTTTTGTGAAGTAAAATTATTGTTGGAGTCATGCTATTAGAAATAATAATCTGAAAAAATAAAACATTTTAAATTACTGTATTTACTGAAATAGAATTTACTAAATTTGTTGCTCTCTGAGATAAGGAAAAAAATGAATAGAAATCAGATTTTGTCCCTGAGTAATTCACAGTCCTACTGGGGAGACAGATCTACTAAAAATAACAACAGTGCCACATGATCACAGGCTGAACAGAGGTAATGATAAGGTGTTCTGTAAACTGGAATAAAATATAAGATATCCCAGAACAGAGCAATTAATGAAATAATCAACCCTTTAACTGCTATTTTTTAAATGGGCAGTTAAATACCAATCTTAAAATAAGCATTTATTAATTCGTTTACTAAGAATTTATTGATGGTCTTCTATATATCAGGAACTAAGTTTCACATTGGGGATACAGTAGCAAAAAAGACAAATAATCCAGCCTTAATGGAGCTTGCAGTACAACAGAGGAAGTGTTCAGGTGTTAGAATACACAAAGTCTGTGATAATTGGGCATTTTGAAATAAGTAACTTCATCTTTGATTTCCTGATTTTCATTTCATTCTTGCTTTTGAAGATATTTGGTGAGCACTGGCTGAAAATTGTTTCTCAGTAGTCATCTGGGATAACATATTTTTGATCTATGTGAACCTACTCTACATAAAGTGTCCAAACTAGCTTTAATCTTCTCATTTGTGTGAAGAGTTTGGAAGTTAAAAAAGATAGCCCCTTCATCCATTTAATTTTTACAATATCATTAGGAATTATGTTTTTTAAAATATGAAAGTAACAGTGCTGTTTTTAATAACCCAAACATTCAGAGATGCATAATGAAAAAGTTAATAGATTGCTTCCCAACACTACTGCCTCCAATTTGAACTGTCAAGATTAAGAGCCAAGATTAATGACTTATTGTGTGTGTATCTTTACATACCTTTCTCAGTGCTCACAAACCAACCAACCTATATACACACTTTACAAAAACTTCTGGGATGCAGCAAAAGCAGTAATAAGAGAAAAGTTTATAATAATAAATACTCACATTACACGGAGAAATAACTGGAAAAAAAACAGCTTAATTTTATACCTCAAGGAACTATAAAAAGAATAATCCTAAAGTCTGCAGAAAGAAGGAAATAATAAATATAAGAGTAGAAATAAATTAAAGAATAAAAAACTAAAAATCATCAAAACCAAGACTTGTTTTCTTGAAAAAATTAACAAAATTGAAAAACCATTACCTAAAATAATCAAGAAAAAAGAGAGAAGTCAAATAAATAAAATCAGAAATGAAAGTGAAAACATTATAACAGATGCCTCAGAGACATAAGAAACTATTATGACCAATTATATACCAACAAATTGGATAACCTAGAATGAATAAATTCCTAGAAATTTACAAGCTACCAAAACTGAATCAAGATGAAATAGAAAGGCTAAACACACCAATAGAAAAACAAGATTATATTAGTAATGAAAAACCTCCCAACAAAGTAAAGCCCAGGACCAGGTGGTTTCATGGTTGAATTCAACCAAACATTCAAAGATGAATTACTACTAACTCTCTTAAACTCTTGCAAAAAATACAAGTAGGAACACTTCCAAACTCATTTTATGAGGCCAGCATCAACTTGATACTGAAACTATACAAAGACACTACAAGTAAAGAAAACTATAGGCCAAAATCCCTAGTGAACGTCAATGCAAAAATCATAAATAAAATACTAGCAAAGTAAATATAATAACAAATTAAAACAATTATACACCATGACCAAGTGAGATTTATCCCTGGAGTACAAGAATGGTTCAACATACAAAAATAAATCAGTGTAATATACCATATTACTAAAGAAAAAAAAAAAAGGGTCATCTCAACAGAGAAAAAACATTCGCCAAAGTTTAACTTCCATTCATGATTACAATTCTCAAGAAAACAGGTGTAAAAGGAATTTACTTCAATTTACTTTACACAATAAAGACCATCATATCAAAAACCCACAGCCAATATCATAATCAATGAAATAAAACGGAAAACTTTGCCTCTAAGACATAAGACAATGATGTCCCTTTCTACCACTTCTTTTCATCATAGTACTGCAAGTCTTAGCCAGAACAATTAAATAAGAAAAAAATAAATAAAAGCCATCCAAAATGGAAAAGAAGAAAATTATCTCTTCTTGAAAATGACATATATGTAGACATTCCTAGATAATCCACAAAAATCTCTTAGAACTAATAAATGAATTCAATAAAGTTGCAGGATAAAAAAGGGAACATACAATAATCAGTAACATTTCTCTATATAAACAATGAACTATCCAAAAAAGGAAATGGAGAAAACAATCCATTTATAATAGCAACAAAAATAATAACATACTAACGAGTAAACTTATCAAAGAGTTGAAAGACTTGTACACTGAAAATTATAAAACATTGATAAAGCAATTTACAGAAAACACAGAAAAAAAGACCTATAAAAAACAAGGAAGATACAGAAAGACATCCTGTGTTCATGGATTGGAAAACTCAGTATTGTTTAAATGTCCATATTACCCAAAGAGATCTACAGACTCAATTCAATTTCTATCAAATCCCAATAGCATTCTTTACAGAAATAATAATAACATTCATATGGAACCACAAAGACCTTGAATAGCCAAAACAATCTTATGCAAGATGAACAAAGATGGAGGCATCACATTTCCTGACTTCAAAATATTACAAAGCCACAGCAATTAAACCAACATGGTACTGGCATTAAAAAAAAAGACCTAAAAGCCAATGGAGGAGAATTGAACATCCAGAAATAAATCCACATATCTACAGTCAACTGATCTTTGACATGGGTTGAAAGAATACACAATGAGGAAAGGATAGTCTCTGAATATCCACATGCAGAAGAATGTAATTAGACCCTTATCCCACACGACATACAAAAATCAATTCAAAATGACTTAAAGACTTAAATGTAAGACCAGAAACTGTAAAACTATGAAAAGAATGCATAGGGAATATGCTTCTTGATATTGGTCTTCACAATAATTTCTCAGCTATGAACCCAAAAGCAAAACTAGACAAGTGGGATTGCATCAAACTAAAAATCTTGTGCACAGTATAAAAACAATCAACAGAGTGAACAGGCAATCTATGGATTGATAGAAAATACTTGCAAACCATGTATCTGAGAAGGTGCTAATATCCAGAATATATAAGAAACCAAAATCAATAGCCAAAAAGAAATGACCTGATTAAAAATTGTACAGAGGACCTGAATTGATATTTCTTAAAAGAACACATATGGATGGCCAACAGGCATGTGAAAAGGTTTTGTGTTTTTTTCTTCTTTTCTTCTTCTTCTTTTTTTTTTTTTTTTGTCTTTTTCAACTATTTTAAATGATCAGCATTTTAAAAAATATTTTACTATGGTATACTGGAAGTATAAGTTGTATAGAGACTTCCAGAGAGTTATAATTCATTTTATGCATTTTTTTTTGCAAATTTGCCTACAAAAAAGTGCACTATAACAACATTGACTTAGTGTGCAAGCATTGTATGTGTACAAAAAAATGCTAAAACTTTCTCAGTAAATGAAGACATGTCCTTTTTGTACAGCTGCATTTGTGAAAGATAAAATATATTGAGATCTTGGTTCTTTTAGGTTACTGCGCATGTGGTGTTGACCCATCACAGTTTGTGCCAATCTTGTCAAGACTTACGTTGTTCATCAAAGAATGTCAGATGACCACAGTTATAAATTTGGGTGGACACAATTACCAACCACAGTAATATGCACTTACACATGTCCTTTTGTCCAATTTTTATGAATATGGTTTGTTACTCATAACCGTTATAACTATGCAGTGGTCATTAATATACCTCTTTATGTTTGCAAAAATAGGTATATTATTATTGCTTATTTTGTGTAAAGTGGCCTATGAATTTTTTTGTCATATTTTTATATGTTTCACATATACATCTCCTTTCAAAAATGTAAATAAATATCACTTAAAGAATTTTCAAAATATTTCCCAGAATTATATTTTTGGGATTTTCATCCTTCCAGATTATAACAGTCAGCTCCTAAAGTTCAATTGATCTTAATATGCAGAATATAGATGTACTTCAACAAATCCAATAATTCCTTTATTGATTGACATTTCACATTACTTCCTATAAAATGTTAGTTGTGCTAACCAATGCAGTAATAGTAATCATCATCATAAAAAGAGCCTTATACTGACCTGACATTCAACAGGTGCACTTCTGTTTTATCAACCCTTACACTATATCTATAGTTAAATATTTTGGTTACCACCTCTGCTTATAAATACATTATACATATGATTACTTTATTACTATAAGACTGCATCTTCCAAAAACTGAATTAGAAAGTATAAGAGAATGAAAAGGCAAAATTTTAAGTGGTAGAACAAATTTTCAACATGTAATTGATAAAGGGCTCATACACAAAAGATACAAAGAACTCCCAATAAATAGAAACATGGAGAAAAGTCTTAAAAAGGTAATTCACAAACGAAGAAATCCTAGTGGCCAATAAATATGGAAATAATCATCAAGATAATAAATAGAGAAATCCAAATTAAAACCAAAATTAGATGCTACTTCACATTCACTAGAAGGGTTAACACTTAAAAGAATGCCAATACCAGAAACTGAAGAGAATATGGAGTAATAGAAATTCTCACAAACTGCGTGTGGTTGTGTAAATTGGTAAAACCACCAACTGGAAAACAGTTGGGTGTTTTCTATCAAGATGATTCAAGACAGACATACAAACTGACTTAGCAATATCACAACTTTATATATGTACAATAGAAATATGTCCTATGTACCAGGGAACATATATAAGAATAGTCCCAGCAATATTTTTCATCAGGGATAAAACATGGAATCAAACAACATTCTATCTTGTGAACCAAAAAGTATGGTATGTCTGTGAATAAAGGGTGAAGCAAAATGTTCTTTCTTTTTATAATGCATAAATTTGAGCTTGGGTTATTTTCTAATTCCATTCCCCTAAGAACATAGGAAAAGTAGATGTCAGCTGTGTTACTGGGACCACCACTTATGGTGAGAAAAAAAACAAAAACAAAAAACCTCCTGATTGACACATTATACCTAGACTGCTAATAAACTATAAATACGTTATTAGGAGAAACTTTGGGCTGTCCTAAGCGCATGTTCTTTGCAGGACTTTTTAAGTCATTGATTCCACTTTGGGACAAAGGATTCTAAGGTTATCTATCTATTACACTCAGCTCTCTAAGTCTCACATTCTTACACGCACAGTCATTTGGAGTAGCTACAGAAGACTAGCTCCCATTTCTGTTCTGTTGAGAACTCTTTCAGAAGGTAAACAGTTACTGGTGTGCTGGCATGCTGTTCCCTGTGCTGTATCCTGCTAAGTGAGGTCAGCAGTTAGTGTGGCCTATAATCATCATATTAGTCTGTCTAGTTGAGTTTGAAGACCCAAAGGTAAGTATTCAGTGTTAAGGGAATAAAAACAAACAAACCGCAACAATATAGATGATCTTACGAACATACAGCTAATCCAGACACAAAAGAATATACCCCACAATATTACATTTATATAAAGCATAAAACTGTAAAGAAAAAGAAACTTTGGGAGAGTAAAAAAAGTTAAGGAGAGAAGACTTTTTAATTGGTTTATATGTTGATGAAGACAGCACTAGGATTTCTTTATTTAAAAGGGTTACACAAAAAGTTTCTGAAAATTATTTTATTTCTTCATTTGGTCAATACACAAGTATTTGATTTATAATAATTCATTAATCATTATATTTATGTTCATATAGTCTTCTGTATGTGTGTTAGCATTTCACAGCAAAAAAATATGAGTGTTTATACTTTTAATTACAAGAGTATGCATACATTTAATTATAGCAGATTTAAAAAAATACTTTTAATACTTGAGTTGAAATGAAAGAGACAACAAAGAACTTAGAAAAACAAGGAAGAAGGAAGGAAGAAGGAAGGAAGGAAGGAAGGAAGGAAGGAAGGGAGGGAGGGGGTGGAGGGAGGGAGGGAGGGAAAGAACAGAAAAGTAATGAGGTCACTTGGACTCGGAAGGGGGAACATCACACACGGAGACCTATGTGAGGGAGGGAGGGGAGAGTTGCATTTGGGAGTTACCTGATGTAAATAATGGAGTTGATGGGTTTAGCACCAACAAACACAAAGTATATATGTAACAAACCTGCAAGTTGGCATGTACCCTACAACTTACAGTATAATAATAATAAATAAATTTAAAAAAAAAAAAAAAAAGAAAAAAAAAAAAGAAGTTAAGAGATCAAGGAGCAGGCTAGGGACAAGTTCTCTCAGCATATTTAAACCATGGGGTAGAGTTTGTATTTTACTCTAGATGTAATGGAAAAATATTACAGGGCTAAAATTGGAGCATGACACAATTTTATTAACATTGTTAAAACATTACTGAGACTGCTGTTCAGAGAACAAGGGGGTGAGAGCAGAAACAGGGGCACCAGCAGGAATGTGTGGCAGAATGACACGAATTCAAGCATGTTCACTTGGTTATGGGGTGGGGCAAGTGGTGGAGGCAGTAGAAATGAAGAAACTGTGCTTTAGGTCACATAATTACAAAGGGCCAGAAACTCACCTCAAGTCTACCTCTAAAGCCTACAAAAATCTGCCCCATAATGTAATATTAATGTACCTGCCTTATATTCCTTAATGTAACTTTAGTTGCTTAAGTTTCTTTTTACTGTTGTATATAGCATTTGCTTAATGAAAATCTGGTGTTTGCTTTATATATACTGCTTGAAATGTATAAAATGTACTTTGTTTTACAAGAAGAAATAGGTTGACAGAGTTTAAGTATCACACTCAAAGTTATATGTTGAAAGTAAACTGAGCCAAATTTGAAATGAACTGTCTGACTCAAAGTCTTTGCATTTAGCTGTCTTTCTAAGATCCCTAAGAATGATTTATAGTATAATAATGTGCAATTAATTCTTCTTTTAAAATAATAGTAAATTCAATTCAATTAGATTTCCTCATTACCAACCACAGACAACCCCCAAGCACACAAAACACACACACTACCAAATGTTTGTCAGTATGAATTATGGCTTGTAATACATCATTGAAAACATGGAAAGCTAATTATTTTTAACTTTCTATATAAATCCTGAGTCCTTTAATTGGTCTCCTACAGATCATGTTAAATATTTAGTGAGAAATAAACATAGCTATTTTAACCAATTCCTGCCCATCACAATAGACATTATTATAAAAATTAAAACTTATTTAGTGACATATATAACACACGGTAAGAAGCAAAGGGAAACTTTTATAAAGTAAATACAGGCATTTCAAAAAACAGACTTCAGTTTCATGCATTCCAATATCTCTGAAATATCAAAGGATTTCACAAAGATAATCTAGTCTAAATATGTAAGAGCAGTCCTGTGGAACAGACAGTAAATAAAGATCATTCTAATTTTATGTATAAAATATTTATACTGATGTCTCCTGGTTAAATAGGCACTCCATCCAAACTGACTGTATTTACATTATCTGTGAATTCAGAACTTTTTTTAGCTGCCAATTCATTTGTTCAATGACTATTTAATGAAAGCCACCTACATACAAAATATTTTGCTAGATACCATGAGTGCTAGAAGAGAAATCAGGTATGGCCTCAGGAAGTTCCCATTCTGGGAGGGAAGTGAGACACTTCACAGTGATGCAACATACGGAGATGTTCTTTAAAAAAGAAATAAAACTCTGTGGGAGTTTAGAAGTAGAGATCATGATTCCAGCACTCCCATGTCCTATAATCTTTGCTGAATCACTTAATCTGTGGGAGCTACAATTTTCCATCTGTAGAAATAGTGAAAAGATCTTGCAGAATTTTGGAAAGCATCAAATCAAGTCACACAGCCTAGTTCCTGGCATATATTCAGTGCTAGAAAACTGTTAGTTATAAGCATTACTCTTTTTGGTGAGATTCAGAAAAAGCTTCTTTGTGGAAATAGCAGGTGAGCCTTGAAGACTAGGCAGGAGCTGGAAAGGACAGAATAGCAGTTGTCCTTTCAAAGTTCTTTCTCTGCTTTTTCCTGGGCACATGATCAGCCAGAATTTAGAGATTAGGTGGAGGTCAAGCTAAATCAAGTTAAAATTGATCTAGCTAAATCAATAGGGCTTGATGAATAATGGAATATGAGAAAAGAAATCATGATGCCAAGCACACAGATAAACTCAATGTTTCTGGCCCACATGACTGGAAGTATGAAGATGACATCAAGAAAATTGGACGGGAGGAATCTGAGCAGATAATCTGTGCCATTCTGGACATAGGATGATTTACCTATGAGACATCCAAGTGGAAAGGTTTATAATCCAAAGGGACTTGTAAGTCAAGCATTAGGAATTGGATAAGATCTGGAAATAAAGATGTCAGATTCACCTACATATCAGTGATGATCAAAGTCTTAAAATTTCAAGAGGAAGAATACTAAGGAAAAAAATAATCAATCAAAGGAAAGTTTCGTTTGGTAAATCCCAGAGTTAGGAAGCAAGAGGGAAAAAAGAAACAATAAATATAAGAGGAGATTCAGGAAAGTACTACAATGGAATTCAGATGTATATATAATATGGGGTGCAAATTCCTTCTCTGAAAAGTGTTCATTTTTAACAGTCCCTGCTGCACTGGGGCCTAAGTTCTATATTAGTCCATATGACTTATTGCTGATTTTGTCACAGTAGACATCTGATGCCAGCTGGGCCAATTCAATTCTCTAAGGATTTTAAATAAAACAATACTTTAATTGGTTGAGGTTAGAGCTGAAAGGTTATGTAGAGCCAAAACCTGTGGCTTTTGCTGACAGCTTTTTCAAGACAGCAAATAACAAAGCACCTCCAATTTCAGACAGCTGCATGTTCACCATTTTAGCCCCCAATCAACGTTTGCCAAATGATTTACTGATGTAAATCTAGAGTTTTTATACTTTTCAAGTTTATCGTAGTGTACATGCAGACTATATCTGCTAAGCTGGCCATTTTACCTCCACGTGTGTTAAGAGTACTGAATGAGGGGAAAAGGCCTAGCTATACATTCTGCTCTCAAGTTCCACAACACAGCCTTATATCCTTATGTTAATTGTTTTTTTTTTTTTGCTTGAGTTAGTTTGATTGTGTGCCTGTTTCATACAAACAAGTATCCTAGACTGAGATATCAAAGAATACATTAAAGATAAAGACAATGATAGCAAATCAAATGTACATCCACAGAAATATCAAGACTAAATACAAAAAGAAAACCATTAGAGTTAATATTTTAAAAGTCAGTGGATATATTTTTAATTGAATTTTTTATTTATAACTGACACCTAATAATTGTACATATTTATGGGATAAAATGTGATGTTTCAGTGCATGTGTACATAGCTTAGTGATAAAATTGGGGTAATTGCCATATACATCACTTTCAATATTTATCATTTATTTGTGGTGACAACATTGAAAGCCACCTCATCCCAGCTAGAATAGCTATTACCAAAAGTAACAGATAGAAGAAAAGAGAACTCATACATTGTTGGTGGGAATATAAGTTAGTACAGCCATAATGAATAACATACGGAGGTTTCTCAAAAAACTAAAAATAGAACTGCCATATAATCCAGCAATCCCATTACTGGGTATATATCCAAAGAAAATGTAATCAGTATGTGGAAGAGACATCTGTACACCCATGTTTATTGCAGCACTATTCACAGTAACCAAGATACAGAATGAAATCCTGTCATTTGCAATATGACATGAATGAACTTGGATAACACTATGTCACTATGTTAAAGCACAGAAGGATAAACACCACATGATCTCACTCATATGTGGAATCTTAAAAAGTTTATTTCATAGAATTAGAGAGTAGAATTGTTGTTACCAGAGGTTGGGGAGGGTCGAGGTTGGGGGGGAACTGCGAGAGGTTGGTCAATGGGTACAAAGTTACAGTTAAGAAGAATTTGTTTTGGTGTTTTATTACACAGTAGGGTGACTATAGTAAATAACAATGTATTGAATATTTCAAGATAGCTAGAAGAAAAGATTTTGAATGTTGTCACCACAAAGAAATAATGCATGTTTAAATTGGTAGAGATCTTTAAGACAGCAATTTCATTACAGAAAAACAGAACCCAGATTTTAGGGTGCTAATCAATATATGGATTAAAAAAAGAAAAATATTAAATATTGACTACTCTTTTGATAAGTTTGGTACTATGAAAAGGTAAAAAAAATGGAATTGATATATAAACTTCAAATAACAATTAATATGGTTTCTCCTAAGTATCAGAAGTACCAGAAGAATGAAAGGAAGGTCTGCTCCTTTTGGTGTGCATATCACGTTTGAATGTTTGAGGAATTTGGGGACAGATTTAATAATCTGAAGGGCATAAATAAAGAGCAGGTGATGTGAACACCTGCAGAAATTTATTCTATGAATACCTCCCCTGAATTTGTCATTTCTGACTCACTGGTTTGGGGTCTGGGCTTTTGAGTCAGACACTGGAAATGTCCTCTGTCATCCTGATGCCTGTGTGATTGATTACAGCATCATCATATTATAGATATCCAAAGGCTTTATGGTATGAAACCAGAAATACAGTCCTCATTTCATTTCTAAAAATATCTATGGTTTTACATGTTCTTTTATTGCCTTTGTGTTTCTTTAGATTTTACTTTTCTGTTTCAATCTTAGCAACTATTTTAAGCTTTGAAATGCAAGCCCTCCTTTTTAGTAGCTACAAATAAAGGGAATCCTAAACAGATTAGGGGAGAGGGGACCTTTGACACCCACCGAATTTTGAGCAGACAGCCATTTAGAAGAAAATTCAAGGCTGAAAATATTTTCAAGAGTAAAATCCTACTTCCTTTTCTAAATGATTGCTTTTATACTTGGAAACATTCTATTCTGCATTTGGTAACAGTCATGATCTTTTCAAGATTGTCTGTAAGAAGCCCACTTAGAAACAACTAAGCTTCTCAAGTGTAATGTCATCTCTTGTGAAATGTAATTATTAATCCCAAAGAGGGTTAATTGGTAGGCAGAGGCAACAATACCCAAATTGATGTATTTAACTACCAAAGATGGACAAACTGCCTGCATTATTGGGCTTAAAAAAAATGAGCTTCAAAGTTTATCTTCTTCATTAGCCAATGAAAGTAAAAGTAAATGAGTCTGATAGATTCATCTTAAAACCATGCATATAAATTTCTTTTTGACAATGGGTTAATCTTCCACTGAAGCCACAACGAAAGGTTTGATGAAAGCAAGGACATCACTTATTGGGGAAGAGCTCACCAGAAATGTAAGGCAACAATACCTCAAACAAGGAAATGGAATAGAACCCTAGACATGCTTATTTTCTTCCCATAATATGTGTTTTTGCCAGATAACTCTGTATATCAGCTAGTTCGAGTAGAGATACAGGTGTTAGGAAAGGAGTCAAGTCTGAGTGACCAAAGCAGGTGTCAGTGGATAAATTAATAATAATAATAATTGTAGTATAGTTTCCTTTAGGATTATCTGCATAAAGTATGTAGTATCTTGCAAGATCCCCTCTTCCTAACCTCAGGAAGCCACATAGAAGGCTACCTTGGCGTCTAGCAGAAAAAGAATGAGAATGGAAAAGAAAAAGAACTGTTGCTGAGAAGATTGGTCCTGACCCAGATTTACACCCTAGACAAACATAGATTGTTGGCCAAGAAAACTCAGGCAGTGAATTTAGTTTCAGTTGTCCCAGGCTGGTACACTTACAGGTGCCTGGCAGAGAAGCTAATGCAAAGATTCTCTAGAGGAGGATGCATTTATCCTAGTTCTCAAAAAACATGCAGAAATATTTTCCATACAAAGGAAAGTGAGTAATGACAAGATACAAGGAAAAATATGGCAGAAATGAGAACAAGCAGAAACAACAAACCTACTCAGACTCCAGTCACTGAAATAATCAGACACATATTATAAAATTATCATGCTCATCCCACCACATGCTTAAAAAGATCTGCAGGGAACCCGAAACATTAAGTCTACATAACAGATTTGAGGAAAACTAAATAAATTAATAGAATGTAGGATATAAGTTTTTAATTCAATGGATACATTTGAGAATGGGAAAATTAGTCACATGAAAGACAAATTGCAGATCAGAATAAATTGTTCAAAATACAGTAGAAAGTGATAAAAATTTGGAAAATGGAGAAGAAAGAACAAAAGATGTAACAGATTTAATGAGATGATCTCATACACATATATTCAATAGGCTCAGAAGGAGAGAAAAGAAAAAATGGGGTTGTCAATGCAATATATGTATAAACAATACCAAATAATTTTTCAGGAATGATGAAAGAAAGATACATCCACAGATTCAAAAAGTTCCATCAAATCTAAGTAAGATAATTTTTAACATTATATTCTGACACATCAGAGTAAAACTGAAGAAAACAGAAGACAATAAGAAACTTAAAATTGCCAGGTTTGGGGGAAGGAAGCCAAAATAATCTTAAAGAAATGACATTAAAATTTCAGCTAACTTCTCAACAGCAATAATGGAAACTGTAAGATAGTGAAATGATACCAACAATGTTCTAGAGGAAAAAAGAATAAAAGTAATAATTGCTCAAAGATATTTTATGTTCAGTCTTAAACATTTTTCAAGAATAAGAATAAAAAATATATTCAGACAAACAAAAGATATATTCAGAGATTTTTTTTGTTGACAGTAAGGAAAATTCAAAATATCTTACAGCAGGCAAATGATAAACAAGTCCAGAAAGGAGGCCTAAGAAGAAAGAAGAGTTAAAAAGCAATGAAAATGGTAAACAGGAAATAAAATAAAAAGGAGCACTGATTACTTAAAATGGTAATAAACTTTAGTGGAGATAAATTATAAAACACATAAGGTAGAATACCAGATAAAGTTTGAGAAAAAATGTTATACTTTTTAAAAAACAAATACACTTAGATTTACCTTTTGCTTTATTATTTTTTATTTTCATGATTGTGGATACATAGTTGTACATATTTATGAGATATATGTGATATTTTGATACAAACATACAATAATCAAATCAGGGTTAATTATAATATCCATCACCTCTAGCATTTATCCTTTATTTGTGTTAGGAACATTGCAATATCACTTTTTTAGTAATTTTGAAATATACAATAAATTGTTGTTAAGTATAGTCACCCTATTACGCTCTTAAACACTAGATCTTATTCCTTCTATTTAACTGTATGTTGTCCCCATTAACCAACCTCTCTCCTTCCCCACCTCTTCAACCTTCCCAGCTTCTGGTAACCATCATTCTACTCTCTACCTTTATGAGATCGATTTATTTTAGCACACTCATAGGAGTGACAACAGCGGTATTTTTCTGTGCCTGAATTATCTTTTTACTTAACATAATGTCTTCCTGTTCCACCAATGTTGTTGCAAGTGACAGGATTTGATTTTTTTATGGTTTAATAATATTCTATTGTGTACATATATCACATTTTCTTTATCGATTTATCATGCATGGAAACTTAGATTGATTCCACGTCTTGGCTATTGTGACTAATGCTACAATTAATATGAGAGCACAGATATCTCTTTTATTGTTTCTTTTTTTGAGGTAGGGTCTTGCTCTGTGGCCCAGGCTGAAGTGCAGTGCTGCAGTCTTTTGCTCACTGCACTCTCTACCTTCAGGTCTCAAGTAATCCCCCCACCTCAGCTTCCTGGGTAGCTGGGACTACAAGTGCACACCAACATGTCTGGCTGATTTTTTTTTTTTTTTTTTTTTTTTGAGACAGAGTCTCTGTCACCCAGGCTGGAGTGCAATGGCGCCATCTCAGCTCACTACAAGCTCCACCTCCTGGGTCAGTAGCTGGGACTACAGGCGCCTGCCACCACGCCTGGCTTATTTTTTGTATTTAGCTAACACGGGGTTTCACCGTGTTAGCTAGGATGCTCTCGATCTCCTGACCTCGTGATTCGCCCACCTTGGCCTCCCAAAGTGCTGGGATTACAGATATGAGCCACAGCGCCCAGCCGCCTGGCTGATTTTTGTAATTTTTGTAGAGGCGGGTTTTGTCATGTTACCCAGACTGATTTCAAACTCCTGGGCTCAAGCAATCCACTCAACTGGGCCTCCCAAAGTGCTGGGATAACGGGTGCCCAGCACGCCACCATGCCCAGCCCAGATAGCTCTTTAATCTGCTAATTTCCCTTCTTTTGGACACATATCCAGCAGTGGGATTATGGGATGATATGAGAATTCTATTTTTGGTTTTCTGAGGAACCTCCATACTGTTTTCCATAATGGTTATGCTAATTTACATTCCCACCAACCGTGTAGGAGCATTCCTCTTTCTCCATATCCTCACCAGCATCCATTACTGTCTTTCTAATAAACGCCAGTTTAGTTGGGGTGAGATAATATATCATTGTGGGTTTAGTTTACATTTCTCTGATGATTAGTGATTTTGAGAATTTTTTCATATATCTGTTGGCCATTTGTATGTCTTTTTTTTTTTTTTTTTTTTCTTTCTTGTTTTTGAGACAGAGTGTCACTCCGTCGCCCAGGCTGGAGTGCAGTGGTGCGATCCCGGCTCACTGCAAGCTCTGCCTCCCGGGTTCACACCATTCTCCTGCCTCAGCCTCCCAAGTAGCTGGGACTACAGGCGCCCGCCACCACGCCCGGCTAATTTTTTGTATTTTTAGTAGAGACGGGGTTTCACCATGTTCGCCAGGATGGTCTCCATCTCCTGACCTCATGATCCGCAGGCCTCGGCCTCCCACAGTGCTGGGATGACAGGCGTGAGCCACCGCGCCCAGCTTGTATGTCGTTTTTTGAGAAATGTCTACTCAGATCTGTTGCCTATATTTCAATTAGATGATTTGGGATATTGTTATTAGGGTGTTTGAGTTCTTTATATATTCTGGTTGATAGTCCCTTGTCAGTCAAATGTTTAGAATATTCCTTTTAAGTCAATATGGAGACAAAAATATTCAGAATTAATAAGGAAATTTAGCAATATTTGTGTGTGTAAAATCAATATATAAAAATTTACTTCTCTTTTCTGGTAAAAAAAAAAGTTAGAAAATACAAATTTTAGAAATCTATATATGCATATAATTTATAAATGGCATCAAAAATACTAAATACATAGAAATAAATCTAACAATGCCTCTGTGAACAATACTGCTATGAGAATGATGGACAATACCCATGTGAAAAAAGAAGTAAAACTGTATTGAGAAAATTTTATAAATAACTAATGAAGAGATATACCATGTTTATAAATTAGAATATGGTTATGAAAAAGATGTTTTCTCCCCAAATTGATCTATAGATTCTGAAAAATCCAATTAAAAACTCCCTGCAATTTTTTGAAAAGAAAAATTATGACAAGCTGGTTTCAAAATTAATGTGCAAGATACCACTCAAGAAAAACAAGTTTGGAAAAATCTATCATATTGACTATTAAATGTTATTACCAAACCATAGTAATTAAGGCAGTATGATGTTGGTGTGGAATTAGACAAATGGGCCAGTGAAGCAGAATATAGAGCAGATAAGCATATCAATTACATGTGAACGTATGAGTTATGCAATAATTGTACTACAGAAATAGTGGAGAAAGGATTTTTTCCTTTTGTGGTATTGATGAATTGACTATGCACATTTTAAAAAGAAAATCAGACTTGTGTTTAATATTATTTATAAAAATTTCCACATAGATTACAGACATGAAAGAGAAAACAATAAGGTTTTTAGAAAATAATATACAAGACTATCTACATGATCTTGTGGTTGGGAAAGATTTTTTTAACCAAAATACAGGGAAAAAAAAAGGCTAATCCTAAAAGATTGAGATATCTGACTTCATAAAAATTACTATGTTCTAGTCACTAAATTTTATATACATATCCTCTGACCCAGCAATTCCACTCATAAATCTGTACATTAAGATGTCTGTGTGTGTGCGTGTGTGTGTGTATTTTTTTTTTCAGATACTTTCGGAGACCCATAGAAAGCATCAAGTAAATTTTTTAAAATAATAAATCAAAAATTATTCTTAGCTGGGCACAATGGCTCACATCTATAACCCAGAATTTTTGGAGGCTGAGGGGTAAGAACCATTTGAGGTCAGGAGTTTGAAACTAGCCTCAGCAACGAAGCGAATGGCCCATACGGGAATGTATGAAACATTGTTCATAATAACCATAAACTGAAAATAATTGAAATGTCCAAAATTAACAGAATTAATGGATAATTTGCAGTATGTTAATAAAATGCAACAGTGAAATGAAAAACAAGCAATAAAAATGACATAGCTACACTCAACAACATTAATGAATCTTAAAAACATAATAACAATAACAATTTTTAAGACTTCCATGTAAGTAAAGGCACAACTAAAACAAAGTTAAAGGATAAGGCATTCCTCGGGAGAATTTACAATAAATATTTAATAATACTAACACATTAATAAGAATAAGACAACACATAGAAGTAATTCTAACAGCAACAAACATAAAAAAAATAGTCACATAGTTATTAGGGAATCTTAAAAAATTCATTATAAGTGTCACTTTTGACCTATTATACTGTCAAAAATTAAGAAATCTAAGACAATACCCATATAAAAATAAAAACACTAAAACTGTATTGAGAAAATTTTTATAAATAAATAAATGAAGAGATATGCCATGTTTCTAAATTATAATATGGTTATGATACAGACGTTAAGTCTCCCCAAACTGATCTGTTAGGTGTTGGTGAAGACAAGGGGAAGTGATCCTCTCATACTCTTATAGACTGGGGAAGGAAATGTGTGTGTGTGTGTGTGTGTGTGTGTGTGTGTGTGTGTGTGTGTTTCAGATACTTTTAGAGACCCACAGAAAGCATCAAGTAAATTTTTTAAAATAATAAATCAAAAATTATACTTAGCTGGGCACAATGGCTCACATCTATAACCCAGAATTTTTGGAGGCTAAGGGGTGAGGACCATTTGAGGTCAGGAGTTTGAAACTAGCCTCAGCAATGAAGCAAATTCCATCTCTACAAAAAAAAAAAAACTTTTTTCTTTATCCAGGTATGGTTACATGTGCCTGTGATTCTAGCTACTCCAGAAGCTGAAGCAGGAGGCTCTCCTGAGCCCAGGAATTCGAGGTTGCAGTGAGCTATGATTGTGCCACTGCACTCCAGCCTGGGACATAGAGTAAGACCCTGTCTGTAAAAATAAAAATATAAAAAAAAGAAACACTTGCACACATACACGAGGAGAAATATGCAATGATTTTCACTATGGCATTGATTTTGTTGTCAAAAATTTAGAAAATAATAAATAAGGAAAATTTATTATATTAGAATTTCTCAGCCATTAAAATGGAGAAAATACATAATTATCCATATGGATTAAAGTTAAAATGTAGCATTTTTAAAAAAACTAAGTCACAGAAAAATGTATTAGGTAGAATTACATTAATAAATGTGAAAAATACAATTTCATATCAGACTGGATTAAGAAAATGTGGCACATATACACCATGGAATACTATGCAGCCATAAAAAAGGATGAGTTTGTGTCCTTTGTAGGAACATGGATGCAGCTGGAAACCATCATTCTTAGCAAACTATCACAAGAACAGAAAACCAAACACCGCATGTTCTCACTCATAGGTGGGAACTGAACAATGAGATCACTTGGACTCGGGAAGGGGGACATCACACACCGGGGCCTATCATGGGGAGGGGGGAGGGGGGAGGGATTGCACTGGTAGTTATACCTGATGTAAATGACGAGTTGATGGGTGCTGACGAGTTGATGGGTGCAGCACAGCAACATGGCACAAGTATACATGTGTAACAAACCTGCACGTTATGCACGTGTACCCTAGAACTTAAAGTATAATTTAAAAAATAAAAATAAAATAAAGTAGAAAAATGAACTGGAATGATATATGCCACAATTACTATAGTCGAAAGCACATAGGGTTAAACAGCTGAAACTGTAGTTCTTGAAGTATTCTTTATTCAAGAAAAGTATTTGAAACAAATGTAACAATATGTGTCTCAGGCTACTGGGGCTTCTATAACAAAACAGTGTAAACTGGGTGACTTAAACATTTTATTTCTTCATGTTCCAGAAGCTGGGAAATCCAAGATAGGGTGCCAGCATGGGCTGGTATTGGTGAGGGCTGTGTTCTTGGCTTGCAGACAGCTGCCTTCTTGCTGCATTCTCACACAGAGGAGAAAGTGCTGGTAGCTCTTCCTTTTCTTGTAAAGACACTAATCCCATCATGAGAACTCCACCATCATGACCTCATCTATGCCCAACTACCTCCCAAAGGCCACACTTCCTAATACCATCAAACTGCGTTACAATTTCACTTTGTTAACTCCAGGGCTTTTCAAATTTGTTTAAATGAAGAACCTAAACCCCTCCTTTTTAGCATAATATCTATTACGATCTGGTTTGCCATGAGATCACACTCTCTTCTTTGTGAATTGCAGCGGCCATAATACACATTGAGGTTGGGACTTCAACATATGAATTGTGTGGGGACACACACATTCAGCCCATAACAATATGCCAACATCTTAAATTCTATGGCATGTATGCCATTATACATTTCTAAGTTTTCAGCAATTTCTTAAAACTTAAAAATCACATACAATTTTTAAGAAATTTTGATCTATTAACAACACATTTTGATCTAGCAAGTTATTTTTCCTAATAAAAATTTGGACATTGAACAGAAATTAATAATACTTAAAATGTGTTCCATGAGTTCATTCTGATGAAGCAGGTTGTATAGGTAGTGGTGGCAAAGCTAGCTCTGTCTCTGTATTAGTCCATTCTCACACTGCTACAGAGATACCACTTGAGACTGGGTAATTTATAAACAAAAGAGGTTTAATTGACTCACAGTTCCGCATGGCTGGGGAGGCCTCAGGAGATTTACAATCATGGCAGAAGGGGAAGGGGAAGCAAGGCACCTCTTACATGGTGGCAGGAGAGAGTGCGAAGGAGGAAGCACCAGACACTTACCAAACAACCAGATTGCATGAGGACTCACTTACTATCATGAGAATGGCCAAGGGGAAATCCATCCCTGTGATCCAATCACCTCCCACCAGGTCCCTCATTTGACACATGGGGATTATAATTCAAGATGATATTCGAATGGGGACACAGAGCCAAACTGTATCAGTCCCCCTAATGCGGACTTATACTACACATGAGCATATTTTAAAACTGAGCCAGGCACAGTGGCTCATGCCTGTAATTCCAACATTTTGGGAGGAAAAGGAGTGCCGATCACTTGAGGCCAGGAGTTCAAGACCAGACTGGGCAACAAAGCATGACCCCATCTCCACAAAAAAAAAAAAAAAAAAAAAATTAAAATTAGCCAGCCATACTGACATGTGCCCATGGTGCCAGTTGCTCAGGAGGCTGAGGCAGGAGGATCACTTGAGCCCAGGATTATAGTAAGCTATAGGTTATAGTAAGGTTATAGTAAGCTATAATCACGCCACTGCATTCCAGCCTGGGTGACCCTGTCTCTAAAAATAAATAAATAAATAAATAAACAAATAAAAAACCTGAGAACTTTTGGAGTAAAGAAAACAGTTGTGCTTTGTTAAATCCAGGGCTTTTGAAATTTGTTTACATGAAGAATCTAACCTGCTCCTTTCTAGCATAGTATCTATTACTATCTGGTAGGCTGAAAAAGATTATACTCCATTCTTGGTGAATTGTGGTATCCATAATACACATTTGATATAATCAGTTTAATCATTGTATACTAATTTCTGTTTCAATTTTTTCTTATAAACATTCCTATTGTATTCTACTATTCAGATATATTTAATTGACTTGATCATTCCATTATAAAGCATTTGCTATTTTCAATTTTTAAATTAATTAAAACTACTCTGAACATTTTAATACAAATTATTTTTCCGCTGTTTATCTATATCCTATTAGTAACAGAATGATCTAGTCACGGTTTGTATATTTAGGTTCTGTTGCTTTTTATTTGTAGCATCCTTCACCATTTAGACACACTGACCAGTTTTACATATTTCTTCAGCATATTATGTTTATATGACTAACAGCAAAACCATTCAGTTTTTTAATGATACACTTTGAATTTTATTTTCTTCTCTGTAGGATTCTAGGTGGATAACAACTTTTCCTGCCACTTTTTTTACAGTATGGATCACTATGGTATTGGGACAAGGATACCACAGAAAACAACTAGAAAAAGTACATTATTTGTGACTGTAAAGTCTTTGTGACAGTTCTTTCAAATTGCTCTTGCACTCGTTGTAGAAACTTCATCCCAAGGAAATAATTTGAAATATTTCAAAATAGAAAAACATTCTATTTTGTCTAAATTTGAAATATCAAAGATCTTAGACCTAAATAGAATGCTTCATGATACAGGAGTTATCAAACATTTTCTCATGAAATCTATGCATTATTATGACAAATTAAGAAAACATATGAGTATAGATAATTATTTCAAACAAAAAGTATAGAATTCAAAATTTTAGAAAGCATATAATTGTAATAAACAAGGCTATTAAAAAACAATAAACTTCAAAATTTTAATCTGGTTAGAGAACTATGGGTGAATTTTTATTTTTCACAGTTTTCCATATTTTCTAAATTCTCTACAATACATATGGGTCCTATAATTATTTTCTAGCTTACCTTGATTTATGACTCCTTTCTCCACTTAAATGTTGAAAATTTAATTTCCAGAGCTCTTCATGATAAGGGGAAGATATGCCTCCATATGTATTAATCATAGGTGATTTGTTAACAGGCATATTCACCAATCATAAATTCTAAAAGGAATATTAAATGTATGTTAGCATACAAATGTACTCATAGTAGCAAATAATATGTTATGCAAATTCATTATTTTTGGAAAAGAATAGCAAGAACTAAAGTTAGGCTTATGAATAATTCTATACTAAGGAAGAATTTAAATAAATAAGTAAACTATAAGGATATTATGGAAATAAGGACAAAAAGTTTACAAGTGTATCCATCTATATATCTAGTCTTTATTATGCTTTAGCAGTTTCATCAGCAAAATCATTGAAAGAGCAGCATGGCACGGTAGCTAAGAGAATAGGCTATACAACCAGACTAAGTGCTCTGTGCCGCAGTTTCCTCACTTGTAAAATGAGAATAGTATTTCCTCATAGAGTTCCTGTGAGAAATAAATAGTTCAATACATGTAAATTGCTTAGAATGAGCCTAGTATGTAGGAAACTTTATATAATCACTTGTGATCATATCACTGTTGTCTGTTCTTTAAAGTTTCTTGTAAACTCCTTTTCATGTCTCCTGTCTTTTTGTCATTTAGATAGTTAGTGCTTTCTCTGCTTGTTTTTTACACCCAGAAATTTTTTCCTTTTGATTCATATCTGAGTATATTCTATGAGTGCATAACCAAAACTAAGATATCCTATTTGTGTTTAGTGGAGTTTTAGTCAGCAAAATGAAGTAATGAAATGGGTAGTCACATCTATACTGCATTTTTTGTCTTTCATTTTTTAAATAGCTACATTTAAAAATTGATCATTAGATCAGTCAAAGTTTTGGTAGGAAATGCAGGGCACACTCAAATAGGGTACCTGAATGAAGGAATTCTTTCCAAAGACATGGGCAGAGCTATAAAACAAGATGGTTGTGTTCTCAGGGACAGAACAAAATAAACTGTTATCACTCTTAGGGCTGAAGAGGAAGATAGACCAAGACAGAATAACTATTGAGGAGATGTGCTTAATAAAAAGCTTTGGCCTTTAAGAGAGAAATGCAGCCAAACTGTGGTTGCTCTCTAAGAGGGAGCCTGGAGGATAGAAACTCCAATCTCAGTCTCCTTGCATGCTCCACTTTAGTCATCTGCCTGTGCTACCCATTTGCCAAACCAAACTAGAAGCCAGAAAGTACAGGGGCGAAGTGAAGAAGAATGGGAAGCAGATCTGAGCGGCAATGGGAAAATATCCAGCAAAAGATGGGTCATAGACACAAAATGTCATTGTCTATTGCTATTGGTATATAGCAAGATCTGCTTCTAATAATCCACATTCATCAGAATATAAAACAAATGGGTTTTTTTTAAGTCAGCAGCTGTGCTGAGCTATATATAGGAGTGCCATCCAGACTGGGTCTAACTAATGTAAAACAAAAGTTATTCCCAAGCAGGATTAATATTTTCAGACATTTATTTTTCTTTAACAGCTAACAAAATCACACTGGGCATTTCTACCTTAAAATGCACTCAGGAAAATAACAAATTCATATTATCAATAAAAATGCATCATAAGGTACAGCTAAGCACATGCAGCCTAAAAGAATAATACTCAATAAGTAGGAATTGCAAAGGGAGATAATTTGATAAATCTAGTAACAAATTTTGCAAATTTGACAAGTGCTTATTGTGAATTATAAAAAATTATGAAGGTAAGGTGTTTAACTAAAGATAAATTATAAAAAATTATGAAGGTAAGACGTTTCTTTTAAGGAAAAGAAAACATCTTCAAAAGAAGACCAAAAGAAACTCATGAGGCTATAAAAGCAAGCCCACCAAAGACTTCATGACTAAAACATCAAAAGCTATGAACAGATACTTCTCAAAAGAAGACATATATGAGGCCAACAAACATATGAAAAAAAGCTCATCATCGCGGTCATTAGAGAAATGCAAATCAAAACCCCAATGAGATACCATCTCATGCCAGTTAGAATGGTGATCATTAAAAAGTCAGGAAACAACAGATGCTGGAGAGGATGTGGAGAAATAAGAATGCTTTTACACTGTTGGTGGAAGTGTAAATTAGCTCAACCATTGTGGAAGACAGTGTGGCGATTCCTCAAGGATTTAGAACCAGAAATACCATTGGACCCAGCCATCCCATTACTGAGTATATACCCAAAGGATTATAAATCATTCTACTAAAAAGACACATGCACACGTATGTTTATTGTAGCACTATTCACAATAGCAAAGACTTGTAACCGACCCAAATGCCTATCAATGATAGATTGGATAAAGAAAATGTGACACATATACACCATGGAATACCATGCAGACATAAAAAGGATGAGTTCATGTCCTTTGCAGGGACATGAATGAAGCTGGAAACCATCATTCTCAGCAAACTAACACAAGAACAGAACCAAACACCGCATGTTCTCACTCATAAATGGGAGTTGAACACTGAGAACACATGGATACAGGGAGGGGAACATCACACACCAAGGTCAGTCACGGGGTGGGGGGCAAAGGGGGGATAGCATTTGGAGAAAGACCTAATGTAGATGATGGGTTGATGGGTGCAGCAAATCATCATGGCATGTATATACCTATGTTAACAAACCTGCATGTTCTGCACATGTATCCCAAAACTTAAAGTATAATAAAAACACAAAACATTGCATATATCAGAAATATCTAGAAATATAAATTTGTGTTAGACATACTCTTAGATAAATTAAAGAGTTTAATGCCAAATGAATGGAAAAGAAAAAATACACGCCATCAAGAAAGAAAAAAAGAAATTGAAGGGAAATTGAAGGCTAAAACTGGTTTTCATGTACATTATGTTAGGCAAATTGACCTGTAGCTTTTGGCTATTTCCTGAGATATTTCACAGAGTTGGTTATAATTAATCACATTTTTTGATTTTCAAGAAGTTAGAAACTATTTCATATATTATCTTTTAATCACTGAACTTATTGTCCAACGATTCCTCACATCTGCTGCTAATAGTGGTAGATATTTGCACTTTCTGCTCAACATGTAAGTTCCACAATGCCTTGTTAAAGAAACTTCTCCAGTGGGATGGGATAAAAACATCAAAAATGTAAGTTTCTAAATGCTTACTCTAAATTTCTGGCTTATTTTAGCAGTACTGGTAAAAGTATTTAACCAACACAAGTTTGTAAACCACTATTTGAGTAGTGTTGTGATATACAAGAGAGACAATTTGTGCCCTCTAATATATTTTATTACTTAGGATTGCTTTTGATTAAGAGTAATGGGAAAAAATAGCCAAACAACTTCAAATTTCCAAAAAGAAAAAAAATTAATGCCTCCAGAAATATTTTGCATAGAGATGTTGGAATTAAATCCTCAGTAAAGTAAATAAACAAATAAAAAGTTTCAAAATAACCCCCCCCCCTAAAAATACAAATAGAGAATCTGAAATTGTCATCAACTTTCAGGAAAATATTGGTTCTTTTCTAAAGATATTCTTCATCAAATTCCCAGTACATCCCAAAGCTTGGAGCTATCAATAAAAGAATTTAGTATTATTGCTACTATTATTGTTATTGCATGTACAACAGGGCCACATTGCATTGTGCATTATTTTAAGATTTGTTTTCCAACTCCAACACAAACTACAAAATATCTGAGAAAATGTAAGCATTTAATTTTTACATGTTATTTTGCAATTATTCTAATTTACATCAAGTCTGTTTTTTAACCCACTTTTAACATAATTAGCTAAACCAGCAAAGTAAAAAATTGTCATTTTATTCTAATTTGATGATGACAAAATAAACTTTACTAGACCTTTCTTGGTCAAGAAAAAACAATAATCAAGAAGCATTAATGTGAAAAGGAGTTAATTTGAGAAATGTAGTAATAAATGTAAATTTGACAAGTATTTACTGTGAATCACATAAAATTATGAAGGTAAAAATGTTTAACTTGCATGAATGTGAAAAAGTAATGAAGCAAATAATAATGATGTTATTCCAAAGAAATAAGAAACCAAGAATTTCTACTAGTCTTTTACGTATTGAGTTTGAGTTTTGAGGTGCTAAAACCAAAGTATGTTATTTCTGAATATGTATATCTAATGAAGCAACAAACATCACCTTTTAAATGCCATTTATGTAAACCATAAAGAAGTTCAAACTAAAAAATGCTTGAAAGTATTACAAGAACCTGAAAAGTATCAATATTTCATCTGTTGGCTGTAGCCAACAGCACTTTGTATTGCTAAGACTAAAAAAGTATAGTTAATTGACAAACAAGAGTCACAGACTGCATCAGAGATTTCCAATGAATCTTTACCATGTATTCAGCACTGGTCGACCACATAGTGCAATGTACTCAGCACTGGTTGACAATATGGAGAAAAACTTAGAGAACAAATAAATCTAGTAAACTATTTTTCATTGCAACTTAAGAAATGCACAGACGTTGCAAACTTCAGCCATTGCTTTACCACAAGTGCAATTTGGACATATTAGTGACATAAAGGTAGAACTGTTGGATTAGCACCATTATTTACAAGTATAATTAGCTCTGAATGGAATAAAACTAGAAAAGCTTGCATTTGTTATTATTATTTTATTTATGTATTTATTTTGAGACAGAGTCTTACTCTGTCACCCAGGCTGAATGGAGTGTAGTGGTGCCATCTCAGCTCACTATAACCTCCACCTCACAGGTTCAAGTGATTCTCTGCCTCAGCCTCCCAGGTAGCTGGGATTACAGGCGAATGCCACTATGCCCAGTTAGTTTTTGTATTTTTAGTAGAGACGGGGTTTCACTATGTTGGTCAGGCTGGTCTTGACCTCCTGACCTCTACTGATCTGCCTGCCTCAGCCTCCCAAAGAGCTGGGATTACAGGCATGAGCCACCGTGCCTGGCCTTAAAAATTCTTACAAGTAAGCTTTGTGTAGGACCACTGCAATGGAATGTAATCACTTGAAGTAGTTATTCAAATGGAGGAGTTTACAATAGAAACCTTCTAAAAGCTGGGAAATACTGACTCCAGCCAAATAACGAAAATGACGAAATTAAAACAGAAGAAAAACAGGGACTTCATTTCTACAACTGCATGGAGCTGTATTCTGCCAACCATCTGGATGATCTTAGAAGTACATTCTTTACCAGAGCCTCCAGGTAACAGACTGGCTCAGCTGGCCCCTTTTCCCCATCCCCAGCATTACTGAGCAAATGTTAGTGACAAATAAGAATTGTATATATTTATGTTGTATAATGTGATGTTTTCATATATGCATACATTGTGAAATGATTACCACAATCAGGCTAATTAATATCTCCATTACTTCACAGTTATCTTTTTGTGTGTGTAGTGAGAATATTTAAGGTCAACCCTCTGAGCCACTTTGAAGTATGTATTAACTATAGTCACCATGCTGTACAACAGATCTCCAGAATGTATTGATTCTAACTGAAACTTGTTACCCTTTGACCAACATACCCCATTTCTACCTCCCACTCCTAGCTGTTGGCAACCATCATTCTACTCTCCGCTTCTATGAGTTTGATAGTTTTAGATTCTATATATAAGTGAAAACATGGCATATTTGTCTTTCCATGTTGGGCTTATTTCACTTAGCATAACGTCCTCCAAGTTCATCCATGTCATCTCAAATGACAGAATTTCCTTCTTTTTAAAGGCTAAAAAGTATATGTATATATACCACATTTTTGTTATGCATTCATCCATCAATGGACACTTAGGTTAATTTTATATCTTGGCTATTGTGAATAGTGCTGCAATGAACATGAGAGGGCAGATGTCTCTTTGACACGCTGATTTCATTTCCACTGAACATATGCCCAGTAGTGGGATGGTTGGTTCCTATGGTAGTTCTATTTTCAATTTTTTTTAGGAACTTCTACAATGGTTATACTAATTTACATTGACATCAGTAGCGTACAGGGTTCCCTTTTCTTCACATTGTTACCAACACTTGTTAGTGTCATCTTTTTTTTTTTTTTAAGACAGGGTCTCACTCTGTCACCCAGGCTGGAGTGCACTGGCCGCGATCTTGGGGCTCACTGCAATCTGCAACTTCCTCCTCCTGGGCTTAAGCGATCCTCCCACTTTGGCAGCTCAAGTAGCTGGGACTACAGGTGTGAGCCACCATACCCATCTAATGTATGTTCGTATGTATGTATGTATGCAAGTAGGTATGTATGTATGTATGTATGTATTTATTTGTTTTGTAGACATGGGGTTTCACTATGTTGCCCAGGCTGGTCTCAAATGCCTGAGCTCAAGAGATCCACCCACTGCAGCCTCCCAAAGAGCTAGGATTATGGGAGTAAGCCACCACGCTGGACGCTTCATCTTTTTTTGTTTTTTTTAATAGACGGAGTTTCGCTCTGTCACCTAGGCTGGAGTGCAGTGGAGTGATCTTGGCTCACTGCTACCTCCACCTCCCGGGTTCAAGCGATTCTTCTGCCTCAGTCTCCTGAGTAGCTGGGATTACAGGCGCCTACCACCATACCAGGCTAATATTTTGTATCTTTTAGTAGAGATAAGGTTTCACCATGTTGGTCAGGCTGGTCTTGAACTCCTGAACTCAGGTGATCTGCCTGCCTCAGCCTCCCAAAATGCTGGGATTACAGGTGTGAGCCACTGCACCTGGCCTCATCTCTTGTGTAACAGCCATTCTAACAGATATAAGGTGATATCTCATTGTGGTCTCAATTTGCATTTATCTGATGACTAGTGATGCAGAGTATCTTTTCTTATATCCTATTGACCATTTGTATGTCTTCTTTTGAGAAATGTCTATCCAGGTTCTGTGTTCATTTTTTTAAATTGTCTGTTCTTTTTTCTATCGAGTTGTTTGAGTCCCTTAAATATATTGGATATTAACCTTTTTTTGGCTGTGTGGCATGCAAATATTGTTTTCCATCTGCTATCTTAGTTTCAATTTGTGAGACATCAAGCAGAGAACCCAGCTGAATCTACCTGGATTTGTGACCAAAAGAAATGTGAGATAGTAAATGAATATTATTTTAAACCTTTTAAGTTGTAATTTGTTTTGGTTACAATAGAAAACTAAAACAAGATACCCCGTAATTTAGCAATTATCATTGAAGTGGGTGATAATCTTTTTACTGCAGTCTGTAAAAAGTTATCACTAAGCACCGTATTATTTGAAGGAATGTTTAGATTTTATTTTCTAAAGAAGATTCACACATAAGGAGTTCATGAATCCAGAATTCATTTCTTTCTTTAAAACATAATTTGTTTGGGTATTGTGTAATAGGAGAACTTATAGGAACTGGCTGCTGGTAAAAAGTTTGACATTAAATTTTGAAAATACAGCGTAACTTTGTAGGCAAAAAATTTAACATTCTTAAATTGATGAAATTTGAAAAAAATTTCTTCGATTCCCATCATACTTAGGTGAGACTCATTTTTCTACTATGAATATTATTCAAACAAAATACAGAAACAGTGGAGAGATACATTAGTTCATGCAAAGAATAGTACTGAAATTCAATCTAAATTGGATAAAATTAAGAAGCATCAGAAAGATCACTGGTCACAATAAAAATTTTGATATTGATATACCTAATGTGTGTTCCCTATGTGCACATGGGTTGTTTTCTTGTTTGTTTAAAGACTTTATTTATTTATTTAGAGATGGAGTGTCGTTCTGTCACCCAGGCTGGAGTGTGATGGTGCAGTCTTGGTCCACTGCAACCTCCACCTCCCAGGTTCAAGCAATTCTCCTGCCTGAGCCACCTGAGTATCTGGGATTACAGGCACCCACCACCACACCCAGCTAATTTTTGCATTTTAAGTAGAGATGGGGTTTCACCATGTTGCCCAGGATGGTCTTGAACTCCTGACCTCAGGTGATTCACCAGCCTCAGCCTCCCAAAACATTGGGATTACAGGCGTGAGCCACCATGCCCAGCCTGACTTTATGTTTTTTTTTTTTTTAAATTATTTTTTATTATTGTACTTTAAGTTCTAGGGTACATGTGCTAATGTGCAGGTTTGTTACATATGTATACTTGTGCCATGTTGCTGTGCTGCACTCATCAACTCGTCAGCACCCATCAACTCGTCATTTACATCAGGTATAACTCCCAGTGCAATCCCTCCCCCCTCCCCCCTCCCCATGATAGGCCCCGGTGTGTGATGTTCCCCTTCCTGAGTCCAAGTGATCTCATTGTTCAGTTCCCACCTATGAGTGAGAACATGCGGTGTTTGGTTTTCTGTTCTTGTGATAGTTTGCTAAGAATGATGGTTTCCAGCTGCATCCATGTCCCTACAAAGGACACAAACTCATCCTTTTTGATGGCTGCATAGTATTCCATGGTGTATATGTGCCCATTTTCTTAATCCAGTCTGTCACTGGTGGACATTTGGGTTGATTCCAAGACTTTGCTATTGTGAATAGTGCCGCAATAAACATACGTGTGCATGTGTCTTTATAGCAGCATGATTTATAATCCTTTGGGTATAGACCCAGTAATGGGATGGCTGGGTCATATGGTACATCTAGTTCTAGATCCTTGAGGAATCGCCATACTGTTTTCCATAATGGTTGAACTAGTTTACAATCCCACCAACAGTGTAAAAGTGTTCTTATTTCTCCACATCCTCTCCAGCACCTGTGGTTTCCTGACTTTTGAATGATTGCCATTCTAACTGGTGTGAGATGGTATCTCATTGTGGTTTTGATTTGCATTTCTCTGATGGCCAGTGATGATGAGCATTTTTTCATGTGTCTGTTGGCTGTATGAATGTCTTCTTTTGAGAAATATCTGTTCATATCCTTTGCCCACTTTTTGATGGGGTTGTTTGTTTTTTTCTTCTAAATTTGTTTGAGTTCTTTGTAGATTCTGGATATTAGCCCTTTGTCAGATGAGCAGATTGCAAAAATTTTCTCCCATTCTGTAGGTTGCCTGTTCACTCTGATGGTAGTTTCTTTTGCTGTGCAGAAGCTCTTTAGTTTAATGAGATCCCATTTGTCAATTTTGGCTTTTGCTGCCGTTGCTTTTGGTGTTTTAGACATGAAGTCTTTGCCCATGCCTATGTCCTGAATGGTACTACCTAGGTTTTCCTCTAGGGTTTTTATGGTATTAGGTCTAACATTTAAGTCTCTAATCCATCTTGAATTAATTTTCATATAAGGAGTAAGGAAAGGATCCAGTTTCAGCTTTCTACTTATGGCTAGCCAATTTTCCCAGCACCATTTATTAAATAGGGAATCCTTTCCCCATTTCTTGTTTCTCTCAGGTTTGTCAATGTTTTTTTTAGAGCAGTTTTAGAGCAAAATTGGAAAGCACAGAAATTTCCCATATACCTCCTACTCCTATATATGTGCAGCCTGTCCTATTATCAACATCTGGACCAGAATGGTACATGTGTTATAACTGATGAATCTACATCAACACATCATAATTACCCAAAGTTCATAGTTTCCATTAGGGTTCACTCTTGGTGTTGTATATTCTATGGGTTTGGACAAATGTAAAATGTCATGTATGCATTATACTATTGTTGTACAGAGTGTTTTTGATGCCTTAAAAATCCTTTATGCTCTGTCTATTCATCAGCCCCACCACCCCGATCCCCCACCACGCCTGGCAACTAGTTTTTTTGCTGTCTATAGTTTTGTCTTTTCCAGAATGTCTTACAGTTCGAATTTAACACTATGCAGCCTTTTCAGATTGGCTTCTTTCATTTAGTGACATGCATTTAAGGTTCCTCCATGTCTTTTTATGACTTAATAGCACATTCATTTTTACTGTTAAATAATACTCTACTCTATTGATGTACCACTGTTTTCCTTTTATCTACTGAAGGACATCTTAGTTGCTTTCAAGTTTTAAGAATTATAAAGCTGCTAAAACATTCATGTGCAGGTTTTTCTCTGGACTTAAGTTTTCAACTCCTCTTGGTAAGCAACAAGTAGCATGATTGCTGTATCTTATGGCAAGAGTATGTTTAGCTTTGTAAGAAACCACCAAATTGTCTTCCAAAGTGGCTGTACCATTTTTTATTCCCACCAGCATCAAATAAGAGCCCCTGTTGTTCCATGTCCTTGCCAGGATGTGATGTTGTCAGTGTTCTGACTTTTGGCCATTGTAATAGGGTGTGTGGTGTCTCATTATTGCTTTAATTTGCATTTATCTGATGACTTATGATATAGAGTATCTTTTCACATGCTTATTTGCCATCTATATTTCATCTTTGTTGAGGTGCTGTTTTCGGTCCATTTTTAATCATGTTGTTTGTTTTTTCTTCTTTTCAAGTTTGTAAGAGTTCTTTGTATATTTTGAATAACATATTTTATCAAATGAGTCTTTTGCAAATGATTCCTCACAGTCTGTGCTTGCCTTCTCATTTTATTGGGATTGTCTTTAACAGGACAATCCCAATAATGAAATTTAATGAAGTCCACGTTATCAATTATTTTTTTCATAGATCATGTATTTGGTGTCATATCTAAGAAGTCACCATTATATTCCAAGTCATCTAGATTTTTATCTGCACATAGATTTTTAATAAATGAAATTACTCTTTCACTAATATCTCTGTTTTGTTATGACTGAGGAATGACAAAAAGTTATGAGCATATTTATCTCCATATTAGTTACATGCATTTTCACTCAATAATATACATAATTTTGTAATTGTTTTCCTTTCCCCTGTGTTATATTTGTTTTGATTATATTTACTCAAAAGCAACTTTATGTCTGTTGATTCCAATTATTTACATTTGGTTTTGGGGTGTCTTTATTTTTCATTTTATGGTAATTATCTTTCATTTTAATTTTTCCATGACAATTTGGAAGTTTTAAAATTGGTACTTTATAGAGAGTTGGAAAGGCATTTTTCAAAAGTAATCTATATGCCTGCTGATTCCTTACATCCTAACTCCAGACCTATTACATTTAGTCTCTGGAGTTGTCCAGGAATGCGTGTTTGTCTTATTTTGTTTTAAGCTTCCCAGGTGAGTTTAATATGCAACCCGAGGCCTGGTGCAGTGGCTCACGCCTGTAATCCCAGCACTTTGGGAGTCCGAGACAGGAGGATCATCTGAGGTAGGGAGTTCAAGGCCAGCCTGGCCAACATGGTGAAACCCCATCTCCACTAAAAATAAAAAATTAGCTGGGTGTGGTGGCATGTGCCTGTAATTCCAGCTACTCGGGAGGCTGAGGCACGAGAATTGCTTGAACCTGGGAGGTGGAGGCTGCGGTGAGCCGATGTTGTGCCACTGCACTCCAGCCTAGGCAGCAGAGTGAGACTCTGTCTCAAAAAAAAATAAAATAAAATAAAAAAATGCAACCTGAGTAGCTTAAAGTAATTGTATAACAAAATCAGAGCTTTGACGTAAATATGAAAAATACAAGGTTTGCAGAGATGTAGGAAGTAGAATCATCTTTTTCTTGGTCTTCTTTTATTTTGTCCTTTAGCTTTGTCAAGTACAGTCCCTTACTCTAACATAAACGTTTTTCTATTATTGAGTAAAACCATATTCTAAAGCAAAAAACCTTCTCTAAAAAGAAGCTACCTTAAAATTTAAACATTTATCATAGGATGAGCAGGCTAGATATGTCTTTTTTTTCTTTTTTGAAAAAAATGGAAAATAATTAGAATCAGAAAACCTGTGTTAAAATAACTGCACTGACATTAACATGTGTTTCATATTTGAGGAAGGGGGTTCAGAAGACCACAGGAGTTAGGGAAGGAGGGGAAAAGAAAGTAAAATCACCCAAGGAAGTTTTAAATTAACTCATCTAATCTGATTTTCCTTAAAAGAGAGAGGAAAAGTGGGTATGGGTAGGGGTAGAGAAGAATCTGCAAAGAGAAAGGAGGAAGAAAAGGGGTAAAGAGAGAGGGAAAAGAGAAGGGCAAGGGCAAAGCGAAATGGGGATTGTTTCATACTATACACGATGACACTCCAACACCAGGATTCTCCCAGAACCAACCTAGACTCTCTAAGAGCTTCAGCAGAGAGGTTGAGGAGGAAGGAAACATACAGTTCATAAAAGCCAGGGGAGGTAGTTCCGCATGGGCTCACTGGTTGAAAACCACTTGTATACGACAATTTCTCAGGCGGTATTGATAACCATAAAAAACTAGAAATTTGGCCGAGGGGTGAGACTCCCAATGATGGGAGTCCCATCCCAAGGACTAACTGAAGACCAGGGAGGAATGTTAACAGCCACATCTGTATCTTCTATGGCAATTGCTTCCGGGAGGAGCAGGGCAGCAGGAAGGTGGGCAGGAATGCTAGGTACTTGGCTTCTGGATCCCTCCTCCCTGATTATTCAATAAGCGCTTCTTACTTGTTCAAGTATCAGTTTCTCATTTATAAAACAGAAATGATAATATCTAAGCAGAGTTGCCTGAGGATTAGGCAAGATAAAATATTTCACATATTGTAGGGTGTCAGTAAATGATAGTCGTTTAATAGTTGAGCGTGAGAGAGAGATTAAATATCTATCTTCATCCAAAAAAGGGGGGATTGTGTTATTCATTGTTGGACCTAAATTCTCAAAGAGACTTCAAAATAGAGTGGACTATATAAATGGTTGAGAACCATTTACCAGAATAGATGAGCAAAAACAAGTTACAGTTACAAGTTCAAGTGGAGTTGAATAATAGAACTTGGTCAAAAATGCTAATCAGTAATGGAGTTCAAACATTCAGCTTCTAAAATGCTATTTGCTAAAAAGAGAGTCTTGAACCATCTATTAAAACCTACTGCAGAAATAATTCATAACATTTCACTCCTTCTCAGGACAGTTATATGCATACAGCATGTTGACTTGTGAATTGGACAAAAAGGAGCCAACAGTAGCATATTTCATGATATTTCATAGTCGTTAGTAACCCCCAGACCATGTTACAACAGAAATAAAAAATAAAATGAGGCTAAAAATTTTAACTTCTTCTGCTATTAAGACACTTTTTTTTTTTTTTTTTTTTTTTTTACTTTGCAGGAAAATCACAATTAAATGTAAAGAAACTAAAATGAACTTGTTAAATTGGATTATTTCACTTTTACATCACTGTCAAGAAGTAGCCATAATTTGTACTGAATCAGCAAAACATGATGTAAAAGTAAAAATTAGCTTTAAGTAAATTAAAATTATTATTAAGATTAAAATATCCTTTTACTTTCTACAGTCCCAAAACACAAAGTACTCATTGAATTTGTGGATAGAAATGGAAATAAAATGTTAAGCGAATAAAAATGATCTGAATGACTGAATTGCTCTCCTTTTAAAATAAGCAAAACCTTCCCCAAATAATGAAATAAAAGGTAAAAAAACAAAACAAAACAAAACAAAAAACAAAACAAAACAAAACCCAAAAAACCCCAGTTATTTTAGACACCAACTATTTCTAGGACCCAGCTCTCTGCTTGCTCTAATGTTCTTGGCTTACAAAGCGTCTCACTGTGGAAGATGGTCTAAAGCAGCTGCCACATTTTCTCTATCACTTCCCAGGGGTAAATTCTGATAATTTAAATAGATTTCAAAGATTTACCTAGCATATTTATCTGAAGTGGCCAAAAAAATGGCTTGGTTTTAGGCTGTAATTACATCAGATATGGTTTTTATATTAAGTGATATTTACTCTTAAATTTATTCTAGTACAAAAAAATATAATATCTGGAATACAGTTTCTCCTATGACCTCAGCTTTGGGCTGACAAGAATCTCCCAGTGGACAAATCCACTATGAGCTTCTCAGTACTGACCTTACCTGATCCCTCCATGGTATCTGATCCTGTCAACCATCCCTTCTGGAATTAAATGTCTTCTTTTTCATCCATCATTACACTCCTAGGACATTTGGCTTTTCTCCCTCTCAGACTTCTGTGTGATATAGTGGGTAAGTGTGCAACGCAGGAATCAGCAGCTTACTTTAATCCTTGCTCCAGAACAGACTATGTCTGTTTCATTGTGCAGATTACTTAAACTGCAGGTGCCTCAGTTATCTCATCTGCAAATAGGGATTATATTGGTATTTCTTGTTAATGAGACCTTACTATCCAAGTGGAAAGGCATACTTATTAGGTGGTTTTTTGTGTAATACCCTTTTAATTAATTATATAAATGCACTAAGCAATAAATACTTTAAATATGAAAATATTACAAAATTAGTATATCAAAATGTGGGGGTTTAATTGGTAACTATAAAATCTAGGTTAAAAATAAATGGGGATTTATTAACCTTTGTGCATACTTGGCCTTTTATAATAAAATATTGAAAGTACTGATTCACAATTACATAGATTTAACAATTTTTCAGCATTAAATTATAAATTACAAAGAGATACACACACACACATATATGTTGTGACCTTGTAATATATATATAGTACATGTGATTCTCTTAGATGTTTAAAAACCAAAAACATACAATATCTAATATTACATTAATCAAAAGAATAACCAGCACACTTAAACAAAAACTGCTTTTAAAGTTGTTAATAAAATTATTTAAATTATTTTTATCATTATCTATTTTTATTTGCTCATTCTTTCTTTCCAGAATATCTTCCTAAGGCTTTTAGTAGTTTTACTATTATTATGCCTTTTTAGAGTTTCAACAATCTTATTATATTCTATACAAAAATATATGAAATTTTGAGCCACACAAGGTTATAGAATCTGCGGCAGTATAGGAAAGGGTACTTATTGGGAAATATTACCTATTAACCTAGCTGCAAAAAATTTCTAAACAAAGCATAAGAAAACCATACCTAGGGATATCAATAAAAAAGAATCCATTATAATGAAGATTGGTTAGTCTCAGAAGAGCAAGGATGATTTAATACTGTAAAATCTATTTTTACAGACCATAACACTGGTGTATTGATGTACTTAAAGCAAAATAGTATGGAATATTTTGATACATGCCAAAGAATAATTCCATTAAATTCAATTTCCATTCATGATTCTAAAATTTGCAGGCTAAGAATAGTTCTCCTTATTTTAATTAAATATATCTAGGAAAAACTAAAACAAACATGATAATTAATGATAAATCTTTGGAAATTTTATCTTAAAAGCCAGAAACAATACAAAGGTATCTGTATCATTACTACTATTCAAAATGTAATAGGCAGTTGCAGTCAATAATAATATTAAAAAGAAAAAGAATATAAATACGTGAAGAGACACTATATTTATTTTTTAAATATTTACGTAAAAATCTCAGAAGAATCTGTACATACAAAAAATAGATTATATCCAAATAAAAAGAGATTTCTGGATAAACAATTAATACAGAAAAGTTAGTGATACGGGTTTTAGTGCCAGTAAAGATGACTTTTGGCTCCTGTCTCTAAAAGCAACTTTGAAGGACTAAAGAAGGAAACTTGAAATCCAGGATACTATAGATTAAAATAAAAAAAAAAAAAAAAAAAAAACTTGAGCTAAGCCCCTGGAAAATGAAAAGCTATTTTAAACATGTTAGAGAAAGAGGTTAGTCAGTGCAGCTCTGCAAGAATAAATTAGTAAATAGGAGTTCGAGTTATTCTTTATAACTACTGATACGTATGCAACAACAAACAACAAAAATTTAGCAAAGCTATAGAAGCAATATAATTACTATGCTTGACCAAATGGACATATAGAGAATTCTATATTTATTTATTAGAGAATATACATTTTTCCCAAACACACAAGAACAATTTATCTCTCTCTTGATTTTTTCTATGTCCCCCCATTCACAATATAGAACTGGCACAGGACCTGGGCTGAGGTGTATATGTGGTGTGTTTACTCTATCTCTTTTTTCTGTACAGTCAATGCAAGCACACAGTTGGTGGTAAGCACCAGGAGGCCAACAATTTCTAAAACTTGATCACATACTAGCTTAGAAAGTATGTCTTAACAAATTGCAAAATGTTGGTAATCTACACGAATAGATTATATTCCCTGACATCAAAACACAGTTAAGTTAGAAAATTATAACAAAAGGATAAATCAACCCTACATATATTGGGAAAGAAAAAAAAAAACAATTCTAGGTTACCTATGGCTCAAAAAAAGAAATAACAATGAAATTTGAAAAATATTTAGAATTAAATGAGAGTAAAATACTGCATATAAAACCTTATGACGTGCAAGAAATTGGCACTTCAGAGGAAATGTTACATAAACATTCATCTAACATCGAGGGAAACCTAAAAATTAATTACCTAACATTAGAAATGAGAAAAATAACAACAAAATAGACCCCAAAAAAGTAGAAGTAAAGAGAAATTTTAAGAGCAGATATCGGTGATATACAGAACAAAATCTGAGAACAATCAACAAAGCCAATATGATAAAAATAATTAGTTTTCAGAAAAATTCAAATTAAAAGCATAATGAACTTCTATTTCACACTAACTAGAATGTCTAACATTTAAAAAAAATGACAATACCAAATTTTGAGGAATATAGAACAATGAAACTCTAATATGTTGCTGATGGAAGTGAAAATAAGCTATAACAATGTAGGAAATCTATTTGTGCCTTTGTAAGTGAACTGCATACCTACACCCTGACCTAGAAATTTCATTCCCAAAGCAATGAAAACACTGTCATAAAAAGACTTGTACAAGAATGCCTATAGCACTGTTATTCGCAATAGTCCCAAACTACAAACAACTCAACCATCTGTCAGTGGGAAAATGGATGAACAATTTGTGGTACGTTTATATAATAGGCTTATTCTCAGTAACAACAAAGAACAAATTACTGCTACATGCAACGACATGCATAAATATCAAAAATATTACACTGAGTGAAAAAAGCCAAACACAAAAGTGTGCATACTATATTATTTTATCTATGTGAAATTCAGGCACAGACAAAACTACTACATGGTGATGGTCTATGGGAGGTGTAAGGATTGAATGGAAGGTGGCATGATGAATATAGTATATATTAGTGGTGGTAACATGGGTGTACGTATGTATCAAAACTCAATGAAACAGATTAAATTTGTAAAGATGACCACAGTAATATCTCCCATACTATATGTTGTTGTGCAATGTGACCTTTCCACTCCCCCAAACAAGAGATACAGTCTAATCCCAATCCTTGTGAATCTGGGCTTAATTTAGTGACTTAGTTGACTAACAGAATGTAGCAGAAGTGACACTCTAGGACTTTAGAGGCCAAACTACTAAAAAGGCCCTACAATCTGCTCCTGGATCTCTTGGGACATGCAGAATCCAGCCACCATGCTATGAGAAGACAATGTCACATGGAGAGCCATGTTTAGAGGATCAGGTTTATAGTTCTAACCAAGTGCCCAAGTAACAGCAAGCAGAAACTGCCAGGCATGTGAGAGAGCCATTTTGGTTGTCCAACCCAATCAACCCTTCAGATGACTACAGACTCAGTTGACATCAAACCACATCCTGTGAATTGTGACTGAATTGTGTGGACATTTGTACATTTCACTACACGCAAATTTGCCCTCAGTACAAATAAGATTATAAGAGAAAATACTGTATTGGAATTAGTGACATATAACAGAAATAAAAAAGGCTCAAACAGTATAGAAGCATATTTCTCTCTGATGTACAAAAAGAAAAAAGAAAAGAATCTAAAATTTCAAAAACAATGTAGGGTGTATTTGGCAGCTTCACAATCATGAGATCAGCCTCTGTCTAAATCTTCCTTTCATGGTCCTTGTTAGGCCTCCCCTGACTTCAGGTTGTTCACAGGCTCATGTGGCATCAAATCACTGGGGAGCCACTGTTGGTCACTATGTATTATTGATCCTCATCTTCAAAGAAGCACCGTTAATCAAGTCTGCTTTTCATCCCTTGGTCATTCTCTCACGTTCAGGATGCCATTATCTCTATCCTCGATTAATACAATAACTGCTTATCTATCATTCTCCTTCTGACCTTTCTTCCTCCTGAGAAAAGAGAAATAACTCAGAGCAGTCTGACTAGTGCTGCCTCACCCATTATCTTCATGTTCTTGGAATCTGTGGCACAAAAACCAGGTATAGCTAATCAATAGTTTGTTATTTTAATGTAAGTTATTGGTAAACAACTTAGGAACTGCCTCTTCTTTCCTTTAAAAACCCACGTGTAACTGCTGCTACTTGGAGCATATATTCACGGCAACTTGAATTGTCTCTTGGGTTGCAGTCCTCAAATCTGACCCAAATAAACTCTCTATATTAATTTTCTCTCCATTTTTTCCTTTAGGTTGATATTCTAGTTTCATCTTTTACATGATTCAGAAACATAAATCTCCTAATCATTTCACTCTTCTACCAGCCTTTCAGACCCTTTAATTTCAGACCCGGTAATACAACCTTATTGCCAATAAAATAAAATCCAAACTCATAGGGACTATCCAGATTCCTGGAGCATAAGGTTTGAATATATGCTTTATATTTATATCTATTGTTTTGGGGAAAAAACGTAGTTTTGGTTTCTATTATAAAGTTAAATTTTCTCTTTCTCTGTCTCTGTCTCTCTCTCTCTCTCTCTCTCTCTCTCTGTCTTTCCTTCTCTCTATATATATGTGTGTGTATACACACACACACACATTCACATATATATATATATATATATATATACACACACACACATATATATTATAAATCCTAATGGCAAACCTTTGGTGCAAAATATGTTGGAAAATGGATTATCTTATTCATTTTGGGGTCCCACACACTTACATTAGAAAACACCATTTGGAAACTTACAGAGTAGTGTGAAGGGAAAAGTGAGGCAATGTAACAAAATGTCCCTTTTGGAAATAGTTAAAAAAATAAAAATGATTGGTTTGTAAAAGTGAAGTAGAGACACATAGGTGATGGGATATCATTGATGTCTCTTAAGTATGAAGGCTTTGCATATTTTGTTTAGTAACTCCTCTGTCTTCATGGTTTGTACTTCTCTACTCTGAGGGTGTGCGTGTGTGTGTGTGTATTTGTGTGTAATTTTTAATAGTTTTGTTTTGACAATTAAGTTATTAATTTATTCACAAAAGTGTTCTGGCAGAAGATAAATGTAGAATTTCATTTATATATGGAAAACCATATAGATACATAGAGACATACGTAGTTGGATAGAAGAAGGTTTTCTTCCATTCATGCCTGAACTTCAAGGCAGAAAACTGAAGCTGCCTTATGCTATGACTTAAAAAGACAAAAGTAAAAAGCTAAGCTTGTGGAAGAGATGACAGTAAGTGTCACATAGGGAGAAACAAATTTCTTGGGATTGTAGAGAGAGAGAGATGTCTCCTGAGACTGGAATGTAACAGAAGTCATTCAGATACATGTCCTCTGTTGGAGTGGCACTCCCAGGAGGTGACAGTAACTCAAAAGAAATGGCTGGGCCTTGTGCCTTAGGAGACTAGACCCCACAGCCTAGAAGAGGCATAAAAATCTTTCCTGGGTCTAACTGTGGCCCATAAGAGGTATGTCAAACCAGAGGAGGCCATATAGATGGGACAATTGACCCAATACCCTGAGGTACCTCTCCAATGCTTTGTTGATGTATGAGCACTGTGAAAGGAAATTAAATTTTGGGACCCCAAACTCATCTAGCCAAAAGGAAAAGTCACGCTGGGAACTGGGTCACGCAAACCTGCCTCCACCTTTTGGTTGCTAAATAAGATGGCCCGCTACAAGATGAAAAGCTAGTTGCCTCCTCCATGTTTTGCCCACAAGGAAATTCCTGGTGAGCTGTTAAAACTTCACCATGGCAATGCAAATTGATAGCTTTATACAAATGCAGTCACCCCAGTTTTCCAGACACAAATGCATACCCGGTTGTTCCCCTACCCCATCTGTCTGTGTTATCTTATGTAAAATGAAGATTACCCCCATTTTTCCTTTGACCCTTTTGTTTATGTGAAAACTGCATGCTTCTCAATATACCACCCTTTCCCTTCTAAATTTGGACCCTTCAAAATCATTTTCAGAGAAAGGCATAGACCCGTCTCCCAGGTGCGTCCTTAACTTTGGCAAATAAATCTCCAAAAATGATTGAGACTCGTCTTCCATAGACAGTACCCAGGACCTTTTTAAACCCTGGGGCAAGGGCAGGTCTAATAACAATTGAGAGCAAATATTCAAGCAGTCAAGCAGAACAGAGTCTTGGAGTAGCAATTTACAGAAAGTACAGGAATACTATTTATCGCATATGTATGTTAATCAACTGATTCATAACTACTATGTAAATTTTAACTTCATCATAATATATTTAAAAATTTGCCTTTTTTTCAGAAATAGTAAGTATAAATATAATCTGTAATTAATACAAAACAGTAATATTCAAAATACTGAAAACTGAAGCATTTAAAGTGTTTACAGGTGCTTTAGAAACCCTTGGACAAGATAGGAAGAATAAATACCATGAAAATGGCCATACTGCTCAAAGTAATTAATAGATTTAATGCTATCCCCATCAAGCTACCATTGACTTTCTTCACAGAATTAGAAAAAGTTACTTTAAATTTCATATGGAACCAAAAAAAGAGCCCATATAGCCAAGACAATCCTAAGCAAAAGAACAAAGCTGGAGGCATCAAACTACCTAACTTCAAACTATACTACAAGGCTACAGTAACCAAAACAGCATGGTACTGGTACCAAAACAGATATATAGACCAATGGAACAGAACAGAGGCCTCAGAAATAAGGCCACACATCTATAACCATTTGGTCTTTGACAAATCTGACAAAAAAAAAGAAATGGGGAAAGGATTCCCTATTTAATAAATGGTGTTAGGAAAGCTGTCTAGCCATATGCAGAAAGCTGAAACTGGACCCCTTCCTTACACCGTATACAAAAATTAACTCAAGATGGTTTAAAGACTTAAATGTAAAACCTAAAACCATAAAAACCTTAGAAGAAAACCCAGGCGATACCATTCAGGACATAGGGGAAAGACTTCATGACTAAAACACCAAAAGCAATGGCAACAAAAGCCAAAATTGACAAACGGGATCTAATTAAACTAAAGAGCTTCTACACAGCAAAAGAAAGTATCATCAGAGTGAACAGGCAACCTACATAATGGGAGAAACTTTTTGAAATCTGTCCATCTGACAAAGGGCTAATATCCCGAATCTACAAGGAATTTGAACAAATTTACAAGAAACAAACAACCCCTTCAAAAAGTAGGTGAACAGACAGTTCTTAAAAGAAGACATTTATGTGGTCAACAAACATGAAAAGAGGCCATCATCACTGGTCATTAGAGAAATGCAAATCAAAACCACAATGAGATACCATCTGACACCTGTTAGAATGGTGATTAAAAAGTCAGGAAACAACAGATGCTGGAGAGGATGTGGAGAAATAGGAATGCTTTTATACTGTTGGTGGAAGTGTAAATTAGTTCAACCACTGTGGAAGACAGTGTGGTGATTCCTCAAGGATCTAGAACCAGAAATACCATTTGACCCAGCAATATCATTACTGGGTATATACTCAGAGGATTATAAATCATCCTACTATAAATGCACATGCACACATATGTTTATTGCAGCACTATTCACAATAGCAAAGACTTGGAACCAACCCAAATACTCATCAATGATAGACTGGATAAAGAAAATGTAGCACACCATGAAATACTATGCAGCCATTAAAAAGGATGAATTCATGTCCTTTGAAGGGACATGGATGAAGCTGGAAACCATCATTCTCAGCAAACTAACATAGGAACAGAAAACCAAACACCACATGTTCTCACTCATAAGTGGGAGTTGAACAATGAGAACACGTGGACACAGGGAGTGGAACATCAAACACTAGGGCCTGTTAGGGGCGTGGGGCTAGGGGAGGGATAGCATTAGGAGAAATGCCTAATGTAGATGACGGGCTGATGGTGCAGCAAACCACCATGGCACATGCATACCTATGTAACAAACCTACATGTTCTGCACATATATCCCAGAACTTAAAAGTATAAGAAAAGAAAGAAAGAAGAAAGAAGGAGGGAGGGAGGGAGGGAGGGAAGAGAGAAAGAAAGAGAGAAAGAAAGAGAAAGCAAGCTTTGGACAATGAAGAAAATGAACTAAAAAGCATCATTAAAGTTTAAATAGGAACTATTTTCATTCCTCTCCAATCAATCACTTATTTACTTACTTATTTGGGAAATTCACAATAAGCTGATACCGAAATTATAAAACTCTGTTCTGGCATAGTTAGTTAAGTATTTCAAACCTCCTTTATTCACCATAGGAAGCCGTTTGTTTGTCTTTGATGCAAACAACTAATGTGATGAATGGTTTAGGAAGGAGCTACAAAAGAGATGTAATTGTTCATGAATTCTTATATTGGATTTATGTTGTGTGCCAGTACTTTTTATTTATTTGCAACTATCAGAAAAAGAAAATTTGAAATAAAATTCTAAAAGTGGGCCAAGTAGCTTCAGGTTGGCCATATGCATAATAAAAACTAGGCCTATATACTAAAGCTGAACTCTCCTCTGCAGGGCTGGATTCTGTCAAACATTTCATCGACGTTTACTGATTACAACTTTGTCTATCAGATAAAACACAAAGGAAAGATATAATAAGTCATCACTTTCCAGACTGTAAGAAACCAACATGCTCATTAACATTTTACTGTACATACAGTAACCACATTTGCTTTATCTTATATATAATGTAAATGAGCATCAATCAAAATTATAAGAATGTCACTTTCACTTCAGTGCTCCCCTTCTTCCATTTCCTACGTAACAGAATGTATAAATACAGTGTTTTGTGTAGCCCACTTGGGAACACATTCTCAGTTTTTTTGTTTGTTTTTGTTGGTTTTTTGTTTTATTTTTTGTTTGCTTTTTTGAGATGGAGTCTTGCTCTGTCACCCAGGCTGGAGTGCCCTCACTGCAAGCTCCGCCTCCTGGGTTCAAGCAATTCTTCTGCCTCAGCCTCGGGAGTAGCTGGAACTACAGGAGGCCACCACCACGCCCGGCTAATTTTTTTGTATTTTTGGTAGAGATGGGGTTTCACCCTGTTAGCCAGGATGGTCTTGATCTCCTGACCTCGTGATCTGCACACCTCGGCCTCCCAAAGTGCTGGGATTACAGTAATGAGCCACTGCACCCGGCCACATTCTCAGTTTTCACTGACTGAGTCTGTGTTTCCCAGGCTATTAGTCCTCAAACTTGGATCAGAATAAAATTAACTTAAAATTTCTTTAAGGTATAATGCCTTTTACTTAACCTTTAGGTTGACAGATGGCATAGTCAGCAGAATTCCAGCCAGATTCAGGGACACACAAGACTCATTTAAGGAGTGAGTTCTGTATTGGTACCAAGTCAGTGCTTGGTACCAACACAAAAGCATTGGGTTTGAACCAACTATAGGGGAACCACTGGGTTTACATGGTGGGTTACCTGGAATCCAGACCTCCTTCTCTTTTGCTAAAGGTCTAAATCAGCTTTATTTAGGACCTCTAAGAGGAGTAGTATATCATGTGTTTTCAGATCTCTAAGAGGAGTAGTATATGTGTTTGCTAAGTTCTCCCTAGGGTTATCCCTTTGTTCTAAATTGCCAGGAAGAAAGGAAAGAAAAGTAAGGTCAACCAAGCATTGCTGCAGTTAAAACGGTGGTTTCTTCGATCAGCTAAATGTTTCTCTTTTCAAACCTCTTTTGTCTGTACCAATCTTTTATATTCCTTCTGAGAGCAACTGCGATAAAATTGCTCCAAAGTTATGAGACATTTGCTCCCTCCAGCCCAAATCTCAGATATTCTTAGGTAACTAAGAATCTCTTAGAGGCGTCGGAAGGGGATCTCTCCTGGTGGGCAGTCCCATAGGGTTCCCTCAGAAGGACAAACAAAACAAAAACAAACAAAAAAACAGGTAAAATACTTAAGGTCCTCTGGAAAATGCTCACAAAATGGGTGGTCACCTAGCATTTGGAGTAATGCACTGCGTCCCGTGAAGCTGAGCTTTCTTGAGACACATGAGGTAACCTACTTGGGGTTGAGAGCCAGAGGAGTGTACCTCTTAGCAATACACCTTTGACCCTAAACACATCCTTGGTTTGGTGTAGACGGACGGAAGAGGGGAAAACATAAGAAATAAGACATCTAACTGAAAGTATAGGGAAAACCACCTCCTAAGACACCAGCTGGATTTATGACTAAAAATTTTAATGTTTCATCTTGTAAATTTCTGACTCATTAGACCAACATCATCAAAAAGGAAATTAGTTTAATTTGGCCAAAATGGGGCTCATTTGAGATCCCAAAACTGGTTTACTTATGGGCACAATTGCAAAGAGCTGGCTCAAGAATTAAGCAGAAAGAATGGGATAGAATTTCAAATTGCATTCAGAAACTTTACAAAGGGGAATGATAAAATTGCTTCTATACATGAAGTGAACCACAATATCTTGGAAATCATTTCTCGACTGAAAAAATTATTCAAAGTTTCCACTGCTTCGCCTTCTCTCGCTACCACTGCTTCCCCTCTGCTTCTTGAACCTTCTGCTCAGTTGCTTTCAGACCTGCCTTGTCCAGATTTTCTTCACTCCCTCCTCCACCACCCTCTGAGGTTTTAGCAGCACTCTTTAGGGAGAAAATTAATCCAAGTTGGGAACCTTCAATAACCTATATCTCCAGGACTAAGGCATAATTCAGAGATAGTGCTAAGGAGTTTCCTGATCCTACCCAAGATCCTATAGGTGTCACTAAGAAATTCAATCTAACCGCCAGAACTTATGAACCTGACTATTGAGATTTATAACAATTAAATTCATATGCTGGTATCTGAAAGAAAAAGTTGAAGAAAGGCTATCAAAGGTTGACTGGAAAAATCCACTAAGCAACTTTTATAAGCAGACAGCTGAAGACAGGGAGAAGGCCCAAGAACTAGTAAATTGTTTCGCACAAGTAATTCTTCAGATATTTTCTAAGATTGCTTGCTGATCGGTCTAAAGTCCAGCAGTGTAAACAGGACCGCATGAAACTATGCTAGACTATTTTGAAAGATTTGAAAAGGTTTTCAACAATATTTGGGAATGAATGAAGACAGTCTAAGGAATTGTCAGAATGATTCTTCATTAAATTCAACCTTTCTTAACATATTGGATCAGCAATTGGCCAATGTGGTCAAATTGTACCAAATAATTTGGGATTGTGTACACACTTTGGAATTAGGGAAACTAACTGATAAACTGACCAAAGTTATACAGCAAAAGAAGGATAACAGGGTCACTAAAATCATGAATTTACAACTCCAGCAACTCACTGGTCAGATATCCAGATCAAAACAGAGGACTCCCTTTCCAAAGGGAACCTCAGAAACATCTAAATGTGTCTGTTATTATTGCAAGGAACCAGGACATCTAAAGAAAGATTGCAAAAAGCTGAAATGGGCATAGAAATAAAAAAGAATAAATATAAAAGAAAGAAGAGGTATGGGAGCCTCTGAGGAAATAAAGAGGGCTTTTCCCTTGATTTTAAGTAATAATCTGGAGGAAGTGAAGATATCTCTCTCTCTTTCTCTGTCTCTCTCTCTATATATATATACACACACACATACACACACACACACACACACACACACACACATATACACACACACACACACACATATATATATATATATATATATATATTTCTATTCTCAACCCTACCTTTCTAAAGAGCCTTATTCCTCGGAGTAATCAAACTATTCACATGTTGGGGGTGTCTAATCAACCAATGACAGTATATAAATCAAAACTTTTGCCTTTACAATTAGGAAATTTAGATGAATGCCATTCTTTCCTTTTGGTGCCTTCCACACCAAAACATTTTATAGGAAGAGATTTTCTGGAACTTTATAAATCATATTTTCTTCTCAAAAAGAAGGAAAATGATTTTGGAAATGACTGAAAAATAATTGACTAAAAATGACAGATCAGAAAGTTTGAATCAGATTAAAATTAAAATTCAACCACCAAGTATTAAAACAGAAAAAGAACTTGATGATTTATTAACACATATTCCTAACTATGGTTCCAATCATCTACTGATATAGAAGGAATTTTAGTGGCCAATACAAGTACAGGTGGATCCAAATAAGCCACTTTTGAATATTAAACAGTATCCATCAAAACAGGAAGCTGTAATAGGAATAAAACCAATAATCAAAGATTTCATTGATAAAGGATTATCTCTTACTTCAGTCTTTGTAATAACCCCATGCTCCCAGTAAGAAAATATTATATGAAAAGATAGAGATTTGTACAAGATTTGAGCATTTTAACAATATTATGATTTCCCATCATCCAGCAGTTCCAAGCTCTCACACTCTTTTGTCCAATATACTTGTAAGCAGTTAATATTTCACTGTAATTAATTACATAAGTGTTTCTTTAGCATACCAATAGACCCTGTCAGTAAATATTTGTTTGCCTTTACCTGAGATGGCTTTCAATATACCTAGAATGTTATGCCCCAAGTTATACCAAAAGTCCAATTTATCTTTTGTAAATATTAACAACTGACAAGGCTGAGTTAAATTCTGAAGGAAATTCCATACTACTTAAGTATATGGATGATCTCTTGTAATGATTCACAAATCTGCAATATTGTAGAACCTATTCCCTGTACTTGCTGGAACAATTAGTGAAGAGAAATCATGAGGCATCCAAAGGAAAACTCAAATTTTGCTTAACAGAAGTAAAATATTTGGAACATTTAATTTCTAAGGGGGGGACTACACATAGATCCAAATTGAGTAACTAGAATTCTTGTATACCCCACTCCAAAAACTAGACAGCTAAGGGGGTTTTAAGTCTAGCTGGCTACCCTAGCTGGTTCTCCAATTTTACTCTCATGGTACAGCAGTTATATACATTGTTGAAAGAAGATCAACTTAAGCCCATGTACTGGACATCAGAAGAACAAAGAGCTATTCAAGAAATAAAAGAAAATCTTACAAGAGCCCCTGTTTTGGGCCATATTTGGGCTGCTGCTTTTCCTTTTTTTCATGAGAGCCATGGCAGGATGCTGAGTGTTCTAACCCAAAAACATGGAGGACAGCACAGTCCTACCTTCTTATAATAATCTATTGGCTATGATAGTCAGCAGTTAGACCCTGTAGCATACCCCCTTGTCTGAGGGCCACTTCAGCCATTGTCGTGCTCCTTAAGGCTACTCAGGAAATTGTAATGGAGGCTCTGTTGACTTTATATGTATCTCATTCTGTAGAAGCTCTCTGGAATTCACATATTATACTCAGCATTTTTCTGTTAGCAGATTGGATTCTTAAGAAGTGTTCTTACTCTCTGATCCATGTTACTATCTCTCCCTGTAACACTCTTCATTGCTGCTGTTTTTGCTGCCTGAAACAGTTGATGAGATAACTCATTACTGTATTTTTCTCACAGAACACTTGATGTCCAGACAGGATTTACAGGAGACACTCCTGGAAAATGCTGATGTTATCTAATTCGTTGATGGATCATATCTAAGGGATAGATTTGGGAAATAATGGGCAGGCTATGCAATTGTGTCCCTTGCAGACATCATAGAGAGCAATCCCTTACTTAAAGAAAAATCAGCATAGTTAGCTGAGTTAACAGCACTCATCAGAGCTTGTCATTCGGCCAAAAAAGAAATGGCTAATATTTACACGGACAGACATTATGCTTTTGGTGTAGCTCATGACCTTGGAATGTTATGAAAGCTAAAAGAATATTTAACCTCCTCTGGACAACCTATCAAACACAGCTGTCAAGTTTCTGACCTCTTAGAAGCCATCCAATTACCAAAAAAATAAGTGGCTATTACAGTTCCTGGACACTCCAAACTTGACTCTCCGGAGGGTAAAGGAAATCATTTTGCTGATGCAGCAGCCAAAAAGGCTACTTTAACACAAATAGCAGATGAAACTACAAAGGTAGCTATGTTTAAAAGAAACTATATCAAAAAGGTACTCCGTGAAGCTCAAGAAAAAGCTTCAGAGAGAAAAAGGCAGATATGGCTAATCAAGGAGGAGTGCTACCCCCTGACAAAAGTCCCCCACCCTCGCTTGTAATTTATGGTATGGACCCAATGACAGACCTATTTTGCTGATGGGATTTCAGTTTGCTATGCTACAACATATTTATAAGCTTACTCACTGGGGACCTACGAAAATGATTGCCTGGGGAAACCAATACTATGGGAAACCCTTACTAGCATAGCTCATAAGGTTTATGCAAAATGTTCGATTTGTTCAAAGCATAATCCAGGGAAGCCTCTTCACAGATCTCAAGGGCATTTCTCTTTGCCCATCAGAGCTTTTGAAATTTGGCAAACGGATCTTATCCAACTACCTCCAGACCAAGGTTATAAATACGTACTAGTTAAGATGTACATGTTTTCTCAATATGCTGAAGCATTTTCTTGTAGAACAGTCACTGCACAAGCAGTAGGAAAATATTTATTTTGGAACAGATAACTCCCTCTTGGGGAATTCCTTCCAAATTACATAGTAATAGGAAACTCATTTTGTGGGAGAGATAGTTCTCTCAGTTTGTAAAATCAGGCCCATTTTCCAATATTTTTATTGTGTAAACCATTCACAGTCCTCTGCATTGGTGGAATGAACAAACAGAATAATAAAAACTCAACTGGCAAAATTAATGAAGCCTTTTTAAATTACTTGGCCCAAGTCTCTTCCATTGGTTTTGGTTAACCTAAGAGGAACTCCTTTTGGAAAACATCAGTTATCCACCTGCGAGATAACTACAGGTTAATCTGGATGAGACTGGATGGAGAATTTCTCCACCCTCATTCAATAAAGAAACCAACCTTATTGAAAGGGGATATGCTCCATTTCTGTCAAGGCTTAACCAAACTTCTCTCCCAAAAAGCTAAATTGATAAAACTCTGTTTACAGTGCACTACTGCTGGGGGTGAAGGTCTTAAGTATCATGATCACTAGACATAGGACTATGTTTATTGGGAGAGACATCAACTAAAGGGTTCACCTGAACTTTGTTGGAAAGAACCTTATCAAGTATTATTGACATACCATCCCTGTGAAGCTATAATCACTGTGCAACTAAACTTGATGCAGTCGACTCCTGGTGTTACATTTCTCATTTACAGAAAACTCCAACACCTGAATGAACTTCTGAGTCTACCAGAGATCTCCGATTGAAGATCTCTAAGATTCCTGAGCCCTTCAAGGATGGAAAGTAGATGACATCTGAGTAAACAGCATTTTCCAAAATACTGGATCAGGTCTGTACTCATGTTAATTTTTTCTACATATATCTTTTGTTTTTGTATTTTCATTATTATGACTGAATGTCTGGTAATTCCCCCTCCTTTGCTTGATTCCCATTCCTCTTACTAGGAAACCACTAATCTAATAAATATGGAAGCAGGGCAAACCTTTATTTTTCAATATCAAGTGGACATTGAAACCCTGATGTCAAGTTTTTGTAATCAGCCCAATGCTCCTAGAGCATCTTCTTTTTAGGAATAAGATACTCTCAGGGCCCCCATTTAAGGAAACACATCCAGGAATTTCCTCCCAATTCCATGCCTGATTGGGTAGTTTTTAATACTTTGCAAATACATCACTGTATTGCTATGAATATAGTTAATCAGTTAGTATCCAAAAGCCCTGATAAAATGGAAGACAGTTTCAGCTAGTGTGCCTTATAGTGTTTCTTGTTCTAGGGGTCAGGGGCCTTATTTTTGTGAGTGGAGGTCTATGAAACATTCTAATGAAACTGGGATTCATACAATGGGTATGAACAAGGATATCATTGAAGGATAATTTGAGGATCCAACCAGAGAGAACATGGAAAGCCTTTGGCATATCCAGACTAAACTACATCTACAGGTAACTACTATCGATCTCACCTTAACTTGGAACATCCAACATTTTTGTGTTGTCAACCTGTACCCAAACTGCACTTCTGCTATAAATGCCCAATGGCAACAACATGTTTGCTCTCTTATCAAACATGTCTTATCAACAACCCAAACATGTTTGATAACACAGCACTGGCCAACTAAGGGGAAAACAGCATTCGGTGCTATAGGGGCAGGACTTAGGATATTAGGACAAGTTGAGAATGTATTTAATAAAGAAATATATTGACAAGAAGAGTCAATACTTACCAATCTAAATAGATTAGAAGGAATACTCTTTCAGAAGGAATATAAGGGTTGGGAAGCTGTATGGAAACATAATGATGCTATTGCTAAGTCAGTAAATCAAACTGCTCAAGTAATGAGGAACTATGCCAAAACTCAGCAATGGAAAAAAGCACGTGTTCAAACTCAACAAGGTTTACTGACCATGTTGTCTGCTTCCAATTCAAATGGAAGCAGAGTGCCTCTAAAACATGACCAACCATTTTGGATGCAGAAGCACAAGGTATACATTTATGGAAAAAATATAGACCTTCTTTTTCCTGAAAAATTACTACGGGGGTTAAGCACCCTGCATATACAGTGTGTGTGTGTATATATATATATATATATGTGTGTGTGTGTGTGTGTGTGTGTGTGTGTGTGTGTGTAATACTTCAATTTCAGTTCTAGATAGTAAAGACATTCAGGAAGAATGATACTGTCCCAAAAAGGTTTGGAATCCTGAAATCATGGACCCGAATTTCAATCCCCCTCCAAAATAATATATGCTATATAGGAAAAGGGTGCTTCTGTTGGGAAGGGAAAAAGAATGAGACTATAACTGTTTCAGAGTTTGCTTACAATCAGATAATATTTGATTTAAATTAAACTGCTACTTGGTGTAATACTGGCTTCATAGGGAAGTTACGTCTAGGAAAAAATAACACTTATAATAATGAGGACATTGATAATCAAGTATTTTGGGAATTTGAACTCCATCCTTCTCAAGCTGTACTACCAGCAGCAAAAGATTGTCCGAACCAGCAATGAGATATTATAAATGATCAGTTAATTACAGTTCTAAATGAAATCAAAGATATTTTGAGGTACAAATACAAACAAAAAGGAAAAATTTATCTGATTATTCACAGACTACCAAAATGTACGTTCAGGTGATATATGTTCCAACTATCAAAATGTATGTTCTTTTCTATAATATGTTGTTTCTTTCCTATTGTCTTTACCACAGTGGACCTCTCAGTTACTCACTACATTATTGATTATTTTTTTAATGTTTCTATGTTACAAATGTTATAAATGCTGCAAAGGTTACAAATGTTACAAAAGGAGTACAACTCTAACCAAAATTATAGTTCATCAATTTGAACCAGAGGACACAGAAAGTGCATAAAGGATCTTCCGATGCCCATTTTGTCTCTTTCCTCTATTTCTGACTGACTGAGGAAGGGCTTTTCATTTTTATTTTTAATCTCAAATTCTTAAGAATTATTAAAAGTACATCACATTGAATATTCTTCCACCCAACTCCTCAAGGCATCTCAGCAATACTGCAGACAATGCAACACATCATCACATCTCAAGAGCTCCTAAAGAAATAATCCCGATGCAGTGATCATCTCATTTATCTGTGAAATGAAAAGACATCAGCATAGGATAAGAGCCTTTTCACATAATGAAAAGAAATACAGTAGCTTTTGCATCCTCATTGACATAGCAAATGATAGTGTTTCACATAGGAATTAAAAAGAGAACAAGGGCATTTCAGAATTCCAATTTGATCACCTAAATGCTATGATTCTAAAAATATGAGACCTGTCCTCTTCAAATCTCTAAATTATTTTATATAGTCTTCTAAGTCCTCCTTTGGATGATATCAACCAAAAGGGAGAAATTGTCAGAAAAAGGAACATCCAAATAAAATTACAAAAGTAGAAGCAAGATGGCAGAATAGAAGTCTATACCTTTTGGCACCTCCTCCCTTGCAGGAACACCAAATTTTAACATGTGCACACAGAAATGTACTATCACAAGAACCAAAAATCAGGTTAGCAATTACAGTACCTGGTTTTAACTTCATATTACTGAAAGAGGCATTGAAGAGGGTCAGAGAGACAGTCATGAATCATCGACCCCATTCCCCAGCTGATGGCACCATGGCACAGAGAAAGAATGTGTGTGATTGGAGGAGGGAGAGTGCAGTGACTACAGGACTTAATGTTGAACTCAATGCTGCCCTATCACAGCAGAGAATAAAGCTCTGCTGGGCTCAGCCAGTGCCTGTGCATGAAAGTAGCAGTTGGACCAGACTTAACTATAAGGGAATCACCCATCCTAGCAGTTGAAATTTGAGTTTCTTGGCAAGCCTTGGCACCACAGGCCAAAGTGCTCTGCAGCCTAGATAAACTTGAAAGGTAGTCGTGTAGTCGTGGACACAAACACTGCAATTCCTAGGCAACAACTAGTATTAGATTGGGCTCAGAACCAGTGGACTAGAATGGCACCAGCTTAGAGAGACACCAGCCAGGGCAGCTAAAAGGAATGTTTGCTTCACTCCTCTTCCAACCCCAGGCAGTGCCGCTTCCAGCAATGAAAGAGACTCTTTCCTTCTGCTTAAGAACAGGAGAGTGAAGAGTAAAGGGGACTTTGTCTTACATCTTGGATACCAGCTCAGCCACAATAGGATAGGCACCACGCAGAGTCATGAGGCCCCTGTTCCAGACTCCAGCTTATGAAGACATTTTTAGACACCTGGGTCAAAAGGAAACCTGCTGCCTTGAATGGAAGAACTCAGTCCTGGCAAGATTCATCACCTGCTAACTAAAGAGCCCTTAGGTTCTAAATAACCAACAGAAATATCCAGGTATTACGCCATGAGCCTTGGGTGAGACTCTAAGACATGCTGACTCCAGGTGAGACCCAGTACACTTGCAGTTCTGGTGCCTATAGTAAAAGACTCCTTCTGTCTGCAAAAAAGCAATGGGGCAAGTAAAGGTGACATTGTCTTGCACTTTAGGTACCAGCTTGGCCAAAGAAGGGATAGAGCAATAAGCAGGCTCTTGGGAATCATGAATAGTATATATCTGATGAAAATATCCTTCAAGTATGAAGAAGAAATAAAGACTTTCCAAGGCAAACAAAGTTGAGGGATTTCACCAACACCAGTCATCTGCCACAAGAAATGCTAAAGGGACTTCTTCACAGAAAGAAAAGGACATTAATGAGAAATAAGAAATCATGTGAAGGCACAAAATTCACTGGGAATAGTAGGCATGCAGAAAAATTCAGAATATTATAGCACTGTAATTGTGGTATGTAAACTACTCCGAAGTAGAAAAACTAAAGGATGAACCAATCAAAAATAATAACTATAAAACTTTTTGAGACATAGTAGTATAATAAAACATAAAGAGAAACAACAAAAAGTTATAAAGCAGGTGGATGAAGTTAAACAGTAGAGTTTTTATTAGTTTTCTTTTTGTATGTTTATTGCTTTATGCAATCAGCACTAAGTTGTCATGAGTTTAAAATAATGGGTTATAAGACAGTATTTGGAAGCCTAATGGTAAGGCAAACTGAAAAATATACAACAGATTCACAAAAAATAAAAAGCAAGAAATTAAGTCATACCACCAGAGAAAATCAACTTCACTAAGAAAAAAAAGACAAGAAGAAAGGAAAGAGGGACAAGAAGACCACAAAACAAATAACAGAATGGCAGGAGTAACTCCCTACTTCTCAATAATAACTTTGAATGTAAATGGGGTGAACTCTTCAATAAAAAAAAATATAGTGGCTGAATGGATGAAAAAACAAGACCTAATGATTCCTCCTTTACAAGAAACATACTTCACCTGTAAAGACACAAATAGACTCAAAATAAAGAGATGGAAAAAGATATTCCATGTGAATGAAAACCAAAACACAGAAGGAGTTTAATACTTGTTTAAACAAAATATATTTCAAGACAAAAACTGTAAGAAGAGATAAACAAGGTCATTATTTAATGATAAAATAGTCAATCCAGCAAGATGATATAAAAATTAGAAATATATATGCACCCAAAACTGGAGCACACATATATATAAAGCAAGTGTTATTAGAGCTAAAGAGAGAAATAGATCTCAATGAATGAATAGCTGGAGACTTCAATACCCCACTTTCAGCATTAGACAGATCTCCCAAACAGAAAATTGACAAAGAAACATCAAATGTAATTGGCACTATAGGACAAATGGACCTAATAAATATTTACAGAACATTTCATCCAACAGCTGCAGAATACACATTCTTCTCTTCAGCATATGGATCATTCTCTAGAATAGACCATATGTTAGGTCACAGAACTGGTTTCAAAAAATTTTTTTAAATGAAATTGTAATCAGGCATCTTCTCTGAACACAATGGAATCCAACTAGAAATCAATAACAAGAGGAATTTTGGAAACTATACAAACACATGAAAATTAAATGATGTGTGCCTGAATAACAAGTGGGTTAATGAAGAAATTAAGATGGAAATTTTAAAATTTCTTGAAACAAATGTTAATGGAAACACAACATACCAAAATCTATGGAATATAATGAGAGCAGTACTAAGAGGGGAATTTATTGCTATAAATGTCTACATCAAAAAAGAAGAAAAACTTCAAATAAGTAACCTAATGATGCATCTTAAAGAACTAGAAAAGCAAGAGCCAATCAAACCCAAAATTAGTAGAAGAAAAGAAATGACATGCTGACTGCAGGTGAGACCCAGTCTAATCTGAAGATTAGAGCAAAAATAAATGACTTTGAAATGAAGAAAAACATTTTTAAAAAAATCAATTACCATAAAAGCCAGTTTTTTTAAAGATAAAATTGGCAAACCTTTAATTAGACAAATGAAGGAAAAAAAGGTAGACGACTCAAATAAAATCAGAGATGAAAAAAGAGAAATTGCAACAGATACCACAAGAAATTCAAAGGATCATTAATGGCTACTATGAGCAACTCTATGCCAAAAAATTGGAAAATCTAGAGGAAATAAATTGCTAAACACATACAACCCACCAAGATTGAACCATGAAGAAATCCACAATCTGAAGAGACCAATAATGAGCAATAATATCAAATCCATAACAAAATGTCTTAAAGTGCAGGATTCAATGTTTTCACTGCTGAATTCTATCAAACATTTAAAGAAGAATACCACTGTACTCAAACTATTCCAAAAAGTATAGGAGGAAGGAATATCTCTAAACTCATTCTTTGAGGCCAGTATTACTCTCATAGCAAAACCAGACAAAGACATATTTAAAAATAAAAAAAACTACAAGCCAATATTTCTGATGAATATCGATGCAAAAATCCTCAACAATATACTAGCAAATCAACATCAATGATACATTAGAAAGACTATTCATCAAGACTAAGAGAAATTTATCCCAGGGATGCAAGGATGCTTCCATGTACGCAAATCAACCAATGTGACACACTGTATCAACAGAATAAAGGACAAAAATGATACAATTATTTCAATTGGTGAGATGATTGATAAAAATCAACATCTCTTCATGATAAAAATTCTTGAAAAAACTGGGTATAGAAGAAACATATCTCAACATAATAAAAGCCATATATATCAGACTTGCAGCTAGTATCACACTGAATGGGGAAAAATGGAAAGAGCCTTTCCTCTAAAATCTGGGAAATGACAAGGATGCCCACTTTCACCATTGCTATTCAACATAGTACTGGAAGTCTTAGCTAGAGCAATCAGACAAGAGAAAGAAACAAAGGGCATCCACACTGGAAAGAAAGAAATCAAATTATCCTTGTTTGCAAATGATATGACCTTGTATTTGGGACACTCTAAAGACTTCACCAAAAAACTATTAGAACTGATGAACAAATTCAGTAAAGCTGCAGAATACAAATCAATACACAAAAATCAGTAGCATTTCTATATGCCAAAAGTGAAGAATATGAAAAAGAAATCAAGAAAGCAATTCCATTTACAAGAGGTACAAATAAAATTAAATACCTAGGTATTAACCAAAGAAATGAAAGATCTCTATAATGAAAATTATAAAACATTGGTGAAAGAAATTGAAGAGGACACACACAAAAATTGAAATATATTTCACGTTCATGGATTGGAAGAATCAATATTCTTAAAATGTCCACAGTACCCAAGATAATCTACAGATTCAATGCAATCCCTATCAAAATACCAATGAAATTCTTCAGAGTAATAGAAAATAAACTATCCTAAAATTTATATGAAACCACAAAAGACTCAGAATAGCCAAAGCTATTATGAGAAAAAAAGAACAAAACTGGAGGAATCACATTAACTGACTTCAAATTACGCTACAGAGCTTCAAATATACTTCAAATTATACTACAGGGACCAAAACAGCATGGTATTAGCATAAAAACAGATACATAGACCAATGGAGCAGAAGAGAGAACCCAGAAACAAATCCACACACCTGCAATGAACTCATTTTTGACAAAAGTGCCAAGAATATACACCGGGTAAAAGACAGTCTCTTCAATAAGTAGTGCTGGGAAAACTGGATATCCATAAGCAAAAGAATGAAACAAGACCCCTATCTCTTGAAATATACAAAAGTCAAATCAAAATGAATTAAAGAGTTACATTTAAGAATCAAACTCTGGGCCGGGCGTGGTGGCTCACACCTGTAATCCTAGCACTTTGGGAGGCTGAGGCGGGCAGATCACGAGGTCAGGAGATCGAGACTATCCTGGCTAACATGGTGAAACCCCGTCTCCACTAAAAATACAAAAAATTAGCCAGGTGTGGTGGTGGGCACCTGTAGTTTCAGCTACTAGGTAGGCTGAGGCAGGAGAATGGTGTGAACCCGGGAGGTGGAGCTTGCAGTGAGCCGAGATGGTGACACTGCACTCCAGCCTGGGTGAAAGAGTGAGACTCCTTCTCAAAAAAAAAAAAAAAAAAAAAAAAAAATCAAACTCTGAAACTACTACAAGAAAACCTTGAAGAAACTCTCCAGAACATTGGTCTGGGCAAAAATTCATTGAGTAATACCCCACAAATACAGGCAACCAAAGCAAAAGTAGACATATGTGATCACATCAAGTTAAAAAGCTTCTGCACAGCAAAAAAAAAAAAACAATCAACAAAGAGACCACCTAAAGAATAAGAGAAAATAGTTGCCAACTATCCATCTGACAAGGGGTTCATAACCAGAATATTTAAGAAGCTCAAACAATTCTATAGGAAAAAAATCTAATAATCTAATCAAAAAGTGGGCAAAATATCTGACTAGATATTTTTCAAAAGAAGTCACACAAAAGGCAAAAAGTCATGTAAAAAGGTGTTCAACATCATTGATCATCAGATAAATGCAAATCAAAACCTGTTACCCTATATACAGTGGTAACCACATATTTGCTTTATCTTGTATATAAAGTCCCTGACCACCAATCAAAATTGAAAGAACATCCCCTTTGTTTCTCTGCTCCCCTTCTCCAATTTTCTATGTATCAAAATATATAAATATTGTGTTTTGTATAGCCCACTCGAGGAGACACAATCTCACCCCATTTAAATTGGCTTTTGTCCAAAAGACATGCAATAACAAATGCTGGAGAGGATGTGGAGAAAGGTAGCCCACCATACCTTGTTGGTGGGAATGTAAATTAGTACAACTACTATGGAGAACATTTTGGAGCTTCCTCAAAAAACTAAAAATAGAGCTATCATAACATCTAGCAATATAACTGCTGTGTATATACCCCCAAAGAAGGGAAATTAGTATATCAAAGAGATATCTGCACTCTCATTTTTGTCATAGCACTGTTCATAATAGCCAATAGCCAAGATTTGGAAGCAAACTAAGTGTCCATCAGCAGATGAGTGGATAAAGAAAATGTATTTACACACAATGGAGTACTATTCAGCCATAAAAAGGAAAAAGATCCTCTAATTTGCAACAATATGGATAGTCATTATGTTAAGTGAAATAAAAACAGGCACAGAAAGACAAACATCATACATTTTCACTTATTTGTAGGATCTAACATTCAAAACAGTTGAACTCATGGAGATAGTACAAGGATTGTTACTACAGGCTGGGAAGGGTGGGACAGAAGTGAGGATGGTTAATAAGTGCAAAATATATGTATAAAGAATGAATAAGACCTAGTATTTGATAGTACAATGGGCTTACTATAGTCAATAATAATTTAATTATACATTTAAAATAATTAAAGGAGTATAATTTGATTGTTTGTAACTCAAAATATAAATGCTGAGGAGATAGATTCCCCATTTAACATATTGTGATTATTATGCATTGCAAGCCTGTATCAAAATATAATATGTGTTCCATAAATATATACACCTACTATGCACCCATAAGAAAAAAAATAAGACTTAAGTTTATGAGCTAAAGCAATAAAGCTATTCATTTCAAAATTTGAAAAAAAAAAAAACAAAAAACTTTAAGTGACCCAAGATGGCTGCAGATTTGACATATGGATAATAAAAAGCACACCTACTAACTAAAGCTTGTTAACAAAAGATCACAAGATCTATGGAGAGAAAAGATGCCTTATCTTCTTAAAAACATAATCAATCTTCAGATTGGGGAGATGCAGCCTTCTGTAAAACAGAAGTGCACTGCCAAGCTGGGTGGCAGAGAGTTAGAAATTATAAAGGCAAACTGCATTGCAAGGAACTGTAGTCAGGGCAGTGAAGAACAGTCTTGATTGGGTGGACTTAAACCCCAAATCACCAGCCTCTCTTAATTGGTTGGTTCCAGGTGGTTGGTGGGTTGGCATCAGGTGGTCTTTAATAGTCAGGAAGAATTCTCAGCTGCAATTGTTTTCAGGAACTATTCTTTGACTTGGTTGCAGAAAAACAAATTTTGCAATACTTTCTAAGGACAGAGAATGGGACTGCACCCTTCACCCTGCCATGGACTCTTGGGTCTACTTTTACTTTTGAGCCACAGGAAGTTCATCTGGTCTGTCAACTGAGAGTATAATTTGGCAAGTTGGAACCCCCTGCTGCAGGGCTGAAGGCTGTCAAATAGTTCATTGACATGTACTGATAACAACCTTGTCCATCAGATAAAACAGGATATAATTAATCATCTCTAGGAAACCTATATGCTCATTAACCTTTTACCTATATGCAGTGGTAACCACATATTTGCTTTATCTTGTGTGTAAAGTCTCTGAGCACCAATCAAAATTGAAAGAATGTCACCTTTGTTTCACTGCTCCCCTTCTCCTATTTTCTGTGTAACAGAACTGTGTCTTGTATAGCCCACTCGAGGACATATTTTCAGTTTGGGGTGAGTTTTGTGTTCCCCAGGTCGCAATTGGCTTAGAATAAAATTAACTTAAAATTTCTTTAAGGTGTAATGTCTGTTATTTAACCTTTTAGTTGACACAATGTCCAACATACAATGTGAAATAAATACACACACACACACAAACACAAACTAAAAATAAAGAATTGTTTTTGACCCGTTTATATTTAGCAATACCAAACAGAATTCAAATTATTCATTTTAAGTGACTGTCAGTTAGAAAACTCAATTTGATTCAGTTTTCACAAAACATAAAAGTGCTAATAATGTTTGAGATTCCTGTATTTGAGAGATACAAATATAATTAAAATATGGTGCCTTTCCTTAAGAAATTAAATCTAGAGAAAAAGGACTGACCTGTAAATCAACATTATCACATCTGAAGATGCTAAATTCCATGATAATGCTGGTGTGATTTTAGGAGAATAATTACCCAAGAAAAAAGTTTGATTAATATCACATTCTGTAAAAGTATGACAAGAGCTAGAGAATAGACAAATATAAATTTAAATATGAATAAGACATATTTTACACATATCTGTCCCTTAATAGGGTTTTTTGTCTATTTCAACCCTTCATTCAAAGAATATAAATATCTTCATCCAATGAACAAACAATATACTTAAATTTTGAAAGCAGCTAAAAATATAATTCTTTCTCTTCAAAACCATAAAGGAACATGAAGGCCTTTAATTGTTTTGTAATCTAACCAGCCTAAATCAATGTCATTTACGTCATTCACGAAGGAGCAAAGGAATCAATAGAGATGAAACAGTAATTAAAGAAATTATGAAAAAAAATTCCTAGGCTGAAGAAATGTAAATTTTGTAATTAAAAGGACTAAGACAAGCAAGCAAAAGTATAGAGACTAAATGTAAATGACCAGTGAACATAAGAAATAATCCTAAACTGAATAGAGGAAATGATTGATTTATGGCTCACTAAACAAGACAGAACTGATCATGAAGAACTGAACACTGAATGTCAGCGTAAATATTCAAAAGATTGGCTGTAGAAAGTTAGGAAGCTTCTTGATATAAAATATCTGAATATCTCTATGAAAAAACATTCTTCTGAAAATTACATTAACACATTTTCTAAGGTGATATCTGATGAAAGCTGCAAACCAAAAATAAAATTCTAAGCCCGCTTCAACCCCAACCATCTGAGTGGACTCCTTCCTCTCAGCCAGGGCACTCCAGAGTTAACCTAAAAGACGGGTTCAGGCCATGACGGAAAACAGGGGGCAGTCAGACATGCCTCATTATACCCTCCTCCCTTTTGGAATGCAGGGAAAGCTGGCCAGCATTTAACATCAACAGAGACCTTAAGTCTGATAAGAAATATTTACAATCTATTCTCTCTGAAGCCTGTTACCTGGAGAATTCATCTACGTGATAAAACTTTGGTCACTATAACCTCTTATTATAAACCAGACATTCCTTTCTACTGATAATAACTCTTTCAACCAATTGCCAATCAGAAAATTTTTAAATCTACCTATGTCCTGGAACCCACCACCCCACCTTTCTAGACCAAGCCAATGTATATCTTAATTGTATTTGATTGATGCTTCATGTCTTCCTAAAATGTATAAAACCAAGCTGTACCCTGACCACCTAGGGCACATATTCTTAGGGTCTCCTGAGGGCTGTGTCATGGGCCATGGACACTCATATTTGGCTCAGAATACATTTCTTCAAATATTTTACAGCAGAGGTCCCCAACCTTTTTGGCACCAGAGACCAGTTTGGTGGAAGAAAATTTTTCCACAGACAGGGTTGGAGAATTATTTCCAGATCATTCAAGCGCATTCCATTTATGATGCACTTTATTGCTATTATTGTTGCATTGTAATTAATAATAAAATAATTATACAACTCCCCATAATGTAGAATCAGTGGGAGCCCTAAACTTGTTTTCCTGCAACCAGATGGTTCCATCTGGTGGTGATGGGAAACAGTGACAGATCATCAGTCATTAGATTCTCATAAGGAGTTTGCAACCAAGATCTCTTGCATGCACAGTTCGCGATAGGGTTTGCACTCCTATGAGAATCTAATGCTGCCACTGATCTGACAGGCGGTGGAGCTCAAGTGGAATGTAAGCAATGGGGAGTAGCTGTAAATACAGACAAAACTTCATTTGTTCACTCACCACTTACCTGTTGCTGTCGTTACTAATAGGCCACAGCATTAGTCTGTAGCCAGTGGTATGGGATCCCTGTTTTACAGATTGTCACTCTTTTCGCCAACAAAACTTTAGTCCTAAACTTAAAGAAACAGTTCTGTACCACTGCTATGTTTTAGAAGAACATTAACCATGACTAAGGAAGGAAAGCTACAGGTTTTAAGGACACTAAGCACTGGTTGGCTTTTTGTGTGTGTATACCAATGGTATAGGATAAACTGGACCATAATTAGAAAAAGCCAATGTACATGGTGTATGAAGTATATAGCAATTTGTCTACATCACTAAGTGGACAATAAAGAAGGGATAATCAGAGAAGTATTTCTTGACTAGTTGAAAGACCACTTTGTACCAGGGACATGAGGTCACTATAGGCAATCTGGACTAGAACAAAAACTGTAAAATTTATTCTTCTCAGACAACTGCTCTTTATATCCTCTCCTGGTCCTCTTGTAAAAAGTAATATTTTCAATATTTGTTACCCCACCCCCCCATACACACACACAATGTAACATCTGTGACAAAGACATCTGGCTATGAAATTTTATATTCTATTAATAAAAGTATAAAATTTTCTTTAACTGTGGGCTAGCTGTATTTAACAGAGGTCCAAGAAACCAAGATCTGAATGAGTTCAGTATTAATGATGCCATTTCCTCTGTTGCTAATACCTGGACCCATGTTGATTTGACATGATCCTTGAAAAAGTCATTTAAAAGGCCAACTTTCAAAGTATTAACTCATTACTCAGTAATTCTGTTTCCATCCCATCATAAGATGCTCAAACACCACCTGACAACAAAGATAGCAAAACCGATATGTCCTCTTGTCCAATGTCCTTAAGCAACCTGAGGTATGATTTAAAAGTCATTGTGTTTATATACAGGTCTGATATGATTTGGCTCTGTCCCCACCCAAATCTCGTCTTGAACTGTAATCTCCATAATCCTGACATGTTGAGAGAGGAACTTGGTGGGAGGTGATTGGATCATGGGGCGGTTTCTTCCATGCTGTTCTCATGATAATGAGGGAGTTCTCAGGAGATCTAATGGTTTTATAAGGAGCTCTTCCCCTTTCACTCCTCACTCTTCTCTCTCCTGCCACCATGTGCAGAAGGTCCTTGCTGACCCTTTGCCATCTGCCACGATTGCATGTTTCCTGAGGCCTCCCCAGTCATGTGGAATTGTGAGTCAATTAAACTTCTTTCCTTTATAAATTACCCAGTCTCAGGTAATATGTGTATAGCAGTGAGAATGGACTAATACAAGGTCTTTAACTTAGTTTGAATCTGTATGTGTTTAAGAGTATATTGAATATTTTCCTAGAACTAAGAAGTATCCAAATATTTTGGGTCTATAATTATCCAACTATTTCACTTGTCAGTTTATTTCAATATAAACTGTAATATTAAAATTATACATATTTGTCAAATTTAGTATAAATCTACATATATTTGTTTGCAAATATGTTTATGTATTTGATTATAGAGTGTCGTGCTAGATAGACTTCATTGGGGATATTCGGTGTTATCATTTTAAAAATCAGAAAAAATCTGAATTACAAAAGCCTACCTTCAGGGCTTTCAGACAAGTGATAAAGAACTGTATCCATATCAGGATTATTATGAAGTTTTCAAAACAGAATACATTTTAAGGTGAAAATATTAAATTGAAGAATTATATTGATGAGAAGCATTTCTGAATAGCTGTTAATCTTATTTGCGTTCTTTGTATGTGATGAGTCATTTTTCTCTTGCTGCTTTCCAGATTTTCTCTTTGCAGTTAGCTTCCAGCATTTTTCCTATGAAATGTCTGAGAGTGGATCTCTTCTGTATTTACCCTAATTGCAGTTCACTGAACTTCTTAAGTGTGAAGATTAATATTTTTTAGTGTTTGTGAAGTTTTTTGCCATTATCTCCTTGAATATTTTTTATACTCCTTTCTCTTTCTCTTCTCAACACTCCCATTACATGAAAGTTGGTTTGCTTAAAGGAGTCCCATTATTTCTCTAAGGGTTCTACTCATTTTGTCATTTTGTTTTTTTCTCTTTTCTTTGGATTGCACTCAACTCTATTATTATATCTTCAAGTACACTGATAATTTAGCTTGCCAGTTCAAATCTATGATTGAGACCCTCTAATAAATTTCAACTCCAGAATTTCCATTTATTTCATGGAATATAGTTCACATGTATAGTTATGTGTCACTTAATGATAGAGATATGTTCTGAGAAATGAGTTGTTAGGCAACTTTGCCATTGTGCAAACATCAAAGAGTCTACTTACACAAACCTAGATAGTAGCGCCTACTACACATCTAGGCTTTATGGTTTGCCATGATAGTCTTATGGGACCACTGTCACATATGCAATCATCTTTGACTGAAATACTATGCAGCACATGACTCTGTGTGTGTGCGTGTGTGTGTGTATACACACACACGCATATATAATTGTGCTTGTGTATAAAATTTCACTCTTTTCTCTTTATTGACATTCTCTATTTGAGGAGACACTGTGTTCATATCTTCCTTTACCTCTTTAAACATGGTTTCCTTTAGTTCTCTGGACATATTCACAATGGCTACTTCAAAGTCTTTAATAAATCCGATATCTGGTCCCTTTTCCAGGCAGTCTGCAGCTTTTTCCCCCTCCTGTATATGAGTCACACTTTCCTGCTTCTTTAGATGTCTTTTAATTTTTTGTTGGAAATTGGTTATTTTAGGGAATATATTGTAGCAATTGTGGGTACAGATTTGCTTCCTCCCTCTTTTGAGCTTGTTTTTGTTATTGTTGGTTTATTTTATGACTTGGCTAGGATATTTTAGCAAATTATACTTTTTTCTACTCTGTGAAGCTTTTGATGCCACTCTTCAGAGGGTACAGCCTTGGGCATTCACACTGTCACCTTGGGATGACAGTGAATTTGGCAAGGCTCTCTTTGTCTTTTTCTGTACTCTCTCTGTTAAACTGTGTGCCTCATTCTGTGTTATATGCCAGCCTATTAGTCTCCAATAATTATCAACTAATTACTCTATTGATTTAAAAAATGCTCTAGAGTATAAATTGCTGAGCAGTCTGATCCAATTAAATTCAGGCAGAGACAGTTTTGAGGGCTGTTCTTAGCTGCCCCTTGTTCTGGTTCTCTCTGGTGAAGTAGATGTCCTGAAGTACAGCTTGTTGCTCTTAATTTAGAGAAGAAATTATTTTCAAGAGCAGCATTAGGCTAGAACCTTATGTTTCAAATAAAGTTAATTTCTTTGGGGAGGATTTCAGAGTTTTTTTTCTTACAGACTGCCTTTTCCCCTGGGCAGTCTCCAAGCCACTATTCTAGGAGCTGAGCAGGGCAGTAGGTTCCAGTCTTCTTGGCTTGCCTCTTCTCTTGTGAAACTTCTCTCCTATAATGAGTTGCAATGAGGGAAATTAGGGTATCAATATTCTTGTCTTGCTGATCCTAATATAAAGCCTCTTTCTTATGCATGAAGACTGGGTGAAGTAAGAGAGCCCCCAACCTCTCAGCCACAATCACCAGGAAATTAGTCTTTTAAATTTGAGTTGAAGGGAATTAGAAATGCTGGCAAACTGCCCCTACTAATAAGATACAGTAACCCTAGATTGGAAGCTGAGGGGAGAGGGAGTCCCACCATCTTGGCCACATCTGCACGAAGTTCAGCTTACCTTATGTTGTACTTGCAGGGGAAGATGGAATGAGTCATGACTCAAGTGGAATTCTCTGTAATAGTTCACTGTTTAAGAGTTATTTTGATGCCAGCCTTCAAGATTTTTTTCCCACTTTACTACATTCACTTTTGCCCAAATCAACATTTGGTCCAACTTCTCATATAGAACAGCTTGCCTTCAAGTAAATTTATTCCAAATTACTTCAGGTAAAATCATACACTTTCTGGACTAGAAGCTTGACTGAGTGCTCTGTGCTATATTATGCTTCTTCCTATTAATATACCACTCCACATTAATACATGCTCAATTGTTGGTGCACTGTCATTTATAAAAGTCTTTCAGATGAGTTCCAAAAATAAATATAAGAGAAAATTAAATGTTAAACTGGCAAAAAATAGATAAGAATAAAATAGGGTAAGAAAGAGATATAGTGAGATGAACATATGAAATCTATTCCACAAATTGATATATACTCACTTGCTAAAGGTATAGTATACATTCATCTTAAAATAATTCTCAAAGCAACCATTTACTGCTTAAAAACAAACCAGTGGCAGGGGAAAAAGTTATTCCTGGTAAAGTTATAAGACAATTTTTCTAAAGCCATCATAAAGAAGATAGAATATAATGTAATGAATAACCTCCTGAAGGTAAAAATAATAAATGGTTTCATGGGGCAGTCTTTTACACTCAATATGAATATATGACATTACAACAAACACTGATAGATTTTGTGAGACACCAATAAAATGTAGCCCTAACAGTCTGACTGCTGCCGAAAGAAGTTTTTTGTGTGTTTTAAGAAGTGGTTTTATTATGGGCAGTACTACTTTCTGGGTAACATCTAGAAATGCATGGATGTACTTCTGTTTGTCATAATGTCTAAGATTCTGATAAAGGACATTCAGTGCCCAGGGTCCAGGGTTGCTAAATATATTCCTCAATTCTGAGAGAGTACCTCGTAAGTAAGAACTATTGCTCTCAAGATAACAGTATCACAACCTCTCCTGCCTTGAGAAATACTGATATAGAATTTTGAATTTCAAGCTATGTTCCACAGAAATGACTCATAAGCTATCATACATGTGAGATGTGTGAGTTTGCATATTGTGTGTGTGTATATATATACCTGTATGTGTCAGTGTTTGGGAAGTAAGAGGGGGTGGTTCTGCCTCCCTAGACTGACCAGAGGAGCTCCATTTTAACCTGTTTTGTATATTAGACCCCCAAATAAGAAAGACATAGTTTAAAACAAGAAGAGAAATATAATTTTATTCATCAGAATCCCAGGGTGGCTTAGAAAAAGGAATCTCAGAAGAGGCAGCTATGGCAGAGAAGCAGAAGCACATCCATGCATTTACAGATGTTGCCTACCAGGTGGCACTGCCCGATAGTTAGAATCACTTCTTAAAACCCATAAAAATATTATTTCTGCAGCAGCCAAACCATTAGAGAGTTGAATTCCAGGGTAGTATTTTGTTGATATCACATAAAACATTGCCAGGGGTTGGGGGTTAAGTGGAGGCTGCAGAAGATAGAGATGTGGTAGGGTGGAAATGCAAGACAGAATGAGAGAAGAAAGGACATGGCAGAAATAAAAGTTCTTAGACAATGAAATTACATTTTCCCCTACATCTTTAGAAAAACAAACTCACAAAAGCCTTGGTTGTTGTATTAATTATCTAATTTGTGTAACAAGTCACTCCAAAACTCACTGCCATTTATTATCTCTCACAGTTTCTCTGGATTAGGAATTTGTTAGTGGCATGGCTAGGTATAACTGGCTCAGGATTTCCCATGAAGTTGCAGTCAAATGGCAGCTGCAGGTTCAGTCAGTCAGCTAGGGGTTTCAGTCACCTAAAAATTTGACTAGGATTGTAGGATCCACTTCCAGGGTGGTTTGTTCACTACATGGCTGTCAAGTTAACACTGGCTGTTGGAGCAGGCCTCAGTTCCTCTTCATGTGGACGTCCCCTCAGAGCTTCTTGTGTGCTCTCATGGAGGCTGGCCTCCCCCAGAGAGAACAATCCAAGAAACCAAGATGAAAGCTTAAATACCTTTATACCTAGCCTTGCAAAGCCTGTATCATTACTTTACCGCAACCACATTTTATTGGTCATACAGACGAGCCATGATTCAATGTGAGTATGGGCTATGAAAGGGTGTGAATATCAAGAGGCAAAGATTATTGGGAGCATCTTAGAGGCTGGCTACCAGAGTCATAATACTTTTTATTTGCTTATTTGTGTTATCTATCTGTATGTTAGTGGAAGTAAACAAATCCAGGAGCAGAAGTAGACACAGAGTTAATTCTTTTTATATACTGTTGAATTCAATATTCTAATATTTTGTTGAGGCTTTTTGAGTATATTTTCGTGAGAGATATTTGTCTGTAGTTTTCTTTTCTTGTAATGTCTTTGTCTTATTTTGCATTAGGGTAATGCTGGCCTGAAAGAATGAGTTAGGAAGTATTTCCTCTGCTTCTATCTTCTGAAAGAAACTTGCAGATAATTGATATAATTTTTTCCTTAAATGTTTGGCAAAATTCACCAGTGAACCTATCTGGGCCTGGTACTTTCCGTTTTGGAAGGCTATTAATTATTGATTCCATTTCTTTAATAGTTATAGGTATATTCAGATTACCTATTTTCTCCTTTGTGATTTTTGGCAGTGGTTATTGTTTTGAACTGAAATTCCTTTAAGGCATTAGACCAGTTGACACATAACCTGAAGACTATGTGTTCAAACAGAAACATATCTCAAGTGCAAGAGAGAGGTGGGGCTGTGTGTTTTCCTGTTTGGCAAAATATCTATTACATTTTTCTATCAATGTAATAGAGCTCAAATATAATAAATCGTGGCTACTTCTTGACTAGGACATTGATCACAAGTTATTTATATTTGGGGGCCTACTGAGATTGTCATCCATAGGTACCATTATGTTTAAATTAGATGCTAAATGAGTATCCTACAAGTCTCAAAATCTATATAGACTGTTAGCTATTAGCAAAGTATTACTTCTGTTTACACAACTCTCCCTATATACATTATCATCTATACTCTTGGGGATTGCTATATCTCTTGGTACCACTAGCTTCCTATCCAATATTCATTCTTCTATTGTTTTATTAAAGCAACCCTAATTTTGTTTGGAGTAGCAAAGTCTCTGGCTAAAAAACATTTCTCCTGAAGCTTTCTTTGCACCTATGAGTTCTAGCTGAAGCTTAGTAGGGAATGTTGGTAAAGTTCACTTTCATGATAGAGGCACAATACCTTCTTCCTTGTCCCTTCTCGATTTCTTTTACTTCCCTGGATGATAGACATAAGAATGGTGATAGAACAGTCACCTTGCTATCAAGAGATGACTAGGAAGATGAAACCCACATACAACAATGATGGGACACAAAGACGGAAGCCTGGAACATTTATGGCATTAGAGATGAACCACAAAAACTCTGAGATTCCTACTTTTTGTCTTCTTGTTATTTGAAAAACAAATCCCTATTTAGTTGAGTTGTTGGAGTTGAGTTTCTGTTATATAACATCAAATACAATCCTAGGATATCTCACACCTTCCTGAAAACCTAGTTCAAACCCATTTCTTCAGTAAGGCTTCTGGGATGTAATAATAATAACTCTTGCATGGTACTTTATTGTTTGTAAAGTACTTTCACATACTTTATATCTTTTGATATTCATATCAGTCCTGTGGCCAGAATACCCTTCTCTTCACATTCTCACCTCTCTGGAGTCGATGCCATCCATTCCTATGCTGCAAACTGCACTGTAGAACAATGACTCCCAAGTACCTGCCTCCAATCTTGACCTCTCTTGAGCTCTAGATTTGTTTTACAACTGAATTCTGGGCACGCAGCAGCTTAAAGACAAGTACTTGAAAAATCTAAATTGTCTATAACTTAACCGGTTATTTTCTCATTTCAGGTCCCTAAACACTACTCTTAATCCAGTATTACTTTAATAAATCTCAGTTAATATAATCACTCAAACTGACAAGCTAGGAATTTCAGAGTTATTCTCAATTCCATGCTCTCTATAACTTCCCAAAACAATCAGTAATCAAATCCTAGGTCATGGCCACTTCCATGAGATTAGGTTCTCATCATTTTTCTGGTGGACTACTGTTAAAATCATTTAACTGGCCTTCTGCAGAAAGGCATCCTAAAAGATAAATCAATTATTTTTATTTATTCATTCACCAAATAGTTAAATAACTGGTCTTCTGCAGAAAAGAACTCTAAAAGAGAAATCAATTATCTTTTATTTATTCATTCACCAGATAAGTATAGAGCACCTGCTACATAATACATATTATATACAATATTATAATGTTAAAAATATGGTTTCAACAAAAAAACTTGACATGTTGTGGTAAGAAGCTAGTAAACCTAAAGTCAATATGGATTTAGCAAGTGATTATATTACTGTTGAAAATGCAATGAAAGTAATAGGAATAAAATAATTTACTAAGGTGGTGTATTTTTAAAAGAGATTTATTTTCTTTGGTATTGTAATGAATCAGCAGGAAACATTTTAAAGAAATGAATTCATTTGGTTTTATGGAAATATAAGCAAAAATAAGTGTGATATACAGTTTAGAACACTAATTTCTAAAATACATTCTGTAAAATACAGCTTCTTGGGATTAAATTATCTCGAAAAGTTTTCTGTTGTTAAATAAGTTTGAGAAACCACTGGATTAGACAAAAATAAGTAGGTTTGCATATACTAAGATTTATCAGTGTTAATATGCTCATATATACTCTAAATCTCTCTGAGTAGCAGTGTGACATGTAGTTTTTTTAAAATTTATTGACTAGAGAAATCTTTAGAACATCATCTCCTAAAATTACATACAGGACACATTTTGGAAAATGTTAAGCATTTGTGAGCAGACACTTTACCAGGAGATCTGGATGGACAATGAACTTCACAACAGGAACACTTATCAAATTTATCATAATAATGAATGATTCTGATAATCAGATGTTCAGCAACAATATAGCACTACTCATTAAGATGATGAGGGTTCATGCAGAATAGGTCTTAGTGAAATAAAAATCTGCTACCTTGAATCAAGTATGTATGTGGATTGCCCAAACCAAGAATGTTTATACTTTAAAGAGAAATGCTTCAGCTCTCTTTAAAGAGAAATGGCTATAGCAGTCTGCATGGGTGCTTGGCAGTTCATCTGCAACCTGGCACAGACCTAGATTTCTTTTTTTAGTTTTACTATTAATTATTCATACATTTTTTAAAGCTTCAATTAAAATAAGGTTGAAATGCATACTTTAAAAGACAATTTCTGAAAAACATATAATATTAAAATTACATCAAGACTTTAGAAAGGTAACATGCATTAGAGAATACAAAATTTAGACTCTAACCTGACGAAGCAAATTATTTGACCATCCAAATGATAGAATTTGTTCAGACATACTGTTAAGATGGTAAGGTAAATAAGACTCTTACAACAGTCTTATCCCCTCCTAGAAATTTTTCCTAATAGACAACTTGGATATTTTTCTCAAGATTAATGGCTTTTAAAAATTGTTTTATTACACATCTCCAGTGTATCCCCCTCTCTTTCACACACACACACACACACACACACACACACACACACAGCGCCAAATTTTTGAACCTTCTCTTTTGAAGTTCAAAAGAGTCTTCATACTAAATAAATAAAAATCGAAAAGGTGCAATTTCACCAACCACAGAAGATGTGTGAAGACTGGTCTTCTGAATTCAGGGTTGCCCCAGGATAAGTGAGTCCAGGGGAGATTAAATGAATTTCCTTATTCATAGAAATAAGAAAGTTCCCACCTCCTTTATTCTCCCCCGTAAAAAGCTTCCCCTATCAAATGACCTGGTGGCTGTTCCAGAATGGACTGCTTAGACTGTAAGGAGGGGCCCAAATGGCAGGCCCGGTCTGGGGTTGCGAGTACTTTTCTATTTCTCAGTGTTACTGTGCTCATATATACTCTAAATCTCTCTGAGTAGCAGTGTGACATATAGTTTTTTTAAATGTATTGACCAGAGAAATCTTTAGAACATCATCTTCTAGAATTACATACAGGACACATTTTGGAAAATGTTAAGCATTTGTGAGCAGACACTTTACCTACCAAAATAGTAGCAGGTTTCTTCTAACAAAGCTATGGGACCCTGAGAAAGGAAGCTCAATATTCCCCTGTGAGGATCTTCGTGGGTCTTCCAGTTGCCCTGGGATGGTGAATATGACAATAACTGAGCTCCCAAGTGATCTGAGGCAGGACTTCTTAATCACTCACCGCAGCGCTCTGGGCCGCTGGAAACCACAAGGCTGGTTGCTAAGGACGCTGTGGGAGTCGCTCTGAGAGAGAGACGTCGCTCTTTTACGGTCTCGTGACCAGGGCTTAGCCAATCAGGACTTAAAAGTAAATTTCCACCTGCCCTGTCCCCGTCTCCAGCACATTTGTATTCAATTTCGAAAGAATAAATGCAATGCTGTGTGAAAGACCTTTATTCGTTTTTAAAGAACATAGTAACGATTTGTTTCTAATATTGTACATACTTGCATATCCTGCCAGAAGCCGCGGCAAGAAGTGGCTTGACAGTGCTTTAATGTCTCCCCAGTGTCTTTATGCCGCTCCCCCAAAACAAACCAGCACGCCTATCATACCAAAAGTAGCTATGTCTTTAAATCAAATTGCTGTTCGTAAGTTCTTTCTACATAGAAAATTTGGAGCAGCCAGTGTCCTCAGCACCCGTCAGTGAGTAAACAAAGCACCTAGAATGTTCTGCTATGTACTAACCACCAGAGGGCGAATTTAAACACAAAAGAATGCCTATTTTTAAAGATAGTATGCAATAGAATTATCTAATATAAGTCCTTTAAAAATCCTTGTAGCATTCCTACGTCTACTAACGAGCAAATGTATATATTTTACAAATGTTCACCAGTGTAAAATACTATATGGAAGAATGGGGAAGAGCATTTATGATTAAATTCATATGTAGGCCGGCCGCAGTGGCTCATGCCTGTAATCCCAGCACTTTGGGAGGCCAAGGTGGGAGGATTATGAGGTCAGGAGTTTGAGACCATACTGGCTAACATGGTGAAACCCCGTCTCTACCAAAAATACAAAAGTTAGCCGGGCGTGGTGGCACGCGCCTATAATCCCAGCTACTCAGGAGGCTGAGTCAGGAGAATTGCTTGAACACAGGAGGTGGAGGCTGCAGTGAGCCGAGATCATGCCACTGCACCCCAGTCTGGGAAACAGAGCTCTGTTTAAAAACAAAAAAAAACAAAAAAAACAAAACTTCAAATGTAATGTACAGGGATTTTCATGCGAAATGAACTACCTTAAAAAATTAAAACTTCGAAAGAAAATTTAACTTGAAATACCTCAATTCAGAATTAAGTTTTTTTGTTTTTTGAGTGTATTTTTATATTTAAAACAAATTACAATATTTGATCTCAGGCTTCTCTGACATATCACTCCTAGAAGATTAGTAAGTTAAAGGTAATAATGAAAAAATGAAATTGACAAAGACCATAAACTACATATGTTACAGAACAAATCCTAGAATTTCAACAGTGCTTACCATAATTCAGATAAAATAAAAATGAAAAGACTGTGGTATTTAATAATACTCTGCTGGCTTGCTTGTTTTAATTTCAAGAGATCTAGAAAAGTGTTAAAAGCATAAAAAATACAAACTGTTAACCAGGTTATTCATAATAAAATGAACACTGAATAAAAAGAATAAAAGGAAGGCCAAACAAAAAATTGTTCTGCATAATATAAAAATCAATTGAAACTATATTGCATTTACAGAAAAAAGTCAACCCATCGATTCTACACTGAAGACAACAGAACATGATTATATAAGGAAGAATTCACAAATACATACATATATTACATATATCTACTTATTCTATATATATCTACTGATTTTATATATGTATCTACTGATTTTATTTATATATATATGTCAGTAGAATGAAAGATTACAGAAAAAGCATAAAATTTATATATGATAAATTTGCCATTTTAACTCAGTGGGGAAAAATTGTAAAGAGGTTGAGCACAATTAAGCTAATAGGAGACCCACAATGATTACAGAAAATGACAAGAATATTTAGAAAATTTACATATGAAAACTAAATATAATAAAGTTATACCTCCCCTTTCTCCCTTTAATTAGTCATCTACATTGAAGTTTTGACAAGACAAATCTAATACGTTTTAAAAAAATTATTATATATATATAGACCTGAATGGCCATTAATTAGCAATTAGGAAAATAAGCATGTCAAAACCATCCTAACCACGTAGTATGACATAATTATGCTTTCAAAAACTACATTATTGCCTACTTGCCCAGGTTTGTTCTGTGGTTTTTTTTTTTTTTTTTAACCAGTCTTCTTTATTTTATTTCATTATTTTTTTTAAGATGAAGTCTCGCTCTCGTCCCCCAGGCTGGAGTGCAATGGAGCGATCTCGGCTCACTGCAACCTCCACCTCCTAGGTTCAAGCGATTCTCCTGCCTCAGCCTCCCGAGTAGCTGGGACTACAGGTGCCTGCCGCCGCGCCCAGCTGATTTTTGTATTTTTAGTAGAGACAGGGTTTCACCATGTTGGCCTGGCTGCTCTCAAACTCCCGACCTCAGGTGATTGACCTGCCTGGGCCTCCCAAAGTGCCGGGATTAAAGGCGTGAGCCACTGTGCCCGGCCCAGTCTTCTTTATTTTTAAAATTTTTACTACTGCCATGTAATCAATTAAAAAATATTTTTAAATTCCACAGTTCTCTCATAGCAATCTTTTAAGTTTCCTAAACACATCATGAGCTCTCCTTTCTTAATAACTTCATGCATGCTCTTCCTCTGTCTGAAAATACACTTGCCCACTCACTCCTCAACTGCTGCCACAAACTCACACAAACACACACCACCCTCTGCTCCCTAATACCAGACACCAGGTAAATGCTTACTCTCGTATCAAGACTTGGGTGTTAGATATTTGTCAACATTTTGGATCTGGAGAATCCAATCACCCTTCCATGCTACCTGGGGAATTCTTCATGTAATACGAATGGGAAGTGGTGTTTCATCGTCCACTACAAAAGTCAAAAACGGCAGATCACATTTTCTCAGAACTCTGTGTTGGAATATGACAGAAGCTTGGCCAAGTATGTGTTCTAGTTCAAGATTTTGAATTTTTAGCAAATAATATCAAGATGAAAGTAGCAATAACGGTGCCCTGGGCAAAGACAGCAGCACCCTTACAGATTTTCCTGCCAAAAGACAGTTGTGGTACCTCCTACTTCTTGGTCCTCTAGAACAGCATTTTTTTTTTTCTGTCCATTTCAATCCTCATCTTACAGCCTTCCATCAATTCTATAAACCCTGATTATCCTGTCAATAAATCTCCTGTTTAACAAATTGAGTTTCTGTTATCTTCAACCAAAGTGACACATTCACCTTGGAAGACACTGCATTTTAGAAGCCTTCCAACACAATGACCATTCTCTCTTTCAGGATAACTTAGAAGTCATCCTTCAGTGTTTCCCTAGCATTCTGAGTACTCTTACATAGCACTTATCAAAATTTTACCTAGAGAAATCTACTTAGTGAGTACTCATTAAAAAGTCAGGAAAGAGATGAAACTATTAGTAAGTTAAGCAATTTAAAATATGCATTATATTTTCTTCAATCATATTTCTCAAACCTTAAGCTTCAGTCCTTCAGTTGCTTAGAATCAAGGCTCTTAGCATCTTCACTGCCATGATTCAAATTAGTCCATAATACTGCAATTACCTTCCTAGATTAGAATTGATTTTCCAGGGCAAACAATCTGACATCAAAAGTGAATCATAGGAAAAAACTACAGCCATGAAAAAATATTTATCAGTTTGAACTGTTGCATTAGAATTAATATTGATTTTGTAATTTAACAACTTTCTAGATGACAATTTCTTACTATTTTTGATATTATGTGATATCATTTAGGTTTGCCATGTAGTGTATAACTTAATTGTAAATAATTCCTATTCAATACCATATTAATTTGTTTTCATGCTGCTAATACATACCCAAAACTGGGAACAAAATGAGGTTTAATTGGACTTATAGTTCCACATGGCTGGGGAGGCCTCAGAATCATGGTGGGAGGTGAAAAGCACTTCTTACATGGTGGGAGCAAGAGAAAAATGAGGAGGAAGCAAAAGCGGAAACCCCTGATAAAGATCTTGTGAGACTTACTCACCATCATGAGAATAGCACCAGAAAGACCGGCCTCCATGATTCAATTACCTCCCCCGGGTCCCTCCCACAACACATGGGAATTCTGGGAGATAAAATTTAAGTTGAGATTTGGGTGGAGACACAGCCAAACCAGATCATTCTGCTCCTGGCCCCTCCAAATCTCATGTCCTCACATTTAGAAACCAATCATGCCTTCCCAACAGTACCCCAAAATCTTAACTCATTTCAGCATTAACTGAAAAGTACACAGTCCAAAGTCTCATCTGAGACAAGTCCCTTATGCCTATAAACCTGTAAAATCAAAAGCAAGCTAGTTACTTCCTAGATACAAAGGGGGTTCAGGTATTTGGTAAATACAGCTGTTCCAAATGGGAGAAATTGGCCAAAACAAAGGGGTTACAGGGCCCATGCAAGTCTGAAATCCAGTGGGGCAGTCAAATTTTAAAGCTACAGAATGATCTCCTTTGATTCCAGGTCTCACCTCTGGGTCATGGTCTTCGGCAGCTCCACCCCTGTGACTGTGCAGGTTACAGCCTCCCTCCTGGCTGCTTTCATGGGCTGGCATTGAATGTCTGCAGCTATTCCAGGTGCACAGTGCAAGCTGTTGGTGGACCTACCATTCTAGGGTCTGGAGGATGGTGGCCCTATTCTCATAGCTCCAATAGTCAGTACCCCAGTAGGGCTCTTGCCCTACCTTTCCCTTCCACACTGCCCTAGCAGGGGTTCTCCATGAGGGACTCACCCCTGCAGCAAACTTTAGCCTGGGCACCCGGGTGTTTCCATACATCTTCTGAAATCTAGGCAGAGGTTGCCAAACCTCAATTCTTGACTTCTGCACACCTGCAAGCTCAACACCACATGGAAGTGCTAAGACTTTGGGCTTCTACCCTCTGAAGCCACAGCCCAAGCTCTACATTGGCCCCTTTCAGCCATGGCTGGAACAGGTGGGACAAGGACACCAAGTCCCTAGGCTGCACACAGCATGGGGACCCTGGGGCCAGTCCACAAAACCAGTTTTTCCTCCTGGGCCTGTAGGCCTGTGATGGGAGGAGATCCGTGAAAGTCTCCAACATGGCCTGCAGACATTTTCCCTATGGTCTTGGGGATTAACATTAAGCTCCTTGCTTCTTGTGCAAATTTCTGTGGCCAGCTTGAATTTCTCCTAAAAAAAAAATGGGTTTTTATTTTCTACTGCATCATCAGGCTGCAAATTTTCTGAACTTTTATGCTCTGTTTCCCTTTTAAAATTGAATGCTTTTAACAACACCCAAGTCACCTTTTGAATGCCTTGCTGCCTAGAAATTTCTTCCACTAGGGCCGGGTGCGGTGGCTCAAGCCTGTAATCCCAGCACTTTGGGAGGCCGAGACGGGTGGATCACGAGGTCAGGAGATCGAGACCATCCTGGCTAACACGGTGAAACCCCGTCTCTACTAAAAAAATACAAAAAACTAGCCGGGCGAGGTGGCGGGCGCCTGTAGTCCCAGCTACTCGGGAGGCTGAGGCAGGAGAATGGCGTGAACCCGGGAGGCGGAGCTTGCAGTGAGCTGAGATCTGGCCACTGCACTCCAGCCTGGGCGACAGAGCGAGACTCTGTCTCAAAAAAAAAAAAAAAAAAAAAAAAAAAAAAAAAGAAATTTCTTCCACTAGATACCCTAAATCATCTCTCTCAAGTTCAAAGTTCCACACATCTCTAGGGCAAAGACAAAATGCCACTAGTCTCTTTCCTAAAACATAACAAGAGTCATCTTTGCCCCAGTTCCCAACAAGTTCCTCATCTTCATCTGAGACCACCTCAGCGTGGACCTTATTGTTCATATCACTATCAACATTTTGTCAAAGCCATTGACAAGTCTCTAAGAAGTTCCAAACTTTCCCATGTTTTCCTGTCTTCTTCTGAGCCCTCCAAACTATTCCATCTTCTGCCTATTACCCAGTTCCAAAGTCGCTTCCACATTTTTGGGTATCTTTTCAGCAACGTCCTATTCTGTTGGTACCAATTTACTGTATTAGCTCATTTTCATGCTGCTGATAAAGACATACCCAAAACTGGGAACAAAAAGTGGTTTAATTGGACTTACAGTTCCACATGGCTGGGGAGGCCTCAGAATTATGACAGGAGGTAAAAGGCACTTCTTACATGACAGTGCCAAGAGAAAAATGAGGCAGAAGAAAAAGCAGAAACCCCTGATAAACCCATCAGATTTTGTGAGACTTATTCACTATCAGGAGAATAGCATGGGAACCACCAGCCCCCATGATTCAATTATCTCCCCCTGGGTCCCTCCCACAACATGTGTGAATTCTGGGAGATACAATTCAAGTTGAGATTTGGGTGGGGACACAACTAAACCATATCAGATACCTCTCTTCATTTTGCCAAATATTTAGAGTTTTCATTAGTATTTTTAAATGCTATTGGGAATAAATGGAACAGTATCTGAAATTTTTATCTGTCAAAAAGAGAAAGGAAAGATAATCAAAGGTAAAATAATAACAGAGAAAACAGACAACATACAGAATGAGAGAAAATATTTGCAAACTGTGTACCTGACAAAGGTCTAATATCAGTATCTATAAGGAACTTAAACAAATATATATGAAAACAACAAACAATTTCATTGAATAATAGGCAAAGGACATGAACAGAAACTTTTCAAAGGAAGACATACATGTGGCCAACATGTATATGAAAAAAAACTCAACATCACTGATCATCAGAGAAATGCAAATCAAAACCACAATGAGATGCCATCTCATGCCAGTCAGAATGGCTATTATTAACAAGTAAAAAATAATAATAATAACAACAGATGCTGGTGAGGTTTGCAGTGAAAAGGGAACAAACTCTTATACACTGTTGGGTGGAAGCATAAATTAGTTCAGCCATTGTTGACAGCAGTGTGGTGGTTCCTCAAAGAGCTAAAATCAGAACTACCATTTGACCCAGAAATCCCATTACTAGGCATATAACCAAAGGAATATAAATCATTCTACAATAAAGACACATGCACATGTATGTTCATTGCACCACTATTCACAATAGCAAAGGCATGGAATCAACCTAAATGCCCATCAATGACCATAAATATGGTACATGTACACCATGGAGTACTATGCAGCCATAAAAAAGAACAAGATCATGTCCTTTGCAGGAACATGGATGGAGCTGGAGGCCATTATCCTTAGCAAACTAACGCAGGAACAGAAAACTAAATATCACATGTTCTCTCTTAAAAGTGGAAGTTAAATGATGAGAACACAGAGACACAAAGAGGGGAACAACAGACATTAAGGCCTACTTGAGGGTGAAGGGTGGGAGGAGAGGATCAGAAAAAAAAAAAAAAAAACCTTATTGGGTACTAGGCTTAGTACCTGGGTGATGAAATAACCTGTACAACAAACCCCTATGACATAAATTTAGCTACATAATAAACCTGCACTTGTACCCTTGAACCTAAAATAAACTTTTTTAAAAAGTCAAATGATATTACAATGGTCATTCAACTTATAAAAATCTACTAGAGGTTAAAGAAGATAAAGCAAGATTTTAAGAAATTTATATTGCATTTACTCAAATTATTTCTTGTACCAATGGATTAATTTTCACAGCATTTTTAAACTTACTAAAAGATAAAATTTCTCTTACACAGTTATTTGACATGTTTGTGATGATAGTATTTAATCCTATAGTGGACATTTTGGAAATAAAATTCAATTAAAGTTCTGCAAAAGCATCATGTTGGTCACCTATTGCCAAAATAATCTTAGTGGTTTAAAATATAAGTATTTACTTTTCTCATTCACTCCTCTGCATGCAGGTTGGCTGGATTTTGGTGATGTTGGCTGGGTTCACCTGGGATTGTCCCCAGACTTCCAGCTGGGTTCAGGTCTGCTCCAAATATCTCCTTCGGGAGCCCAGAGTGAAGGGGCAGTGGTTATTCAGGAGGTGCTTCTCATGGTTATGGCAGAAGCCCAAGAGGGCAAGCCAACTGAGCAAAGCCTCTGTTCGGGTCACACCTGCTAACACTTTTTGCCCAAGGATATCACTCTACCAACTCCCCAAACAAAGGGCAGGAAAGTCCACTCTGCCCATGATGAGGCCATGACAAGGGTATGGACATACAGTATAATACTATGATAGAGGGACGAAAAATTGAGTCTAATAATTTGGGCATCACCATCTTCTGAACATAAATGGCACAGCCTATCAAGTAGAAAAAGAATAAACTCAGCAATTTAGAAAATTTATACTCAATTCACAATTTAAAATATTCTCAGTTGCTTCCATTTACTGTGTATGTCCCATTAAGTGTTTAGATGTTAAATGTGCTTTGCCTAACTTCCCTAGCAATGTAATCAGGATCAAATGCACCATAGTGGATTGTTATATCATATCATTTTACAAAAACAAAACAAAACAAAAACACCTCTATTGTTGGAAAGATATTTTTTAAATTGCTTATTTCAAGTTATTTTACACGTAAAATATTTAAAATATTACTAAATTTCACCTTTTAAAATACTTACCAGGCAAGGTGCAGTGGTTCACTCCTGTAATCCTAGCACCTTGGGAGGCTGAGGTGAGCAGATTGCTTGAGCCCAGGAGTTCAAGACCAGCCTTGGCAACACAGTGATGCCCTGTCTCTAAAAAAGATATAAATAAAATAGTGTATAGTTGCATCACAGTACCCAATACAGTGGTTTACACATAGTATATGCTTAATATATGTTGCTGAGTGAATTATTGAATAAAAAATATAGGTAATTTTCATTTTATCCTGTGAGCTGAATTTATTTAGCATCAGAATTTTCGAGCACAATGTTAATATAAATGAATGACTTGCTTGCTCTGTACAGGCACTTTTGTTTCGTAGGACCATAGCATTCTGTGCCAACTCTTGAAAACTGTTGAAACAATCTGCTAGTTTTCATTTGTATTTCAACTCAACAATAATAATGACTGGACTTTTGAAAATATGTATTAAGCTCTTTGGGGGGTTATATGTATTTCTATCATATTATTTTCAAGGAAAATTAATCCTTTATATCTATTTACTAAGGAAAAAAGTAAACTATATTATTCTGTCAATATTTGGGCTAAAAATGTCCTTATTATTAGTTTTGGCACCTAATAATATCCTCTACCCATTAATTGTTATATAGTGATTTAATATTTTAGTCATTTTAACGATATAAATGCTATTGTTTGACAATCCTTCAAAAGATAGAGTCAAATCCTCTTCCCCTTTTAGTGTGGGGTTGGACTTAGTGACCCTCTTCCAAAAAATAGAACATGGCAGAAGTGATGAGGTGTAATTAGCTCATAAACGACATTGTGCTTCCTCCTTGCTGTCTGTCTCCGAGTTCTTACATCATAAGGACACTCAAGATGTTCTATGAACTTCATGTGGCAAGAATTGAAACCTCATTAACAGCAATCAGCAAGAAATAAAGACATTCTTTCTACAGCTGTCTGAGTAAGAGACCTTAGAAGGGGATCCTCCAGCCCTAATCAAACCCAGTCAAGTCTAAAATGACTGCATCCCAAGTAGAAGTCTTAACTAGAACCTCATGGAAAACCTAAGACAGAACTATCCAGTGAAGCCACTCTGAAATTTTTAAATTACAGAAACTATGAGATATTAAATGTTGTTTTAAGCTGCTCAATTTGTTATGGGGGCAATTTGTTGTGCCACAATAGAAACTAACACAAACGTTCTGTTGTTTTCATAAAATGCATTGGCCACTTTATAAATGCATGTTTTAATTCCTGTGTTATGAGTTTCTCAAACTAGTTTGAAGCAATAAACTCTGGACGATTTCAGCATAATTATTTCAGAAATATTTTGGAGAAATACAGGATGATAGAGCTTCATAGTGCTCTAGAGACTACTGATTAAATGATATGAACAGATTTAGTAATATAGAAAGATCTTTATTGCTGTCTGCCCATAACTAAACTTGCTCTATTATTTTTTTTTCTAAAATAATTTTTCTTCTTAGGAAAAAAAGCTAAGTTTTTTAGAGCAATTAAATAAAAAGTGAAACTATGCAAGTCCATGCTCAGATATAATACTATCATTTTAGCATATTCTTCTATTGTGTATCTGTTAATATTTTTAAAAGGACGATCATATTGTACATGTTTTAAATTGAACATATTTTCATGTCATTTAATATTCATCTCTAATGTAATCTATAAACGTCTTCACTCTAAACTCTTCTCATCTCCATTACACTATCACTCTAGACGAAATTATTACTATCTTTTGCCTCAGCTGCTTGCCTTTAGTAGGTGGAAACCTTTACTCTGCCCCATACAGAAGCCAGGTGGATTCCTATAAAATATCAACATAGTCACATTACTCCTCTACTCTCAAAAAATCTAAATTTTGTTCACCACTGGCAAGGCTTTGCAAGATCTGGCACCTAGCCTCCTTTCAGCTCTCATTTCCTATCACTTTCACCCTTTCTCACTGGCTACCTAGTTTGCTATCAGGGCCTTTCTCCTGCTCAGCTCTGCCTGGAAAACTTCTCCCACATATTCACAGATGGCTCACTCCCTCACTTCATTCAGTTCTCTGCTCAAAGGTCACTTCTTCAAAGAGGACTTCCTTATTCTAAAAAAGGTTTCTTTATTGCTCACTTAAGCTTTTTTAATATAATTATGTCATTATTTGACATGGCACTATATTTGACAGGATGTATTTATCTGTTATTTGTCTCCCTAAACTAGAATGGCAGTTCTAACAATGCAAGCACTTTTTCTGGCTTATTTATCACTCTATCCTCATTGCTTAAAATAGTATCTGACATGAGATAGGTGCTTAATAAATATATTTTGGTTAAACAACTCTATGGATATATACTTTTAATAATAAATTATTAATCAATAATAATTATTTGCTATTTGTATTCCTGCTTATTTTTTCCTATTATGAGCAATCATGCCATAAACATATGTATGTTATCCATGCCAGAAACATGTAAAAAAAAAACCCTATATTTGTTTTCTAAGATTTTGGAGTCAAAAAATATGGTTATTTTTACAGTTTTTGATACATAGTGCCAAACTGCTGTCCATCAGAAAGTTATGTTTTATATCACTTCAGAAATTAATGAAAGATACTTTCTTCTAACCTGCAAAGATTTTTCCCTTTTAAACATCTTAATATGTGAAAGACAATTGTTATTAAGATTTACCTTTTTTTCAATTAGTAAAGGACATTTTTATATGATATTATCTATTTACATTTCCTTTTTTTTTTTTTTTTGCATGAATTGCCTCTACATGTCCTTTGCTCATATTTCTGATTTGCCTTTATTTATTGGTATGAACTCTTTGTACATTAAAGATACTAATCCATTGTTTAAACCATGTTAAAATGTCATTTTTCTTAGTTTGTGATTTGCCTTTCAATTGTAATTACTATATATTTTAAAATTTACTACACAGAAATTTAAATTTTATACAGTCATATTGATTATAGTCTTTTACTGATTTCTTACATGGCTTTTGACTTTGCTGTACTCTTAGAAAACTTCCCAACTCACTGTTTAAAAGGCATCCACCTCGCCGGGCGCAGCGGCTCACACCTGTAATCCCAGCACTTTGGGAGGCCAAGGTGGGCAGACCATGAGGTCAGGAGATCGAGACCATCCTGGCTAACACGGTGAAACCCCGTCTCTACTTAAAAAAAAAAAAAAAAAAAAATTAGCCGGGCGTGGTGGCAGGCGCCTGTAGTCCCAGCTACTCGGGAGGCTGAGGCAGGAGAATGGCATGAACCCAGGAGGTGTAACTTGCAGTGAGCCGAGATCACACCACTGCACTCCAGCCTGGGCCACAGAGCAAGACTCTGTCTCCAAAAAAAAAAAGGCATTCGCCTATATTATTTTCTTCTAGTATTTAATTTTAAAAAATTTAAGGAAAATACAGTATATTGCAGCTTTACTTTCAGGGTAAGCTGTGAGGTAGGGCTCTTATTGCCTTGCTTTCCCCCTCAACTGGCTACCCAGCTGCTCTCCGTTCAATAATTCATCCTTTCTCCACTCACGTGGATGTGAAATTCTGAGATGCCACTGTTTTTATATTAAAAGTACAGACATAATTAGACCTTCTTACCTTTCTCCTTAAAAAAAAATAGCTTAGGACCTGAAACAATACCATCCTTGAGCCAATCATTCCAAAGGAATAGATAAATATTTTTTATGTTTGATATTAACTATCCAGTAATTTGGTATTAGTACACCAGTAATACTCAACACCTTTGAGTATTGTCAAGAGACTCAACACCTTTGTCCATGCTGCATCGCAATCAAATTTGAGAATGTCAATTCGTTATTTAAAAATGTTAATTGTACAAACAATCCAATTACACTCTTCTTCGTTATTTAAAAATGTACAGTTAACATTTTTAAATAACGAAGAAGAGTGTAATTGGAATGTTTGCAACAGAAAGGATAAATGTTTCAGGTGATGGACATCCCATTTACCCAAATGTTATTATTACACATTGCATGCTGTATCAAAATATCTCATGTAACCCATAAATATATACACCTATTACATACCCACAAAAAATAAAAGTAGTGATAAAACTGTAAACAAAAATGTCAGTTCGCTCAAAACAAAGCTGATTATCACTTTCAATCAAGGTTCGCATCTGGAAGGTCGAGAACAGCACGTCAGAGTTCTCTTGGAAAAGCTCTAGGAATCCTGGGCGTCCATCGAGTTGAAGGAACATAGGATGAACCCATGGAAGGCTTCCTCAGATCTGAGGAGGGAGCCTGCCCCAAGAGCCCGTGGACCTAATGAAAACAGGTAGTAGGGGACCCTCTACAGAACTCTTCTCAGTTATTTAATTAGAGGTCCCGATTTTGAAAGATACAACTGGGATTTCAATACCCTGAGTGATTTAGATACATCGGGAAAAATACGACAGAAAACTAGTTTCTTTACAGACTTAGAAAAGTAAAACCCGTAATTCCTCACTCCACGAGGGCAGTATTCGAGTACGTGGGTTTCTTTCTCCCCCGACGTTCACCTGAACTTTTAAAATGCTCTGGTGGTCCATAGCACTTTCGCGCTCACTGGGCAGTACCATATCTCTCAATAGATTTTATCCAAAACCGCAAGTGCGGGAGACAAAGCTAGGTAGAAGGTTACCAACCCTCCACAACTCCAACCTTTACTAGCTTCCTCGGAGCAGGTGAGGCACCAGCCCCGTGAGAATACACTGAGATCTGGGGCGTAGCTGTGACATGGGGTATTTCTGGCCGAGATCTCACCGGGTAAGCTCCACTCGCGGGTTATCGGCTCCCTCCAAGAAGCATCTTTGACCTCCTCCCATGTAGGCCCTATTCCTACACCAATTCTCTTTCTGGAATCTCTTTGGTACCGTGTTTCATTAATCCCACAACCATATTCCCACCTATTCCCTAATGACAACAAAGTTTTAAGTTATAGGTTACCGCCGTGTCTCCCTAGCAACCGTGCCCACTAATGGTTGCCGGAAGAGGCTATAATCACGTGCTCCCAAGACTTCCGGGTTTCTAACGTGACTTCCGGTTGTCAGAATATCCCCCAGACGCGGCGGCTGCCTAGGGGAAACTGTGTGGTCTTAGGTCGCGGTGGCCCGGGTGGTGGTGGGCTCCGGGCGGGCTCGCGTCATCCTGCCCCCGCTGCAATGCATCCGCGGCGCCCGGACGGATTTGATGGCTTGGGCTACCGGGGCGGTGCCCGGGACGAGCAGGGCTTTGGCGGCGCTTTCCCTGCAAGGTCCTTCAGCACCGGGGCGGACCTGGGCCACTGGGTGACGACTCCCCCAGACATCCCCGGCAGCCGCAACCTGCACTGGGGCGAGAAGAGCCCCCCCTACGGCGTGCCCACCACCTCCACCCCGTACGAAGGCCCCACGGAAGAACCCTTTTCCACTGGCGGCGGCGGCGGTGTGCAGGGGCAGAGCAGTGGTGAGAAGCACGGGGACCGACGCAGGGATGGTGGGTTAGTGGGGCGGCGGCTTGAGGCCTGCAGACCCCGGAAGCGGCGCAGAGGGTCCCGCCTCCTGCTCCTTCTCATCCTATCGTGCGCCACACCCTTTGCCCTCCTTTGCCCTCCTTCGTCCTCTGCCCCTGAAGCCGGCCTTCTCCCTCTTCCTCACGCAAACGAATTCTCCTGGATCAATTCCAAAAAAGACATCTGCCTTAGCTATGGGGTACATAGTAGGAATTTTTAGAGGTTTTGGTGTCCCAACTGATGGCCAGAGTCAAAAAGGAGTTTGGATTATTTACTGTTACCTGATTAACTTTGGCAGCTGTATTTTCTCGATTTAATTATTTAATGAATGTGTTTACTCGTAGTTTTGTGTTCTGAAGAGAGAAGCCTTTCAGCATAAGCAAATTTGGGTTCAAACTTGGTTGTGCCACTCGTAATCTGAACAACTTAACCTCTGTGAGCCCTCAGTTTTCTCATCTTTAAGATGTGTAGAAGAATCCAGTATGGGATACATAGGCTAAAAAAAAAAAAAAAAAAAAAAAAAAAAAAATTCCTTCCTTTTCCTTTTTAAACACAGGAGTTTTATCTGCTTTTCAGATCCCCAGTCTAGAAAGTTTCCTTCCTATAATTTTCCCTTCTGCTTTCTTTCTTCTGACCTAAAAACTACATATAAAAGTTAGAAACACCGATACAATTTCAAGATAGGACTTTGGAATCATGACATAATTATTCTCTATGGGATATCAGAAAAGCTGCAACACTGCATAATGTACATATTTTCAACATCCTTTTTTATTCATAAAGAATAATAGCTACCTCTTTCTATTCTCCTGCAATTGTTAGAATAATAGATTAATGGTATTATTTAATATTAAATTTATTGTAGGTATCGGCTTTATTCTCATTTCCTCGACTTTGACTTGGAAATAAAATAATATTTATTCAACTAGGAAGAATAGACTTTAACGAATGCCTAGTGAGTAAATGAGGATGTGAAGAAGGATAGATGACTTACCTAGCTAATTGTCATACAATTAGCTTTTTGACTCTTCGCTGTTTTTTGTTTTTTGCTTTTTTCCCGTTGTGTCGTACTAGTCCCAATACTAGTCCAGAAGAATACTGGAAAGGTTTTACAAGTTATAAATCAAATAATTCAAAAATGCATATACCGTTGCTACACAGTTATCTTCTTCGGCAGTAAAGTTTATGTTTTTATCTTTTCATAAGTTATGCTTTGATGGTTACAATGAGGAAGAGTTCCTTGACACACCACGGGTTAATTTTGCAGCCGTAACAGGTGTGTGAATGTTAATTTTGCAACAAACTTAGACACCAAAGAGATTTACACAGTAAACAAGAGTAAATCTTCCTAACACCTTCCAGAAAATGTTACTAGCATTTTCTGTTACTGTTTGGGGATGATCTATACATATAAAAAGAGTAAGGTTGGGCGCGGTGGCTCACACCTGTAATCCCAGCACTTTGGGAGGCCGAGGAGGGCGGATCCCGAGGTCAGGAGATCAAGACCATCCTGGCTAACATGGTGAAACCATAAATTAGCCAGATGTGGTGGCGGGCATCTGTAGTCCCAGCTACTCGGGAGGCTGCGGCAGGAGAATGGCCTGAACCCAGGAGGCGGAGCTTGCAGTGAGCTGAGATCCCACCACTGCATTCCAGCCTGGGTGACAGAGCGAGACTCCGTCTCAAAACAAAACAAAAGGGTAAAATCTAAGGTAAAAGTGCCTTAGGTAGGTAAAAGAAGCTTTCTATTTAGCTTGTATATTTTTCTAGGGTGAACCGCGTAGTTTCCCAGGAACATGCTTAGGTGGCCTTGTTCTGATTGAAAGGGAATAGTGAGGGCAATTGCTTCATTTGAAAGAGAAGAAAGAATTGTAATTTGTGAATATTGTATTATAGTTAGAATTTAATGTCTGGTTCCCTGGGGTTGTAATAGTTCACCACTATGACTTTGAGTTTAGTCAGGAAGAAAGGCTTTTCTCTTCTGACATATGCATAGGAATGTTTCCAGCTGTGAACTTTTCCAGTAACACAACAGACATACCATCTGTAGTAGCACATACATATCCGGTAACCTACTCTGATTAATTAAACAGCTAGCCTCAAACTATTTAAAACTTGAAGAGACAGGGAAGAAGAGAACTGTATTTACCCATTTTGGTTATCCCTAAGTACCCTTTCAAATTAATAATTTAGAGGTGCTTTACTTGCAGTTATTGGTTTAATAAAGTGCTCTCCATCAGTAACAGTGAATAACTAGTTTTTACAGCATAGGAGGTAAAGTCGTAGGTAAAATATCAGCTGCGGCCAACCATAGAAAATTTTTTATTTGATTGGAATCAGAAGCTGAAAACTGCTAGCCCTTAGGTTCTGTCTGCATATTTGTTTCATTAGGCCCAGACAGTGTTTTAACAATTTCTGAAATAGTTTTCCAGGACTTCAAAATTGGAAGCTTTTCTATAAAATGAGAATATCTTTTTTTGAAAAAATTACAGCTTCAAAACCCTGGGCCCACACTCTCATGTGGCAACAATGAATTGGAGTTAAAGAGTAATTGTGCTTTAAAGGCTGTACACCTTGCAATTTGCCACAAACCCCAGCAGAGTCCTTCATTCATTTAAATTATTTCCCTGGCCCCATCAGAATTTGACTTTGAAGTTTAAATGAACAGCAGGTTAATAATTTTTTAAAAATTATTTTTAGACTAAACTTAAATATTGGTTATCAGTAATCTTATTTTTTTATTTCTTTTTTTTTTTTTTACTTTAGAACAGCTGAATAGATTTGCTGGATTTGGTATTGGACTTGCAAGGTAATGTTTTATCTAAAGATGTTTAAAGCTTTTATTTATTTAATTTAGAGTTTTTCTTTAATTTATAATATTAAATGATTATTATTGCTTCCTTTAGGTTGTTTCTTTGAAGCAGCAGCTTAAATTTTGAATAATATTTTGCAGAAAAAAAACATGATCATTATTTAAAACATATAATTTGATAGTTTTTCCAGTAAGGATAGACTAGTCATCCAATTTTATAAACACAAAGTAATTTTGTAATGAGTATTGTAATTGTTTTCATGGGTCTGTCCAAAGAATAAAATGAAGTGTAATCTTATCTCTCTCCCATCAAAAAAAGTAATTTAGAATAGGGTTCATGAAGATCAAATGACTCTGCTGACAGGAACTTTGTTCATAGGACATTTTCTGAAAGAAATAAAAATTACATGGCATTTAATGATGCCATGTAATTGACATGGCATTTCCCACATCAAACATATAGAGATCTAGTTTAATTTTATACTGTAGATATTAATATTATGTATTGTTTCCCTTACCTGTTTGCATATCTGGTTTTCATTCTTTTCATGGGTCTATCCAAAGAATAAAATGAAATGTAATCTGTCTCTCTCCCATCAAAAAAGTAATTGTGCATGGAGACTTCTCTCTAAACATTCTAATGCTTATAAGATATTTAGCAGCATAGCATCTAGATTGTGTTCATAATCAGCGTTTGGTGATAGCATTACTTTTTTTTTTAATATCTAACGATCATTTTAAGAAAAGCCTTTAGTCTTGATTATTGTGATCCTTAGTGAAAACCATTTTCAAAAATATTGGAATTGCACAAAGCTTACATTTCATGCCATAATGATCGCTATCATTTTAAACATTTTAACTAAGAAAAATGCATTATTGAACCCGAGGGTGTTAATGTCAATATAAATAAAATCTGTGTTTTCCATTCTGCTGGAGTTGTTTTTTGCTTCAATATTTATACTTAAAGCTTTGATTCATTTGATAGACTATTATTACATATAAATATGTGTGTACATGTATTTATATATGTCACTCTGAGACCTGAAACCCACAGCTGTAATTGTTTTGTGGGGCACATTCTCAAATCAGAAATTTGATACATAAATATTAGTCAATTAACATGGTCATTAAGAATCTTATAATTTAAGATTTATACTTAAATTTGTACTTAAACCTTATAATTGAAGTGCATGAAAACCAACATTTTTAGAATGGGGTTCATGAAGATCAAATGGCTCTGCTGATAGGAATGTTGTTCATAGGATATTTTCTGAACGAAATAATTTGCAGCATTAAATGCCATTTAACTGATGTGTCATTTCCCACATTAAACAAACAGAGATCTAGTTTCATCTTACACTACAGACATTACTATTATCTATTATGTATTGTTTCCCTTATTTACTAGTATGCAGATCTGGTTTTCATTCATTTCATATTGAATTTTGTTATGGGTAGAATCATTTGCAAACATTTCTAGACATTTTTAAAGATCTGTTTAATTTTTTTAAGAATGGAAAACAAAGTAATGCATGATTCTTCAGGCAAGAATAATTTCAGAAAGATACATGTTGTAAATTTAATTTGTCTCTATGTAGACATACATATATATAAATTATTTTTATATAGTCTCTTTACAGAAAATGTATTGGCACATCCTTGCATTGTTCTACGCCGCCAATGTCAGGTAAATGTCATTTCTTTGATCTTTTGAAGCAATACTTCTGACCCTAATATGAAGGGCAGAACTTACATAAATGACATGAAACCAGGTAATTGTTACTTCATGTGAAATGTTCCGAACTTTTTGGTCTCAAAACCCCTTTAAAGTCTTAAAAAAATATTGAGGATCCTAAATAACTTTGGTTTATTTTGGTCATATCTGCTGATATTTACCATTTCAGAAATTAAAATTGGGAAAATTTCAATGTATCTATATAATTCATTAAAATAATACATCTATTAGTACGATAATATATTTTTATGAAAGTATTTTGCATTTTTGCAAATATTTTTAACACCTGACATAATAGGAGAGAGCCAGTTTCTCTCATATGCTTCTGCAGTCAATCTGTTGCATCATGTGGTTTTTGAAAGAAGCAAGGAAGTTTAGTCTTGTACACATGTGTAGTTGAAAGCAGGAGAGGAGTATATTATATTCTTTTGAGATAATTGTGGGTATTCTTTGCAATTGCACCAAAACTCACTGTGTGGTAGTTTCTTAAAGGTTATTTGCAATGTGAAATCAGAAATCATTTTAGTGAACTTTTTACACTTTGTTACATTAAAAAATCTATTTAATTATACTGCATCTTGAATAGATATTTTTACTTATGCATGATTCTATATAATTGTGCATAAGTTATTTGAAAAATATTGACCAAATGAGTTATATAGATCTTCCTGATGTTAAGACATTTGATTATAAAATATCAAAAAATCATCTTCATTAAAAATACTACTGATCTCACTAGAAAAGTCTTTAAGTATTGTCGGCTCTTGATGATGGATATAGATTTTCCAAAATTCTGAGTTTTACTTGAAAATTCAAACTTATCATTGACAATAAATACTGTTAGTTATTTTTGTTTTAATCAACAATCTCACTTTGTTTATTTTTTAAAATATGTCTGTCCTAAGGGTGAATAGGTATAGTCTGTCAATGAGTTTTTCTAAGTAAAAATGATGTTCCGTGGAAAAAAGTGGCTAGTTCAGCTTGCAATTCTATCATACAAGTGCTTTCCTCATGACAGCAATCTTACTTCCTTATGTAACACACAAAATATTAATTAGAAAGAGGATGTGTACTCAAAGGTCAAGGATTCATAAAATTAACATTTTGTTACTTCATCATCAAGGATATCCCTATATGAAGGTTGCTTTTTTCTCCCTATGGGTAAATGAGGTGAAAAATACTGTAAGTACGAAAATACAGTTTGATGGTGCTGCCTCAATTTGTGCTAATGAGCTGGGAGTTTTACCTACCATTGCTTTTGTACCATTAGTGAACATATCAAGACAGTGAAAAAAGCAAATGATATCTTAGTAATCATTAGGAAACTAATTTTGAACTTGTCAAGCCACTGAAAGGGTAATGGGACTCTCAGGAGTCAGTGGACCCCACTTGCAAACTCTGTTATAACCCACTTTTTGTTTGTTTGTTTGAGACAGAGTCTCGCTTTGTTGCCCAGGTAGGAGTGCAGTGGCGCGATCTCAGCTCACTGCAACCTCCGCCTCCCAGGTTCCTGCCATTCTCCTGCCTCAGCCTCCCAAGTAGCTAGAACTACAGGTGCCCGCCACCACGCCCAGCTAATTTTTTCTATTTTTTTAGGAGAGACGGGGTTTCACCGTGTTAGCCAGGATGGTCTCGATCTCCTGACCCCATGATCCGCCTGCCTCAGCCTCCCAAAGTGCTGGGGTTACAGGCGTGAGCCACCGTGCCCGGCCTGTTATAACCCACTTTCTTTGTAAAGTAATGCTTCCTATATTTGTTTGCTGTTAGAGTTCAAAACAGTATAAATCATTATAAATTAATCTGTTCATGCTTAGCACTGAAAAGTGTGTATACAGAAATACCATTAAAATAGCATTGACTGTGTGTGCCACAGAACAGTGTATTTCCGATATATATTTACATTGTAGTAATATTAACATGGAGATCCAATGGACACGTTATAGATAAGTAACAAATACATTATTTTTAAATGTTTTATGAAATAATACCATTAGAATGTAATACATTCTAATATTTTATTATTTCACATAATAAATATTGTTTTGACACTCCCCCAATTGATTTCATATACCAGTCAGTTACCACGTATAGTTTGAAAAATGCTTGCCTAAAATGAACATGAGTTGGGAGATGTAATTCAATTCTTTAAGGCAATACAAATATCAAATAAGACCCTCTTTATTATATAGTCTACAGTACTGTGTGTATTATGCATTGGTCTTCAGATTGTATTTATATAACCGTACATACTGTACTTTTAATAGGTTATTTAAAGCACTTTTAAGAGTAATTTTGCTCATGTGTAATTTATGTTGACTTTGGAATTAACTTTTGTTTATACTGCAATTCTACCATATATCTTTCATGGCTCTGTTATTTCTTGACAAAACATTAACAGAAAAAAATCATGAAATATCTTTTTTATAGGTTAATTACCATGCCCAGCATTACCACCTCACTCCATTTACAGTCATCAATATTATGTACAGTTTCAACAAAACTCAGGTGAGAATTTTGTCTATGGATTCTATTAAAGGTTTATATAAGTGTCATTTGGGCTTAGTAATCATTAAAGCAATAATAATTACTTTCAATTTGGTCAATAAAACATCTTAACTGTTGTAGTAAAACTAAAGTAGCACAACAATATGTTTTTGAATCTTTCAAAATTTAATTTAGCAAAAGTACAAATTAATTAATTTAGCAAAACCACAAAGAGCTGTGTTAAGATGATGTCTCTGCTATCAAGAGGCTCATATTTATTCATGGAGACAAGATCTTAAACAGAAGATTGTGCTGCAGTAAGATAAAGGCAATATTAGAAGTACAGAATGCTGTCAGAATACAAAAGAGAAGTATTTTATCAAAACTGGGCTTGGGCTCAGTGTATGCCTGGGAAAAACTTTGGGAAAAGAAAGGCCCGAATTGTGTGCTGCTTGTTGAGAAGGCTAACTTTTCATGATGAAGATAGAGAAAAGGTTTTTAAAGTAATGTGTGAAGGCCGAAGACAAAGAGAGATCATAATGTTTGAGAATGGATTTAATAGAGTACAATGGGAACTTGAAGTGGGGGTTGAAGACTAACAGAAAGATGAAAAAGTAGCCAGAGAAGTAAGCAGGATCCAGATTCTAAAGCACCTTCTAAGAACTGCACACAAGATCTTAAAAGCTACAAGAGTACTGTTGAAGGTGTTTTAGCCATGACCAAAGTATCTTGAAGAGCTTTGGATTGTTTGGCAATATCTATCAAAATTTAAAATGTATGTGTTCTTTGACTTACTAATTTCACTTCCAGGAACTTGTCCCACATAGATGTGCACATATATATGCAAAAATATATATACAAGGATGTCCTATGACATTGCATATAATAGACTGGAAATGATTAAATGTCCATCACTAGGGTACCAGTGAAATAATTATGGTATATTATGGTGAAACACCTTGTAACCTTTAAAAATAAGAGGGTAGCTCTGTGTATACTAATGTGGAATGATCTCCAGGATATTTTTTATGTTTCAAGATAATACCACCTGTTAAAAATACACAAAACAAACAGATTTCTATAACATACACACAGAGATATACTTGTATATGCATGGATTATCTTGAGGATAAATTGTGAAACTGCTGCTGAGGACTGGGATGAAAAGGAGACAGACTTTCAGCTGATACCCTATTGCTTCTTTTTAATTCTATCATGTATATCTATTAATAACATAGATAGATAATAGGCGTATTACTGATAGTATTATGCAAAGGGGCAAAACCAGAGACAGTGAAACTTGTAGTCAAATTGATATAAAGTAATAGTGTTAAGTATGGAGAAGAGCATGGATTTGTAAGATACTAAGGGAGTAGAATTTGTAGAACCCGGGGACTGATTAGATAGGAACAGTGAGAGAAAAATGTTTTCTAGATATATTATTTGGACACAAGGGTGATGAAGCTGCTATCTAGGGAAATAGGAAATACAGCAGAGAAGGAAAGAATTGGTGTGGTATGAGTGAGTATGATTGGGTTAAGTTGTGGATATGTAAGTTTCAGGTTACCTTGTGTCATCCACAGGACAGGACTAGTGGGGAGTTGAATATATAGATATTAGGGACAAATTAGTTAATCATTAGGGCTTTTAATTAATAGGAATGTTCTTCTCGGCCTAAATATAACTTTAAAATGATATAAAATTAATTTAATTATAGTTCTCTACTAATATTTCTATTAGAATAATGTTTTATTGGAAAATATCTATACAATATCAAGTTTTATTAAGATCTTTTCTGTTTCAGATGTAGGTATTAACAGAAATAACCATGAATTTTGTTCATTTTAGGGACCTAGAGCCCTGTGGAAAGGAATGGGAAGTACATTTATTGTCCAGGGAGTCACACTTGGAGCAGAAGGCATAATTAGTGAATTTACACCTTTGCCAAGGTACCTTTTTTAGCATTTCTTCAGTGTTAGTTTCATGTTGTGATTCGTTTTTAGATTCAAGGGGTACATGTGCAGGCTTGTTACATGGGTATTTTGTGTGATGCTGAAGTTTGGACTTCTAATGATCCTCTCATCCAACAATTCCCAATTGTGTAAACATCATACCCAATAGGTAGTTTTCAACCCTTGTCCCCATCCCTCCCCTATTATATTGTTTTAAAAGTAAGTAAAAAATGTCTTGAATCTGAAAACTTGTCTGACGTAACTAAAAGAAGAAACAAAGAATAAAATTAATTATATCTTATTAAATTAGTATGTGATAAAGAAAATGTGCCTTGGCTTAGTATTATTGAGATGTATCTTTCAGCTTCTACTGCTATGTGCCAGCAACTGCCAGATGAGGAACAAATGTGGGTATGTGAGCAATTCCCACTCTTTAAGTATTCAGTTTAGTGAAAGAGACACATGTAAGCAAGAAGAGGTAACATGTCCAATGTCATGGGGTTGGACAGTCTAGATAATAAAAAGAAGTGTCTTATGCTCGGAATATTGGGTATGTATGAAATGGAATATGAGGAAAAGAAGCTGAGGTGCTACATTACAATACAATTGTGCCTTTGTAAGTTTATTCTCTATGGGGTTGGAATATGTTTCTTTTTTTTAATATATAGATGTTCTCATCAAGATATATTCAAATGGCAGTGTAAAATAAATGGAATAGTATAGACAGATTTATGGAGATCTATTGTAATAATCTAGGCGAGACTGAGAAGGTTCTGAACCGTGGAGCAGAACAGAAAGGGATGAGCTGGCTAGATATTTCTGAAGTGTAATTGATGGTCATTGTGTTAGCTTGGTAATTGGAGATAGTAGACAATGAGTTGTCAGTAGTGACTGAGATTTCTAGATTGGAAAATGTTAACCAAGATGGAGAATTCAAGAAGAAGAAAAAGTTGGAGTAGGGAAGAAGATAAAGAATTTATCTTTCAATAAATGAAGCTGGAGATTCTTGCAAGACATCGAGGGAGGGGAACATGTCTAATATTTGGTTGGAACCATGGATCACAGTAAAAAAAGAAAAAAAAATTGAAGCAGAGGCAGAGCTTTGGGTATTGTGGCATAAAAGTAGCAGTTGAAGCTTGGGATAGATGAAATCACCTAAGGAGAAAGTGTAGATTAAATGAATAAAATGGACCAAGGACAGAATCCTAGGTGTACATGTGTGCCGTGTGTGTGTTGGGCGGGGGTGGAGGGGTAGTTGGGGGAGATAATGAGAGACATTAGAGAGGTCCTCAGAACAAATTGGAAATAGCATAGGACAATCATGTTCTTGAAACCAAAAATGGGAGAATTAGAATTGCAGATACATTTGAGAGAGAGGTAGAGAAATTAGGGAAATTTGCTTTCAGGTGTCTCTTTTCTCTGTGAAGCAGGATACAGGGTTATTTGGTGAAAAAATGAAGCACTGGCGTTGTAGTAGAAAAGCATGAGAGGAATGATACACATTTGGGACAATCACAATGATGGGTAAACAAAGGAATCTTACAAAGAGTATATGAAAGGAATGTTAATAGGTAATATTGGAAATTAGAAATTTTTAAAATTTTTAAGGGGCTATTTGGCATTACTCTGTGATTTTCTATATCGGCACTATATTTTTGTTTATCATCCTATTGATAATATTAAAGGCTTTGGAATGGTTTGTTAATCCAAATTTATTGTCTGGCAGGGTGGATTTTTTGGATTGTTAAAGAAGTGAGATAGTTGAAGGCATAGCTACTAGAGTAACACATATGCCCAATGTTGGGATTTAGTCCTTATAGGGAAGGAAATGAAAGCAAGAGAAAATGATATTAAGCTTTTTTCCAATGTGATTTCTTTTGAAGGACCTCATAGTCCTGAAGTTCCTTAAATAAAGCTTTGCTAAAAGGTTTGAAACAAAACAAAGATTAGAAAGGTCAGCAACATTTGGGTAGCTCAGTTTCTTGTTTTATTCTTTAAAAATCTGTATTTCGGCCGGGCGCGGTGGCTCACGCCTGTAATCCCAGCACTTTGGGAGGCCGAGGCGGGCGGATCACAAGGTCAGGAGATCGAGACCACGGTGAAACCTCGTCTCTACTAAAAATACAAAAAATTAGCCGGGCGCGGTTGTGGGCGCCTGTAGTCCCAGCTACTCGGGAGGCTGAGGCAGGAGAATGGCGGGAACCCGGGAGGCGGAGCTTGCAGTGAGCTGAGATCCGGCCACTGCACTCCAGCCTGGGCGACAAAGCGAGACTCCGTCTCAAAAAAAAAAAAAAAAAAAAAATCTGTATTTCTTTGTTTGGCTAACTATTCACTTTATTGCTTTTATATCACTAGGTAAGATCTCAAGTTAGTACTTATAGTCAAATATTCTTGAAATTCTCTAACAAACAGTTCTGTAAAAAATTAACAAAAATGCAGGAAATTCCATTTGGTAGAGTGAAAAAACTTCAATGCAGTTGTTCCTCGTATCTCTGGGGGATTGATTCCAGCACCCCCAGTGGATACTAAAATCCAGAGATGCTGAAGTCCCTTTTATAAAATGGTGTTGTATTTGCATACAACCTCTGCACAACCTCCTGTATACTTTAAATCATTTCTTGATTCCCTATAATACCAAATACAATGTAAATGCTATGTAAATAGTTGTTGTTGTGTATTGTTTAGGGAATAATGACAAGAAAAAAAAAAAACTCGGTACACATTCAGTACAGATGCAACTATCTCTTTTATAAATAAATATCTTAACTCCACAGTTGCCCAAATCCATGTATGTGGAACCCATGGGTATGGAGGGTTGACTATATTTGCAACCGGAACACTATTGGTTCAGGTCCTGGCTATTTCACTTTTTATTTCTGGGACCTTAGGCAAGTAATGTTGCCTCTGTAAAGCAGAGATGAAGGAATAACGTTAATTTCAGGTTACAGGGAAGACAAAAATGGGAATGGGAAGGCATAGGACTTTATAAAATTTTATCATCTAACTTTCTTAGTAGACAGACATGTCAACTGAGTGGGAATATATTTTCATCATTTTGAATCTTTCTAAAGAAGACAAAATAGTAACCTCTATTGCATTGTTCTACTTGGATAATTTTGGTGATAAGCCCCAATCATTAATTCATTCATTTACTTAGCTAACATTTCCTGAGTACTTACTATGTGCCAGGTTCTAAGCTAAAAACCAGTTTACAATGAGGAAAGGAAACAAAAGGTAACTGTTGCCAGGAAGCTCAGAATCTAATAAAAGTACATTCACTAAGAACAATAATTCCATTAATGAATAATTGCAAATTGAAATTTGTTTTCTGAAAGAAAAGAATATAGTTCCATGAAAGTATTAAAGGGCTAGAAAGTGTCCCTAGTAACATGACACTTAAGGTAGATCAGAGTGGTAATTAGGAGGTACATACCAATTTGTATAAAAATGCTGTTGCAGTGGGGAGCATAGAGAATTCAGGTGTAACTGAGAGAAGGCTCAACATGGCTGGAGCTCTGGCCAGGGGTAAGGTACAGAGCAGGTGGGAGCCAGAACATGTGTGGCCCTGCAGGCCATTATAAGAATATTGAAGAGGTTCAGTAAGGTCAGTGACATCAGGTTTGTTTTCAAAGGGTCATTGTAACTATAGATGAAAAGGTTGCATGAGGACTGAAGTGAATAAAAGGAGACATCTTAGTATTCTATTACAATAGTAGAGGTGAGAAATGATAGTGGCTAAGATCAGGGTGGTATCTTTTGAGATACAGGTAAGTGGATAGTTTTGAAATATACTTAGGTCAAATTGAGGGAATTTGGTGATGCTTTAGGAATGGGAGATGAGAGAGAAGGCAGTATCAAGGATGACTTCTTGTATTGGGCTTGTGTAATTAGTTGTCAAATGAAGCTGTTTTTTGAAGTATAGTGTGAATATCTTTTAAAAAATTATTTATTCTTCTTTGGAGAGATTTGACCTTTCCTATTAATGGGAAGAAGGTAGAGTTGTGGCAAACAAGGTCACTAAACATTAAAAGCAGTTCACAGAAGCTACTACATAAGGAGGATGAGCTCTGAGGTCTCCTAGCCTGGGGTTTTTTAATTGCATAACAATTACTAGGTAGAACAGGGGAGATAGTATAGATATACCAACATTTAGTTTTTTTATAAAGTTTATGATCAAATCAGAGAGAAAAACAGATCTCTAGTGTTCATTAAATCAGCAAATTTATAATTTCTCAGTAGTATTACTTTTTAACAAATTATTTATTACCCAGGATCATCATGTGTGATCTCTTTATCTACTGCTAAACCCTTCCCAATCCTCTCCCCCAGTTGGAATGAGTTAAACCATGTGTCATTCTACCCCACAGTACCCTTTACTTAATTTACATGTGGCTTTTTTCATACTGTTAACGTGAGGTAGGAGTTCCTGTAACCAAGGCCACCTGTGTGGTTCAGTCTCTCACAAAACCCATTTGGTTCAACTCCAACTTAGTTTTGACTCATCACACATTTGTGGTTATACCATTGTAAACATCTTATATTCTTCCTCCAACAGTTCCCTCTGAATTTGCTTATTTTAAACACATGTTATTTTAAACACAATGAAATCTTCCTCAAATTCAGTAGATTTCCTTTCTGATTAACAGTTCCTGAGTAGGGAACACTGAAAGAGTCTAAGTAGAAAAGAAAGATTTTAAGTTGGACTTTAGGACAAGTGCATTTTCAGTGCTTTTATCATATCCACATGGAGTAGGCACATGATACGGGGCTGGCATATGATGAATTCTTAACTGAAGGTAAATTAATTTTGGAGATTTTGTAGTTCTAACCCTAGGTATGAGGGTCCCTAGGGAAGAAGGATACCCTATAGTGGAAGAAGAGGGCCTGAACCTTAGGAACTCCAACAAGGTGTGGCTGGGTTAAGAAAGGTGATCCTGAAAAGGAGTCAGGAGAGACCAGAAGAAGGCAGGATAAAAACCAACGGAGAATGGGCTAGTGGAGTACAAGGGCAAAGAGTGCTTCAAGGAGAGAAGAACACGAGGCTCTGATGGCTGCTGAAATGTCAGATGAGGTAGAGACTTAAAAACGTCCATCAGATTTAATGACATGGAGATTACTGGAGACTTTGGCAAGAGCTGTTTTTGTTCAAAACCAATCTGAAGTGGGTTCAGAGGTGAATGGGAAAGTACGGACATGGAAACAGCAAGTTTAGAACGTTGTCTCTGACTAGGATTGATGAAGAGAGGTAACTGGAAGATGAGGGGTTTAGGGTAGGTTGGGGGAAGTGTTTTTTTTAGGTTTTTTTTTTTTTAATGAGGATAGCTATTTGACCATTTGAAAATTAAAGACTGCTAAATTAGAGTTATTTTAGAATTTTATTGCTTTTTGTGTTGATTATGCATAGGAGTATGTATTTTGATCTGTTAAATGAAAAACTAGACTGTTTTGAGAAAAGGTACTCGAATAAATTTTATTGATTTTTTTTTTTTTTTTTTTTGCATATTAGCGAGGGTATCTTTTGCTTGAAAATAGTTCATTTAGATATATTTATATGTTTGGTATTTGATAATGAATTATACAAAGGTTTAATGACAAGATTTTACATTTACCCTCAACTGACACTTTTAAGTATGCTTATTTAAATTTCTAGAGCTGTAACAGTAAATTTTACCCATTTTATAAAGTAGTAGAGAACAGATACAAGGAAGAGTCCCCAAAACATTTTTTAAATACTTGGTTTTAAATCTCCTTTTCTTTTATCTTAATGATCTTAATAATTAGCAGTAGTCATCAAAGGAGAGGTAATTCAGAATTGACAGTTGTATTTAAAGGGGAGGCTATCCAGTCCTTAATGTTTACCACAATTTTATACTTAAAATTGATGTCATCATAAACGGTGGTAATACTTTCTGAGGCCATGAGTATTAGCTGTGCCAAGATGATTTACAAAGCATGTAACATATTTTGTTTTATAATCATAAAGTAACTTTCCAGAAGATGAGAGGCCTAATCTATTTTTTATATTTTTCGACTTAATCATTGAATAATATGATTTCAGCTACATTGTGTTGTTCAGGCCAAATAAATATGTTAATAGTAATTTAATCAGAGTTTGGCCCAGAAGGTGCTCTAAGGTCTTAGAAATCAGGGGTAGTTGTTCTATTGTCTGAAAGTCTCTGATGTACGTACTGCTTTATATGCTGTTGTTTTTCAAATTCAGTCATTTGAAATAGAAAACATTTTTCTAGAGTCCTGTTGTAGCCATGATGGAATGAGTACCAATTCCATCAGAGGAACTGGTGGAAGCAAGTCTTATCTTTATTTTGCACTTCCCTTTCTGGTTTTTTTTTTTCTCTCTCTCTCTTTTCATTGTTCTCCTATCTCCGCTGCCTTTTTATTTTTTTCTTATTTACATTTTTCCTTTTTTTTTTTTTTTTTTACTCTCTGTAATTTTGACTCTTTTTGGACTTTTCTCTTGATAGAACTTACTCCCTTTTTTCCCCTTTGGTTCTATTTCATTTCAGCTTGGCTCCCTCCCTCCCTCCCTTCCTTCTTTCTTTTTTTTTTTTTTTTTTTTTTTTTTCTTTCTTCCTTTTTTGTTCTTTCTTTTCTTGTTTTCCAAAAGTACCCAAACTAACAGACAGAATGCACACAACCTTAGACGTTGGTTCCAGACCTGGCGTTTTGCCTGTTTCCTTTGAACATTTCCCTGTGATCTTTTTGACCCTGATTTTTCTCACCAGTAAGACAAGTGTGACAGTATCTCCTCTGCTTATCTCACAAGATTCTTCTCTGTATCAAATAAGATGAGAGGCAGTACAGGCAGAGTACAGAGGTTTAGAACACAGTTCCACAGTAACTGGTTACTTGGATTTGGTAAGTTATTAATCCCCTCTGATCCTATCTCCTTATCTATGAAATGGAGAAAATAGGGTTATTATGAAGATTAGAAATAGTTCATGCAAAGCACTTTGCATAGTAATGGCATTTGCTTAGTAGGTGCTCACAAAGATAATAGAATATAATGGTCACAAAATTATGTAATTGTACTAAGTAAAGATCCTTTGGAAATTAAGTACTCATAAATGTAATGTGTCAGCCTGCATTAGAGTTACTTAATTTTAAAAAAAAAAAAATCCCATTCTTACATACTTTCTCAAGCCTTTTAAAATCCTGTTCTTTGTTTCCATATCTATTCTCTTTCTTTTAACTTATCATCTTAATTTTCTTCACTTTCTCATGTTTACTTTCATAATCAGTTGTGCCTCTTGCTTCTCTGCCAGTCCCTTCTATCAGCACATACGAAAACACCTTGTATTTCTTTTTCTGTTAAACCATCAGAGTTGTTTACACTGTGTTCCAGAAAAGAAAATGTTCACCATTAGAATATATTTCTCCTACAGATTAAAAAAAATTAGAAGTTGATTACTGTTTTGAAAATTGCACTAATTCCAGATGTTTTAAGTAACATGGCTTTTGTTTTATTTAAGTTTATTTTTATGTTTTAGGGAGGTTTTACATAAATGGAGTCCTAAACAAATAGGAGAACACCTTCTACTGAAATCGTAAGTATCAAAAAATGGCATTTTTATTGGACATTTTCACTAATTTTTATAGTATTAGAACTGGAAACAAATCTTATTAAATAACTGTAGAGAAGGAAATTAGAGCAGTGAAATGTTTGTGGGACTAGAACTTCAAAGGACAAGTAACAGAGTTTAGGAATAAATCTTGAAATATATGTTATCTTTAAAATAAATCTTACTAATTTGAAAGGCTGGAATCACAGACTAATTTTGTGTGTGTATTCTTAGGAAGTTAGCATGGGTCTTCAATATATTTAACCTAGATTTTCAAGGAAAGTATAACTATTTTATTGTTAATCAGAGATACAAATGTATTTGTATGGTGATGAGCAAACCCAAAAAACGTTAGTGACATTGAAATGTAGTCCTAAAGGCACTTAGTGATTTTACAACAGTAACCATTTTTGTAGATTAGAATTTTATTCTTCACTTTTTAATTTTTTTTTGAAGATTGTGAATTGGAAATCCCCCAGCTTGCTGGCTCCCTCAATGGGACATTCCAGCACATTATTACTTAGTGATGTTCCATTCACCTTGAAAACCACTACTTGCCAGGACCTGGCCCATAAGGGTTAGGTAAGTCCCACCTTGATATTATTTTGAATAACTATATTTTGCAGGCTTGCAAAGTTGTAATATTACTCTGTCTAAATATTGGTGATAGAAAACAACTTTGCAAAGCTGTATAATGTTGTTTTTTTAATAATAAAAGGGGACTTCACTCACCATTTGAAGACTGGCCTAACTCTGCTGGATGGGAAATCTGGGAATTGATATAAGAGGATAGTAACAGAAAAGTTTACTTGCTCAAATATCATTAAAAAGGCAAACTATGGAATGGATCCCTCATCCTAAATTTTACGTTTTAGATTTATAGGCTGCATTAGCTATGTGTAGGTAGATGTCCAATCTATTTTCATTGCAGGCTGTCCTTGTTTTGTCATTTGATTTTTTCATTTCTGTTGAATAAAGCATCCTATGTTACAGGTTTCTGAAGTTAGAATTTTTAGGCTATAGGTATTAATAGTTGAAAACGTTAAAAAGATTATTCTAGCTTGACTATAAATTATGTTGGCATATTAAAGCAGATATTTAAAAAATTCGTATAAGCATCTTGTTTCAGTATACTGATAAATTTGTTTTAATTTCTATAGCCTAACTTATGTGGTGGCAATGCCTTTTTATTCCGCAAGTCTGATTGAAACAGTGCAGGTGAGCTTTTTTTTTTTACTGTCATTCTTTTTATTTAAGAATAGTTTTTGGACTATTCAGTATATTGTATATATCTAATATTTCAGCAGAAAATTTTAAGACTATGTCTTAAAATGTTTATTTTATAAATATCACAGTTATATCACACATTGCTTGTCTGTATATTTCCATTGCCATCTTAAGTCACACTGCTAGTTTTAATTACTTTTGTCCTTTCCGTAGGCAACTATACTCTTCATTTAGACATCTCAGAACACAGCCTATAACTTGCTCTGAAAACAAAGAATCTATAAACTTTTTAAGGCCCTTACATACAACTCAGATGGTTATGGCTTATCATTGGACAGTAAATTAAAAATTACCTGAGAATAAACATGTTGGATAATCATCCAAACAGGAAGCAGGTTGTCCCCACAGGTAGTTTACTGACAGGATTCTTTTTAAATATGCCTTTAAGTAACATTTGATACTATTGGGTGTGGTAAATACTACAAAGCTGAAGCAATTTTCTGCTAGCACTTTAAATTCTGTTTGCTTGTGTTACTATTCCTAACCACATGGTGGCGCTTCAAGTACATTTAATTAAATGTCTTACCCTTCTTCCTACACTTAAAACTGTAAGATGAAGGTAGTTTTTACTTCACCTGTATACAAAATCCCACTATTTTTACACATGTCTTCTATTTCCACATCAGATCCTCTAGCATATTCTTTTCTCTAGTATATGTGAGTGCCCTCTCTGTAGAAAGTCCCACTGGATCAGCCTTTGCTCTTCTAATTATTCTTCTCTACCTTGTATCTTTTCTGGCTGTATCATTCATCTTTGATTTATTATTTATTATTATTATTATTATTATTATTATTATTATTATTATTATTATTATTTCTGTTAGAACTAACTTCAGTTAACTGAAGTTAATGTCTTACGACCCAAATAATACTTTCCCTCCTTCCCCTTGCATTTGGCATTGTGTTAAATAAATGATACAATTTTTGTATGGTGCTATAGAATTTAGAGAGTTGTCACTTGTATGAGATAGCTTCATTTTAAAGATAAGGGAAAAAATGTCAGGAAAGTAATTATTTAAGGAAAAACAACTAAGCAGAATGATTTATTGGGGAAAACAACTTTTAGCTTGAGACAGACCCATTATCACATTTCTCTGCTTAAATTAGACCGGGGACTTTAGACAGATTTCTTACCTTTATAATTTTCTTATCCATAAATTGTGAATAGTATTTTAATAACTGAGGTGTAACATTGAATGAGTTATTTATGTAAGTGCCCGGCTCACTATGTGATAGGGTTTGTTCTGTGTATGTTTTTTTTTTTTAACCCAGTATTCACCTCTTGTTTCCTGCTTCAAGTTCCACCTGCTAACGTCTTTTGATTTCTTTTGTCTGCTTTTCTAGAACTCTTTTTTCTTGAGATTTCTCTCTCTTGAACATCTTTTTTCAATAACCCCTTTGCCATCTCCTCTGTTATATCTTAAAGCTCAATCCTTGACCCTCTGTTTTTTTATCCTATACTCATTATTCTGGAAGAGCTAATTTATTCACAGGAATCACTTTAGTTCTAATCTTATGTGAGTTAAATCTTCAGACTCAACTTATAAAAATAATCTCATCTGTCCCTCTAAAAATTAACCTCCTTTAGAACCTCTTCTCCCTGGCAATATATTAATGATACTATTGTTATCTTCACACTAAAGACTCAAAACTTTAGTTTTTGTTTTAGGAAAGACTTTATTTTTACATTTCTTTCATCCTTCATAATTACCCAGTCATCATGAACTTTGTAGTGATCTATTTCTTCATTAAGAATCCTTGAGGCCTAGGTGGGTGGATCATGAGGTCAGGAGTTCGAGACCAGCCTGGCCAACAAAGTGAAATCCCATCTCTACTAAAAATACAAAAATTAGCCGGGCATGGTGGCAGGCGCCTGTTGTCCCAGCTATTTGGGAGGCTGAGGTGGAAGAATAGCTTGAACCCGGGAGGCAGAGGTTTCAGTGAGCCGAAATCACGCCACTGTACTCCAGCCTGGGCGACAGAGTGAGACTGTCTTTTCAAAAAAAAAAAAAAAAGTCCTTGTACTAGTCCCTGCATTTTAAAAGTCAATTCTGTGTACTCATACAAGATTGTTTTTAAGTTGCAATGCTTATATATCCTTTTACTGATTAAGGATTCATATTGACTCATATTCCCTAAAATCAACTTCAGACTTATTATAGTTTTAAATAAAGGTTTTAATTACATCACTTTACCTTTCAGATTATCTTCCTTAACTGCTAAACTTAAAAAAAAAAAAAAAAATTATCAAATATTTATTGAGTACTTGCCTGTATCACGTACTGTGATAGACCCTGGGGATACAACAGCAAACAAAAACAAATTGCTCTGCTCTCATAGCACTTATATTCTTATGGGGAAAGTAGAGATAAACAACTAAATATAAGGTATATTTCATGGTGATTAACTGCTAAAGAGAGCAAAAATAAAGAAAGGAAGGCAAATAGGATATGTAATGGGTGGGGGGGGGCAGTTAATATTTTTTTAAGAAGATAAGTAAAGGCCTCACTGAGAAGGTGACATTTGCGTAAAGATCAACATGGATATTTGTGAGAATATTCTAAGGGAAGGCAAGTGCAAACACCCTTACATGGGACTGTGTCATGTGTGTTGTGTCGTACATGCTTGAGAAGTAGGAAGGATGCCGATATGGTTGGTGCTAACTAAGCACAAAATAAGCAAATGTTGAGTTTTATTTAGAGGGAAAGCAAGTGCAAAAACTGTTAAGTGGGACTGTGTCATGTGTGTTGTATCTTGCATGCTTGAGAAGTAGAAAGGAAGCTGTTATGGTTGGTGCTAACTAAGCAAGGGAAGAATACAGGAGATGAGGCCTGAGTGGTAAGAGAGGACCAGATTATATAGGACATGGTAAATCATTGTAATAACTGGGCTTTTGTTTGGGAAGGAGGGAAAGTCTTTGATAGGTTTGAGGAGAACGGTGGTGTGATCTGACTTACATCTTTATTAGGATCTCTTTGACTGTTGTATTAAAAATAAACCAGCGGGAAGGAGGTCAGGGTCAGAAGTAGGAAGATGGATTAGAAGGCTAGGCAAGCTCATTGTAGTCTCATAGTTTTAAATATCATCTATTTACTAAAGACACCCACATTTATAATACAATGCTTCTCCACTTACAATGAGATTACATCCCAATAAACCTGTCATAAATTTGAAAACATAAGTTGAGATATCGTCGAAACCATCTGTAGGTCCATTGTGTACCTTTTTCCTGTAATTTCTATTTTGAACTCCATTTGGAGTTAATTGACTTAACATTTCTGAACTCTTGATCTTCACCAGATTGCTACTCTGGCAGTTTTTCAACTCAATAAAAGGCAATGCCATTCCCCCCAGTTCCTCTGTACAACCACCTTGGGGTTATCCTTGACCCTTATCTTGCATACCCCAAATGCAATTCACCAGTAATTCCCATAGACTTTGATTTTAGGACAAAAGCACAATTGAACCACTTTACTTCTGTTGCCACCTTCTAGTCCAAGCCACCATCATCCCTTTACTGGATGATTCCAGTAACTTTTGAACTGGCTTTTCAACTGATCTTGTCCTCCTTTGCACAACAGCCAGTATTCTTTTAAAATATAAATTATGTCATGTCCATCTTCTGCTTAAAATCAACCCGTTATTTCCCATCTGACTAGAAGCCAAAGTCTACAGAGCAGTCTATAAGGCATGATATAGCCCCTGGCTACCTTATAAATTTCATCCGCTACTTTTCTGCAGTCATTGCTGCAGCCAAAGTGCCTTTTAGCAAGTTCTTTTCTATCTGTCTATACCTCAGTAATCCATATCAAACTTTCTTATTCATATCCCCAAAATTCTATAAAAGCAGACATTGCAGGTAATAATGAGACTAACATTTATTGAGTGACTCCTAAGTGCCAAGCCTTTTTTCATTTAATATTCACAACAACCCTGTGCATGAAAAGTAGATAATGGTCATTTCCATTTTTGTAGAATGGGAAACTCTGCTTAGAAGTTAAGTAACTTGACAATAGTTGCATAGTCAGTAAGTAATGGAGGCAGGATTTAAACATGTTTAAGAACTATAAGCACCATAGTGTCTCCTTAAGCATTACATAGTTATTGCCTTTCCACAAGTTCTAAGAAGTTTCTTGAGATGTATCCACCTACATATCTCCCTAGTCTCCCTACCCCAATAAGATTAACTCCGAACTTCACTGATAGCAATTTTATGAGATTTTATTTGAAAAAAAATCTGATGCCTAGATAACAGTTAAAGTCTGCAAATCATGGATGTTTCCCTCTTCCGTCACTACGTTAGGATTTAAAAGGAACCTAGAAAGAGTCCTTTTTCTGTGGCAAAATAAGCAAATGTTAAGTTTTACTTATTCATTTTTATTTCAGAGTGAGATAATTCGAGATAATACTGGCATTTTGGAATGTGTTAAAGAAGGAATTGGAAGAGTGATAGGCATGGGAGTGCCTCACAGCAAACGACTTCTTCCGCTTCTTTCCTTGATCTTCCCTACGGTGCTTCATGGAGTTCTTCATTACATCATCAGCTCAGTTATTCAGAAATTTGTCCTACTAATTCTAAAGAGAAAGACTTACAATAGCCACCTAGCTGAGAGCACTAGCCCTGTGCAGAGTATGTTGGATGCTTATTTTCCAGAACTTATTGCTAACTTTGCTGCCAGTCTTTGTTCTGACGTTATACTTTACCCATTGGAAACAGTTTTGCACCGCCTTCACATTCAAGGAACACGCACAATAATTGACAATACAGACCTTGGCTATGAAGTGCTTCCAATTAATACACAGTATGAGGGAATGAGAGACTGTATCAATACCATAAGGCAGGAGGAAGGAGTGTTTGGTTTTTATAAAGGGTTTGGTGCTGTTATAATACAGTACACACTGCATGCAGCTGTTTTACAGATTACCAAAATTATTTACTCTACACTTCTTCAAAATAACATTTGAGATTTAGGTTCCCTCACTGAGTAGTCTGGAAGATATCTCGATAATTTGCTATAAAGTTATGAGGGATAAAAGTGAAATACTGGGGAAGAAAATGGATTGGAAAGTAAAATTGGTACAAAAGCCCATGCTGATTATCTTGACTTTGTTTTTTAAGGCATAGGTACATATTTTGGATCAAAACTCTTCCAAATTTGAAAACTCAATAAAAATAACACCTATTAAATTCTAGTTAGTGTAGCACTCATGGTGAAGTAAACATGATCCTAGGCAGAATTTTATTACAAAATCTAAAAACTTTATAGAGTTGAATCTATTTCATCTGACTTAAATATTCATTAAATGTTTATTTTACCTTCTAGATTGATGTTGGTATAGTATCCTTAATACAGTGTAGTGTGTTAATGTCCTTAATACAATCGGGAGATTTTTACCTTTAAGCAAATAAATGACATCATTATTGAAAAAGACTTCAGGGATGATTAGATTTGGCAATCTGTAAGCAGGAGTAAAAAGGTTTTAAATTGCATTGTCCCTATATAACTATCTTAATGGCTATATACATTGATTTTATAAAGCCATTTATGTAGACACATGTAACTTGGAATTTCCTTCATCCCTAAGTTTTCTACACTTACATCACCTTATTGCATAAAACGAAGTCATGCACTTTCTACTTGAACATCAAAATATCAAAAGCCAAGGTACCCAAAAGATGCAAGTCAGAGACAACATCCTTGTCCATATCCAAACCCAGTGTTTCAGTGCTAGCAACTTAATTTATCATACATTTATAGAGTTTGGTTTGCTTTGCTACTTGTGTGAATCATCGGACTGTTTTTAGAGCCACTCTTAAGAAAGGATATAAAAAATCATGACAATTACTACTGTTTCCACATTTACAAATTGTGTACTTAAGTGAACCTCATTTACCTTTTATGTCTGAATGGCTTGTCTGAGAGGAAACAAAATTAAAATTCATCTGGGAATTTGTGCCTCTTGTCTACTATATAGTCATCACTAGATAATGCCTTCCGTTTTTATTTTCTTTCAGTTTTTGCTTTAAATTTTGTTTTCCAAAATAGATGTACATGGAGGGAAAAGCAATTATTCTTATCACCTTTTATTTAAACTTCTTTAGATGAATACTGAAGAAAAATCCAAAGCTTAAAGGAAATATGCCCTTGTGTTTTACGGGTGGGGAAAAAGTACATTTCAACATATAATAAGCAAAAAAAAAATTCATCAGTTTAATAAAAACATTTTGTCTGTTCCTAAATGTAATTTGGTGGGTTAAGCACTTTGTATAGTAAAATGACATGTGTTTGCTGTATCATTAGACATTTTAAAGTTTTATTTCTTCACATGAATAATCACAGTTGTATCACGAACCATTTAGCTCTCTGAACACAGTGACTTTGCACTGATATTGTCCAACCAAGAATGCATAGTAACTGAAATTGTACTTGCTAAATGTCACAGAAATGGTTACTTTTTGCAAATAGTAGTATTGGAACAAAAAAGTGATATGCAAAAAGTGTAAAAACAGTAATAAGTAGCAAATCTCTCCTATGTGTGTGTGTGTGTGTGGTTACTGAAACACCTACATTTTCCATTTTTAAATTCACCAAGAGGGGGTAAATAAACACCACTGATCACATTTTATATTTTATAGTGAATATTTTAGATTAAGGTTTACTTTGTCGAACCAATAGCATTTAAATTGCTTTCAATTAAGATAGTTTCAGATAAGAGTAAACCAGAAAATTTCAAGTTTAAAAAATTTCTAGAAAAGAATCTGAATAGAATCAAGTATTTACTAACGAAAATCCATAGGATGCTTTATTTAGCTAAAAATTAAATATTTCAGGATATTTGTTGGAAGTTAGCTGAAAATAGTTACGTAAATTCATTTTATTGTGGAATAATTATCAGAACGATAGGCTGAACCACACACAAGTAAGGTTGATCTTATTTTCCTTTTTGGAGAAAGGGAATACAAATTAACATTAAAATTGAAACATAGGAAGTAAAATATGAGTAATTTTTTACTACCATTCCAAATTAGTTGAAACAAAATCTTGAACGGTCAAGCACTTAAATTTAAGCTAGCCAAATATGTTGCACTGAATTTTGAAAAGAGTGAGTGAGATAACCATAAGATACACTCTTTCCCTTTTTAAAATTGTTATTTTTCTTTAACGTAGGTGCCAAATCAAATATCCATGGGCTACACTTCTTAAGATAATAACAGCTCAAAATAGTATTTTTTTTAATTCAATAGAACTAAGAGCATTATGAAAAAGATTCTATTAAATATTCCACAGGCCCATTGGTCCTCTTATATAAGCCAGATTTTGGCCACTGAGCTTGTGATACACTTGCCTTACATTGTAGGGTTTCTTAATTTGAGTCAAGTATACTGAAAGCAATTAAAAACTGGTAAATATTAATTTACTGTGTGAAGTGAACTTATGAATTAACTGACTAAGTACATGTGTGTAGACCTTCCTGAAATGCCATTCTCAATTTTATTTTGTGGGCTCTTAAAAAAATTATCTGGGTTAATAAGGTTATCTATTAAAGCCTCCAAAATCTCAGCACGAGATGTTATAAATATGAAATAGTAGAAACAAGTAACTTGAAAATGGGTATTTGATACCTTAGCTGGTGTTTTCAGAAACATACAGAACTGGAGAGGTGAGAACTTGCTTACTTTGGCAGATGTACCTGACTACTCACAACTGTCTTTTTAGCAGCAGCTTTGTTAAAACTGCACAAAGCATTCACTTTATTGAGTACAAATGCTGTAGTATTTCTATACTAAGTGTTAGTATATCCGTTCATGAAATGAAAGAAAAAAATGATGCTTTATATTTGTTGTATCAACTGAGGTTGTGGAGGATGTTTGTCCACTGATATTTTGAAACAGAAAAGACTACTTTGTCAGCTTCTAATAAGGTAGCCAGGTTTGAATTATTTTCAAAATTTATTTAAGCAAATAAAATCTGTTGGTAACAATTCACATTGCACTAGAATTTGAATGATACTATTGTTGGCATTTCTGTTTCTCTTTCGAGTAGTTGTAAATAATCTCTTTTTCTCATATAAACTGAATGTGTAATGTCTTACTCTTGAGTCATTTAGTATCAGTGATAATGGTACCAAGTTGTATAGCAGAGTAACAAAATCATGATTTGACAATTAAATTTACATATTGCCTCATCTAGAGATGTTTTGTCTGTACAACTTTTTCTTTTTTTTAAGTTTGTCTTACTGTTACTTTAAATGTTTTGGGTAAATTGTGTAATATGAAAAGTTCAATAAAATGTTGAAATAAAACCAATGTTTTTCTCCTACTGATGTGAGAGAACTATTCAGGCTAGTGGTTAGAGATGAATTATATTTTTTTAGGTAGAAATGAAGATCAACAAAAATATGTGAAGTTAAACTTTTTTGCACACTGTTTTTAAAAATCTCTATAGCTTCCTCACAACATCCCTGTGACAGTTTTGGAGTTGTGCTGTTTGATTAAGAATGAAATAGATACAGAGAGGCGGTGATTTGTCCTGCATTTCGCAGCTGGGAGAGTAACAACAGAAAAATGACAAGTAGGCAGCTCGAGACTCCCATCCCTCCATGGAAAGAGAAGAAAACAACCAGAAACTGTCAGAACCCACTTTGTCAGACTCTGGAAAACAGTCAAAAGTTTACAGCAACCATGTGAATGTTATATCAAGAAAAAGGCAACTTATTGGTAGGAAAGCTTTGTGGCTTTGACTTACCTTGGCTCCCGTCTTCTCTGGATCGTGGCATGGCGGTCTTAAAAAAACAGCAGCTTGGGTGCCCAGTATGGGACCTGACTCTTGGTTCTAGAAGGAATAGAACAGACATAACTTGCTAGAAGGGAGGAAAGTGACATATTTATAATGCTGGAAATAAGTAATTACTTTAAAAAGTTAAATAATTTTATATCTAGCAAAACTACCCATCAAGAATGAAGGCGAAATTAAGACATTCCCAGATAAACAAAACCTAGTGAAGTTTGTTATTATAGAACTTTCTTACAAGAAATAAAGGGAGTACATCAGGCTGCAAAGAAAAGACAATAGACAGTAACTTGAAGTCATATAAAGAAATAACAGGTAAATGTGATTATATAGGTAAGTATAAAAGCCAGTATTACTGTACTTTTAATTTGTAACTCCTCTCTCCTGTATAATTAAAAAGGCAAGTGCATAAAAGTAGAATCTATTTTAATGGTCACACAATATATAAAAATATAATCTATGACAAGAACAATATAAAGCAAGAGAGATGGAGATATATAGGAGCAGAGGGTTTGTATACTATTGAAATTAAGTTGATATTCAACTTGGTTGTTACACGTTTAAGATGTTAGTTGTAGCCCTTGTAGGACCAAGTAAATGGCTTTAAAAACATACAGAAAAGGGAATAAGGAAAACAAAATGGTACACTACTAGGGAGGCTGAGGCAGGAGAATCACTTGAACCTGGAAAGCAGAGGTTGCAGTGAGCCAGGAATGCGCCATTGCACTCCAGCCTGGGCAACAAGAGCAAAACTCTGTCTCAAAAAAAAAAAAAAAAAAAAAAAAAAAAAAGTTACACTACCAAACAAATCAGTTAATACCAAAAAAGACAGTGATATATAAATTGAGAAGTAAAAAGCATAAAGACAGAAACAAAATAGCTAAATGGCAAAAGTCTATCATCTGTACTTCAAATAAAAGCCATCAAGTGGCAAAATTGATTTTTTTAAATGACGTATCTGTACAATGTCTACAAGAGACTCATTTTAGATATAAAGACACAAAGAGTTTGAAAGAAAAAGAAAAGGATTTTCTATGTAAATTACGAGAAGAACGGGGTGGCTATATTATCAAAGACAATAGATTTTAAGTCAAAGTGGTTACAAGAGACAAGGACATACAACAGAAGGGCTAGGAGCACCACGTTCTCACTGACAAATTGCTTCTTAGCTTAATCTTTACTGGAGCCTACAATGGAAGGCTTCTGAGAGTTTTTGGTAGGTCTTTCCACAGTCCTCTGCATTCCTTTTCCTTCTCCAAGTTGGTAAAAACCTTTCTCAATTCTTTGTAATATAGGGACCTTGTAGTTTGTGAGCATCTCTCAAGCTCTCTAAATTTTGCACCAGAGATCATGTTTTCTCCCCCACTTTCACTATGCATACATAGATATAGATAAATTACACGGACATAATAAATGTGGAATACATGAATCAACCATAAAATTGTGCACTCATTCTTGTCTACATATTTTCAAACGTGTTCCCTTTTAGCTAAGGATTTCAGCACTTTCAAGTGTCAAGTGACCTTTAGAAGTTATCTCCCATTAAACCTCTCATTTCATAAATGTGTAAACTGAATCCTAGAGATGTTTGGTGAGTTTACTAAGGTCACAGAATAACAGAGCTGCTACTGCAACCCAGTTCTTCCCACTCCCAGACTAGTCTTTTTCCCCATTACATCACCCTGCCTTTTCTCTTTCATTTATCACTGAGTCTCTCCTTTCTATACATATCTATACATAGAAACACCTGAAACTCTGAACTCTGTGGCACTTGATAAACTCTATTTCAAAAACAAACAAAAAACTATTTATACTTTCCTTATCTCACTTGCTACTTTCTGTGTTCATTCCATCTTTTGTCTTGTTCACTGGCTTCAGTTCTCAATTGTCCTTAGCATTTTCCAAACTCTGTTCTAAGTCTTTACTATTTTGTACCTAGAACATGTCTTCCCACTATGTACTACTTCAGTTGACTCCCCGATATGTATCTTCAGTCTTGATATCACCTCTAAGCTCCAGACTCATATCCCTATTTCATTTGCATTGGTACTGTGTTCCCCACTGCTGCCTCAAATTCAATGTATTAAAAGCTAAATTTATTGTTTTTCTTGTAAACTGGTTCTTCCTTTCCTATAGTGTCATAATTTTCCAATCATATACAATCAAAATTTGAAATCATCTTCATTTTCTCCCCAGATCTTTCATAGTCAATTATCTAAGTCCTATTATAAAAGAAGACCATGCCTTTGGAGCCTGGAAAACCTGGCTTCAAATTCTGGTTACATGCCACACTAATGAGAGCTCTGACATTCAGTTTTCTCATATGTAAAATGAGGATAAAGCCTGCTTCACTGAAGGTTACATGAGAGTGTCTTTTAAAAACCCACAATACTGAAAATGTTCACTTTTCCAATGTCCTTTCTACCATAAGTTGTTATTATCTCACATGTAAGTAATAGGTCTTCCCTACAGCCTTACCTTTTGATAATTCTACACTACAGTAATATTATTCTCTTTAATTATCATTTCATTAGCATTGCTTCCCCTGCTCAGTTACTTTCAGTGACCACCCAATGCCCATAAAATAGTTGTTAAGTTCATAATATCCCTCCAGGCTCTTAATGTCTTCCTCAAGTCTTGCTGTCTCTTCCCAGCCTTTCTCTGACTACTCTCACTGCCGCCCTACATAAGCAGTGGCTAGTGCTGCTACATCAGTACTTATACCACTCCTATTCCTACCTTTACATCTTTGTCAAAATTCTGCTCCTACCCAGAATGTATCCTCTCATCTTACCTATACAAGTCCTCCCATCTTTGGGGTTTGCAACTCAAATCTTAAGTCACTCAAACAGCAAATGTTCGTTGAGCACTTTTTATATCCTAAACACCCTGATGAAATGGCAGGAGGGAGCTATCAATAAGACGCTATCACATGCACAAAGGGCTTTTAGCCAAGCTTTCCCAGGCTGCTTCTATTCACATCGATATTTTCTTCTTCAAAGTCTTATTGATCACATCTGTTGGCAAGTATCATGGATTCTTATTTAACAACTACGTTTATTATTGTTTCAACAAGAGTGTAATCTCCAACATAATGATGGCTAGATTTTATGGAATGTCAGATGTGTGCCAAACACTGTACTAAATGCTTTACAAATATTGTAAGTATTATGTCATTTAATCCTCACTGGGACCCCATGAGGTAGACATTATTATTCTTATTTTATATATTATTACATGTAAATATAACTTATATATATAACTTAAAAATATAACAATATTATAACAAAAATTTATCACCCCATCTCACTCCAGCATTTAGCACATTTCTTGGTAGATATAAATATTCAAAAGTACAAATTGAATTTACTTACTACAAACAAGTAGCTTAAGAGTAGATTATAATTTTACAGTGTAGAAGAGGTCCTTTTGATAATCATATTCTCATATTTATCAAATGAGTTCAGAACTTCTAGAATTGTCAGCCTGAAATTTAACCTGAAGCTAGGAACCATCCAGAGATCTGTCTCGACTGATGGCTAACAGTCTCAAAATAAACCTACATTTGTAAGACTATTCAGAGAATCTCTCTGCCTCCAAGTCAGATTTTACTGGAATCTGATTGAAACGATTTTAAAACAAATGTATCAAGTGTATTAAGCAAACTCTATTTTTGGCTGTTGTAAAATCTAATTCACCTGATCTAACCTGTTGATAAAGGGAAACTTTCCATGTCTCCCTCCAACACACAGTGCCCAGGGAAAATATGTGTTTGAAATAGTGATTTCTTTAATTACTCGTTTAGTGACAAGATTTCTGTATCCAACAATGGAAACATAGGGCCCAGGTGCATTTTATTTTCTTAAAAAGGCTTATGATGTGCTGCAACTGATGAGCACATGACTTCTTTCGGCTAGCTGAATTAGTTCTGAGCCAGGCAGAGAAGAAAGATGTATGGGCCTGGATCTTGGGGAAAGGATAAACTTGGTATGCTCACGCATTGAATAATGAGAGAGGTTCATTCTCATTTACAAAGTTCATTCTCATTTACAAAGCCATGACTGCTACAGAAAAATCCACAACACTGACATTATTCTCAGCCTTCAATAAACCAAAGAGAAGGTAAATAGAAAATGATATCCATTGCCTATTTTTGACAGCAGCATTTTCTTTAATTAGATCCTGAAGGTTAGGTTCTTTCCCAGTACAACAAAAAGGCTCTATTTATGATGAATCTGTAAAAATATCTGATCGCACTTAAAATAAAATTGGAATATTGATAGTGACATACATCTATGTACACCGTATAGCCAAATAAGGCAACATTTGATAATTCTTCCAATCTCTGATCTCTATTTAAAGTATTCACTTTCAAAACCTAAGTAATAGATGAGCCACAGACTGGGAGAAAATATTTGCCAAACATAAATCTGATTAAGGTCATATATCTAAAATATACAAAAAAAACTTCTAAGACTCAATAACAAGAAAATCAACAGTCCAATCAAAAAGTGAGCAAAAGATCTGAGCAGACAGACACCCAGATCCCTCAACAAAAAAGACACACAGATGACAAATAAGCATAGGAAAAGATGTTCAACATTAAAATAACAATGAAATGACACTATATACCTAACAGAATAGCTAAAATCCGAAACACTGACAACATCAAATGCTGTTAAGGTTGTGGAGCAACAGAAACTCTCACTCATTACTGATGGGAATGTAAATGGTACAGCCATTTTAGAAGACAGTTTGACAGTTTCTTTTAAAACTCAACATGTCTTATCATACAATTAAGCAATCATGCTTCTAGGTATTTAGCTGAGTAGAAAACATGTCCACACAGAAACCTGCACATGAATGTGTATAGCAGCTTTATTCATAACTGCCAAAAATTGAATGGATAAACAAACTATGGTACATACGTGCAATAGGATACTATTCAGTGATGAAAAATAAATTGTCACAAAGAGACATGGAAGAAACTTAAATGTATACACTAAAAGAAAAAAATCAGTCTGAAAGATAATATGCCATATGATTGCAACTATATGATATTCTAGAAAAGGCAAAAGTGTAGAGACAGTAAAATGGTCAATGGTTGCCACTGGTTAAAAAGTAAGGAAGAGAGAGAGGAATGGATAGGTAAAACATAGGGGCTTTTTAGGGCACTGAAAATATTCTGTATAATACTATAATGGTGGATATATGACATTATACATATATTGAAACCCATAGACTGCACAATACAAGCAGTAAAAGTTAATGTACAGTACGGACTTCAGTTAATAAAAATACATTAATATCAGTTCACTAATCATAGCAAATGTATCATATAAATTCAAAATAGAGGAAAATGTAGCAGGGAGCAGGGCAGTATATGAGAAAACTCTGTACTATCTGCTTAATTTTTCTGTAAATTTAAAACTGCTCTAAAAAATGAAGTCTCTTAATTTAAAAAACTATTTGATTTCTAAACTCATTTTCTATAACGTTAAATAGCATACATAATCACAGTAAAATAAACAAGAACAGAAAATTAACATTTGAATTATTAACCAGAGACTTTGTTTAAATTTCACCTTTTCCTACCTTTTTTAGTGTCTTTTGTCTGTTCCAGGACCCTATCTAAGATCTCACATTACATTTAATAGTCGAAGTTCCACAGTCAATCTTTGTCTTTCATAATCTTGAGAATTTGAAGAGTACTAATAAGTTATTTCACAGTTTACCCTTCAATTTGGATTTGTCTAATGTCTTCTTATGCTTGAAATGAGATTGTGTGTGTGTGGTTTTTTGTTTTTTGTTTTTTGTTTTTTTGCACAATTGCCACAGAAATAGTATTGTGTTTTTTTCTCATCAAGGGATTCATATGTTGCTATGTCTTATGACTGGTGACCTTAACCTTAAATACTCAGGGAAGCTGGTGTCAGCTGAGTTTCTCCTCTGTAAAGTTACTGTCTTTTCCCTTGTAGTTAATATAAATATCTTAAAAGATATACTTTGAAACTGCAAATTCTATTTATCTTCAAATTTTACCCACTAACTTTGGTATCCATTGATGGATCTTGCCTGCAAAAATTATTACTGTGGTGTTAGTTCAATGTTAATTCTCTATTTCTATCTTTTAAATTTACTAGTTGGAAAACTGTAAGAAGGAACTTTCTCTTTTCTGCAGTTTATTCAATTGTTTATGTATACCAGTATAAACTTATAGACAGAAGAGTTCATTTAAATATTGAATCAAAATTTGTGAAAGGGTATATGATACCTATGAATATACATGCACCAAATAACACAGCAACCATTTATGAAGCAAAACTACTTGGGGTGTAATGAAACAGATGGAAGCCAATGACAGAATATTTTAATATGCTATTCTTAGGAGGACAGATAAAATAGATAAAAATAAATGCTGATATTAAAGAACTAAACAACATAAACCATCATTTAGACTTTATGAATATAGATCAAATGTTATATCTTAATAGCATATCATTGAAATACCTTGTACTAATAGAATGCTCACAAATGTTGATCATATGTTAGGTCACAAAGTCGGTATCAGTAAGTTCCATTAAGTAGAAATATAAGCAGTATTCTCTAACTACCATTAATTAAAAAAAAAAAAGCTAGAAATTATTAACAAAAAATTTTTAAAATGTCCTTTTCCCTAAAAATTGATAAATATCTTTACTAAATAGCTCTTGGGTAAAGAAGACATAAAATCTGAAATATTGATAATAAGGCTACATATTAGAATCTATGGAATACATTTAAAGCATGATCAAAGAAAAACTCATAGTACTAGATAATTTTATCAATAAAACAAAATATTCAAAATAAATTAATTCAATTCTAAGCTTTAAAAAAGAAAAATTATAACAAAATAAACAGAAAGCAAAATTAAATATATACCTCAGACTATATTCAATAATAAACTATAAATGAATCAATAAACTAAATGTAAACAAAAAAAAAACCAGAAAGGAAAAGGAAAAAACAAACAGTATAAGTACTAAAAGAAAATGCAGGTGAATTTCTCTATAACCTGGATGTAAGAAATGTATTCTATGTTTGGAAATCTAGAGACCGTAAAATATAAGATTAAAAAATGTGGCTATATAAAATTTTTAAAATCTAAATGTCAAAAAACCCATAAACATACTCAAAATACAACTGACACTAGAAGCAGCTATTTGCAACATAGTAAAGATCTATTATTCCTAACATGTAAAAAACTTAAAAATCGATGGAACAAAGTTAAAAAAAGAATTTCATAGGAAAATGGACAAAAGATATAGCACAGAAAATGTATTTACAATATATAAAAATGACCTATAAGTATAGAATAAAATTATCAACCTCACTCATAATGAGATATGTAAATTAAAACAACACTGATACCATTTCTCAAATGAGATTAAATAAAATTTAAAAGTGTGACAACGTCTTTTGGCTAGGTAATGGAGAAATAGTCTCATCCATTACTGGTAGAAATACAACTAATACAACTCTTTTGGGGGAGAATTTAGCAACATCTAACAAAAAATAGATACACAATTACTATTGACCCAGCAATCTCTTAAACGTTGTAATTTACCTTAAAGATACACCTTGAATGAAATTAAAATATGTATTTCCATGGTTATTTATTTCAGTTTTGTTTGTAATTGTAAAATATTGAAAACCATAAAAATGCTTTTACGAAGAAGTATGATTGAATATACCATAGTATGTCCATATGAGTTATATACAGTTCTAAAAAAAATGAGAATGTTCTTCATGTGGTGTGATTTCTGTTATATAAAAGTACAAATGTCTCAGTTATAAAAGGAAAAGAAAGTAAATAAACAAACATTTAGGGAAAGAGAAAATATTTGTCATTGAAATGATTTGAGATGATATGTTATCTATTACCTGAAAGGCTCAATCCATATTTGTTCCATCCCTCCAGAGCTATTAGGCCTGCTTTGGTTACCTCCAGGTAATAGGCTGATGCCCACCCATGCCTCCTTCAGAGATATGCAGATGGGAACATCTTAATATTTCCACTGCATCTCAAAAACCTGTCTGGAAATTAAGAAATTTAAGGGTAACCAGACTAGATCTCATTGGGGATCAAGAGGAAGGAGATCATCAACTCATCTCTTCACTTTATCTGAACCCAGTTTCTGAAGATAATGATGTGTCTTAAGAAAAATCTTTAAAGCGTTATACAAAGAAGTCCAACAGAATTAACCAATTCAATGAGAAATATTTATCGAGCACCAACCCTGTGTCAATAACTGTTCCAGATGACTAAGAGATATCACTAAACAAAACAAACAAAACCCCTGTCTTCATGGAGCTTATCTTCTCACTACATATGTGTGTGTATCAATCTCTCTATTGATCTTTATGTCTCTATAGCTATCTTTATCTATATGAATAATAATAAGCATTAGGGTTTTGTTGGGCTGCCATAATAATGCATTATAGACTGACTGTCTTAAACAATAGAAATGTATTTTCTCACAGTTCTGGAGGCTAGAAGTCAGAGATCAAGGTGTCAGCAGGGTTGGTTTCTTTTGAAACCTCTCTCTTTTGGCTTGCAGAAGGCATAGCTGCCTTCTTGCTGTCTCCTCATATGGCCTTTTGTCTGTGCATGCATTTCGCTGGTGTCTCTGTCTGTCCCAGTCTCCTCTGATAAGGATACCAGTCAGATTGCACTAGGGCCCATCCCAATTGCCTTCTTTTAACTTAATTTCCTCTTTAGAGGTCCTATCACCAAGTACAGACATATTCTAAAGCACCTGGGGTTAGAGCTCCAATATATGAATTTTAGGGGGAACACAATTAGTCCATTAACACAATACAAGTCAAGCCATAATTCAAAAGAGTGCATTCCACACACTCCACTGAAATTGTTACATACATATAATATTAAGGTAAACTTTCTTGGGAAAATTTTTAAATCTCTTTTCAATTCTAATCCATAGGGAGAACATCTTCTTTTATAGCTATACTATTTTTATTTAGTAATATATGAATTAGTCAATCTACCTCAAGTAATTGATGAAGTTATAAATGACTTTTGGATCTTTCTAAAATGAATATCAATTTTAAGTTCTTTGTGGTTATTTCAGTTGGGAAAATATTTGGTAACAAGAAATAGACTGATTTGGCCAAGAGTATCTTAAATAATAGAGTACCTCAAATAATAAAAATATTAATAATAATGGAGTTCTTCACTATAACATAAAGTCTGAAGATAGAGCATCTAGGGACAGGGCAGCAGTTCTTTCTACCTTTCTAATTTGCCATCTCTTGCATGTGAGCTTTTAACTTCATGGTTGTTGCCTCATGGTGGCAACATAGCTACTGTACTTCCATCCTAATGTCAAATTACTATAAACAGAAAGGAAAAAGGAGAAATGAGAAATAAATGGGGTGCCAGCTGTGTAAAAGATAGAAAATCTTTTCTTGAAATCCCCAGCAGAATTTCCCTAGTCTTATTGGCTCGTCAGATGGGGATTCCTCACTTTAAGGAATTTGGGGAAAGCAAGGAAGTATTTTATAGCTGAGCACGTTGACATCCTGGGTCCTGTTACTGAGGCTTGTGTCCTTAAGGAAGAAGTGGAGACCAGAAATTGGGGAGGGGGGAGGGGGGAGGGATTGCATTGGGAGTTATACCTGATGTAAATGACGAGTTGATGGGTGCAGTAGACCAACATGGCACAAGTATACATATGTAACAAACCTGCACGTTATGCACATGTACCCTACAACTTAAAGTATAATAATAATAAATAAATTTAAAAAAAAAAAAAAAGAAATTGGGGAGGCAGCTAGCAGTGCCTGCCATTGTTGTTGGTATTGTAGCATGGTGCTCACCATCTTTTGAATAGCCTTCTTGTATTTGTGTACCGCCTCACATACCGAATCCTATCTCTCCAACATAGAAGCCAGGAATCACTTTTCCAGGATCTTTTGCATCGAAGGCAGAGACACACGACCTAGAATTCATAGTTAATGTACCTATGTGAGACTTTGGCTCAGAAAATTAAGAAATATCACAAAATCCATCCTTGGTGAGGATGTAACCAAGTTTTTTTTATTATACTTTAAGTTATGGGGTACATGTGCAGAACGTGCAGTTTTGTTACATAGGTATACACGTGCCATGGTGGTTTGCTGCACCTATCAACCCATCACCTACATTAGGTATTTCTCCTAATGCTATCTCTCCTCTAGCCCCCCCAGTCCCCAGCAGGTTCCAGTGTATGACATTCCCCTCCCTATATTCATGTGTTCTCATTGTTCAACTCCCACTTATGAGTGAGAACATGCGGTGTTTGTTTTTCTGTTCTTGTTATAGGTCGCCGAGAATGGTGGTTTCCAGCTTCATCAATGTCCCTGCATAGGACATGAACTCATCCTTTTTTATGGCTGCATAGTATTCCATGGTGTATATGTGCCACATTTTCTTTATCCAGTCTGTTATTGATGGACATTTGGGTTGGTTCCAACTCTTTGCTATTGTGAATAGTGCTTCAATAAACATACATGTGCATGTGTCTTTATAGTAGAATGATTTATAATCCCATAGGTATATGCCCAGTAATGGGATTGCTGGGTCAAATGGTATTTCTAGATCTAGGTCCTTGAGTAATTGCCAAACTATCTTCCACAATGGTTTAACTAATTTACACTCCCAGCAACAGTGTAAAAGCGTCCCTATTTCTCCACGTCCTCTCCAGCATCTGTTGTTTCCTGACTTTTAATGATCGCCATTCTAACTGGCATGAGATGGTATGATTTGTATGACCATTGTGGTTTTGATTTGTATTTCTCTAATGACCAGTGATGATGAGCATTTTTTCTTATGTCTGTTGGCTGCATAAATGTCTTCTTTTGAGAAGTGTCTTTTCATATCATTTGCTCACTTTTTGATGGGGTTGTTTGTTTTTTTCTTGGTAAGTTATTTAAGTTCTTTGTAGATTCTGGATATTAGTCCTTTGTCATGTGGATAGGTTGCAAAAATTTTCTCCCTTTCTATAGGTTGACTCTTCACTCTGATGATAGTTTCTTCTGCTGTGCAGATGCTCTTTAATTTGATCCCATTTGTCAATTTTGGCTTTTGCTGCCATTGCTCTTGGTGTTTTAGACATGAAATCTTTGCCCATGCCTATGACCTGAATAATATTGCCCAGGTTTTCTTCTAGGATTTTTCCTAGGTCTTATGTTTAAGTCTTTGATCCATCTTGAGTTGATTTTTGTATAAGGTGTAAGGAAGGGATCCAGTTTCAGTTTCCTGCATATGGCTAGCCAGTTTTCCCAACACATTTATTAAATAGGGAATCCTTTCCCTATTGCTATGATTTCTGTTCTTTTGCATTTGCTGAGGAATGTTTTACTTCCCATTATATGGTCTATTTTAGACTTAGTGTGATGAGGTGCTGAGAAGAACGTATCTTCTCTTGATTTGGGGTGGAGAGTTCTGTAGATGTCTATTAGGTCCGCTTGGTCCAGAGCTGAGTTCAAGTCCTGAATATCCTTGTTAATTTTCTGTCACATTGATCAGTCTAATATTGACAGTGGGGTGTTAAAGTCTCCCACTATTATTGTGTGGGAGTCTAAGTCTCTTTGTAGGTCTCTAAGAACTTGCTTTATGAATCTGGGTGCTCCTGTATTGGGTGCATATATATTTAGGATAGTTAGCTCTTCTTGCTGCATTGATCCCTTTACCTGTAATGCCTTTCTTTATCTTTTTTGATCTTCGTTGGTTTAAAGTCTGTTTTATGAGAGATTAGGATTGCAACTCCTGCTCTTTTTGCTTTCCATTTGCTTGATAAATATTCCTCCATCCCTTTATTTTGAGCCCATGTGTGTCTTTGCACATGAGATGGGTTTCCTGTGCACCCATTGATAAAGCACACCAATGGGTCTTGACGCTTTATCCAATTTGCCAGTCCATGTCTTTTAATTGGGGCATTTAATTCATTTACACTTAAAGTTAATATTGTTATGTGTGAATTTGATCCCGTCATTATGATGCTAGCTGGTTGTTTTGCCCGTTAGTTGATGCAGGTTCTACATAGTGTGTATGTTTACAATTTGGTATGTTTTTGCAGTGGCTGGTACTGGTTGTTCCTTTCCATGTTTAGTGCTTCCTTAAGGAGCTCTTGTAAGGCAGGCCTGGTGGTGCCAAAATCTCTCAGCATTTGCTTGTCTGAAAAGGATTTTATTTCTCCTTCGCTTATAAGGCTTAGTTTGGCTGGATATGAAATTCTGGGTTGAAAATTCTTTTCTTTAAAAAGGTTGAATATTGGCCCCCATTCCCTTCTGGCTTGTAAGGTTTCTGCAGGAGAGGCCAACATTCAAATTCAGGAAATATAGAGAACGCCACAAAGATACTCCTCCAGAAGAGCAACCCCAAGACACATAATCATCAGATTCACCAATGTTGAAATGAAGGAAAAAATGTTAAGGGCAGCCAGAGAGAAACATCAGGTTACCCACAAAGGGAAGCCCATCAGACCAATATGTTTTTATTTCCAGGATTAGTAATGATGGAGCAAAATCATTTTTATGAACTATGATGTCTGTTTGCAGTGGTGGCATGTTAGGATCATTGCCAAAATCATGGTATGATGTGGCTTGTTTGTTATTTCTTGCAGCAGGCCCACAAACATTGGCTCTCACTCAGATATGCTGCAAAGTATGTAATATAATGTAATATATTATTTTTCTTCTTAAACTACTTACAGAGGTTTTGTTTGCAACTAGAAACACTAACACAGAAATTGATACTAGGAGAATTAATCCTAAACGAAATAATTTCCTGAACTAAATTTGCTCTCCATCACATTATCTATCACAGATCTTTGTTTCTTTTTTTCTTGGCAGAAATCCCAACTGATAAAATGTTATGTATTTCTTTGTTAACTGTCCCCTCTTACAGAATGTGAGTCCATATGGACGGGCAGGGATCCTGTCTCTCTTCTTATTTTCTCTCTAAAGTTCAGCATAGTTCCTGTCATGGACTGAAACATTCAATGAGAGAAGAAATTAGGAAGAAACTTTTTCCTTTGATACTGTAAAAAAGAAATAAGAAAGGGCACAATCCTAAATATGTTTGAAGTGTGACAGAAGGAAATTGAATAAATTATATAAGACATTCTAAAATATATTTTATATTCCTTAGATAGTAGAGAATATAAATCAAAACAGCTTTTTTATGGTTTGGGATTATCATTATAATCATCAATTCCTGTCTGTGCCTCAATAAGACTAGGATAGGACTGAAATACCATATACCTGAACAGGGGTTATGATTGTTAATACTAGGTGTCAACTTGATTGGGTTGAGAGATGCCTAGATGGCTGGTGAAGTATTCTTTCTGGATATAACTGTGAGGGTATATCCAGAGGAGATTGACATCTGAGTCAGTGAACTAGGAGAGGAAAACCCACTCTCAATGTAGGTGGGTACCATCTAATTGGCTGCCAGCACAGCTAGAACAGTGCAAATGGAAGAAGCGGGGATAAACTTGCTTACTGAATCTTCCAGCTCTCTCTTTCTTCCTGTGTTGGACACTTGCTTCCTCTCTTCCTGACCTTGAACATCAGATTCCAGCTTCTTTGGCCTTTGGACTCTAGAACTTGTACCAGTGGACTCCTTCTCAGATCTTCAGCTGCAGACTTAAGGTTGCATTGTCATCTTCCCTGGTTTTGAAGCTTTTGGACTTGGACTGAGCCCCTACTGCCTCTGTCTTTCCCCAGCTTGCAGATGGCCTGTCTTGGGACTTTGCTGTGTAATTGTGTGAGCCAATTCTCTCTCTGAAATTTCCTTTTATATGTTCATATATCTTATTGGTTCTGCTCCCCTAGAGAACTTGGACTAACACACTGGAGTTCCCATGCTGTCTTAATCTGTTTGTGTTGCTATAAAGTAATATCTGAGGCTGAGCAGTTTATAAAGAAAAAAGCTTATTTGGCTCCTGGTCCTGAAGGCTGTACAAGAAGCATAATGAGGGCCTCAGACTGCTTCCACTCATGGAGAAAGGTGAAGGGAATCACATGTGCAGTGATTGCATGGTGAAAGAGGAAGCAAGAGGGGGTGGGGAGGGGCCAAGTTCTTTTTAACTAATAGAGTGAGAACTCACTCACCTCCCCCACCACAAAAAGGCAGAGCATTAATCTATTCATGAAGGATCTGCCCTATGACCCAAACACCTCCCCATTAGGCCTCACCTCCAACAATGGGGATCAAAATTCAAGAAGAGATTTTGAAAGCACCAACCATCCAAATTATAACACCTTCCCATTCTCATTTTTCTTAGTTCCTTCTCAGTTGTCCTCATGATCACTTCTTGTTTCATTTGTAAACTGCCTAGTGCCTGACTTTGAGAAGTTTGTAATAAGAAGAAAATGAATTTTGGAATTAAATAAATCTGGTTGTGAATGCCACCTGCACTCTTCATGACTGGTTTGTTCTTGGGAAAGTTATTTAAATACTGATCTTCAGTTTTCTTTTTGATAAAATAAAAATAGTAATATACCTCACCCAACAAAAATAGTAATATACTAACCTAACAAAAATGTTGAAAAATGTAATAAAATGTGTGTAAGGTTGTGATGTATAGTAGGTTCTCAATAAAAGGCAACTGTTATAAGAAAGTTGATCTTATTAATTTTCGAACTCGACATTTTGTCCATTTCTTTGCTCTAAGAGGTACCTGATAAATGTTTGACAAATTGAATTCTCTTTGTTCATTAATCTGTTTTCTTATTATTTTATTACATCTTCTTTGCTGCTAATGCTATCACTTCTAAAAATTATAAACTCTCTCTTCTCTCTTTTGTTTCTTTCTGGATTTTCTCTTTCCAATTATAACCATTTCTTCATTGCATAGTTACAGTAAAATTTGATTGTGTATATATCTCATGAGACAGTACTTGTCCTAGATGAAAAATCATGCAGCTATTTTCTCTCTTCTCACATCTCCAAATGTCATTTTAGTTTGGTTTCCCTGGTCTCTTTCCTCAAGCAAATACAGATTTAATTCTTTTTGCCTCTGTGGTTAAAGGGGTCAACTGAGGGTACTTACTTGAAACATGCCTTGCTGATTAAGGAATATATCTATAAAACAGTCTCTTCTAATATCCTATTGAAGTACCTTCTAGAGAAATTTTTTTTTCAAAAAGGAAAACTCAAAGCAATAAAAACCAGGACTGTCAGTCAACATACTGCCAGAACCTTGGAGGTTTTCCCACTTAGTAAATACTCTGAAACTTCACTGTAACTTGCTACCTAAGGCTGACTCACAGGAAATAAAGCATTTCTGAATTTTCAAATGTGAGTAGAGATGCTATCTATCTTTTTACTCCCATTGGCTGTTCAATCATTACTTTTGTAGGTTAGCCAAGGAAGAAAATTTTATAATTATTTGTTGACAGAGTACTAATGCTAACAAATGGCTTGAATTGCCAGGAAAAACTCCCATATAAAACTCTCACAGGGTTCAATAACTAAGTCCTCAAGCTTTATAGACACAAGGAGCTCCTCAAGTAGCTTAAAAAGCCCAGAGTTTTGTAATTGTCTTATCTGTAACCCAACCCTATGATTTTAGACTTAGACTGACAAACTTTAGAGTTTGGGAACATAACTTCCTTAGAGATAAGTCATCTTTTTGGCACTGTTAGGGTAGATGTGAGTTTATTTTGTCTTTACAAGTGTTTGCTCTTCCTCCCACTCACTCTACCACATGCAAGCCTATTAGCACAAATACAAAAGGTTAGATGTGGTGTTAAAGACTATATCTGACTAATGGTAATGATGTGTATCAATTGCTTAGCCTTGCCTTGTACTAATAGCTGTTGCACCAGTGGCTGGCAAAGACGGGCATTCATTTGATTTGGCTTTTGTAGTTTGTAATGGTCCACTTAGTCACTTTGGTGACTGTGACTTTAATTAATTTTAACTTTTCTGTGGATTACGTGGATCAAGATAAACAGTATTTGATGACTTTGGTAAATTTATTTCTAGTGATGTAATTTGGGGAGAGAAAATTTAAAAAGATAAAAATCTACTCTTCAGGGAAGTCAGCATGTAGAAACAGAAAACTACAGAGTTTTACAGAATTGATAAAGAGACATGAGTCATGGATATAACATTTTAGAGAAAGTAAGCAAAAAGTATGCACAGCAAACTTTGGTGGGAAAATATGACCTCTGCACAACATGTTTTGAATTGGAAATTAAGGTTCTTTATTCAAAGGAGAAATCAAAGTCTAGTCTGTTCTCCCATTCCTTGTATAGTTGCATTTACTTTTCAACTTTTACATAAGATACATTAGAGATGGTTCTTTTATGGTGGTGTTATTTCCCTACCCATCACAATTTTAATGAGAGGCTTTTTGCTAGGGTTTCATAGTCTGCATGTAGATAGGGTGTGGACTGTTGCTAGACTTGAGTTCTAGAATAACCTAGTTCTAGATTATTCTCATATTTTCCCTTTACTCTTGTGCCTTGTCTTGAAATCCTATACCCTGTCATACCCTTGCTTTTAGACATCCCATAATGTAGATGGATAAAATACCTAACCTGATCTGGATTTCCAAAGCAACAAAGCTGACAATGAATAAATGTCCTGAAATTTAAAACAGCAAAGAGATACCATCTTTTACTCATATTGGTAAAAAAATTTAAAAATTCATAATAAAAAGTATTGGCAGTTTGCAGGAGGAAAGGGATTCTTACATGCTTCTGGAGATGGGACCAATTGGTACAATATATAAGGAAAATATTGGCAATATCCATTGAAATTTTTAAATGCACTGATCTGAAAACCTAGGAATTCTTTTTTTAGGTATCTACAGTCTGGAAACAGCACTTGCACATATTTACAAAAAGACATATATAGGAATAATTTTGCAATACTAAAATAATATTTAATATTGAATAATTGGAAGTTTACAACATTATAACTAATTCATATCCAGATTATCAAATACAATGCAGAAGGGAGAAGAAAAGCAATTTTAAAAGGGGGATGCAGCATTTACTATCATTTGTAAAGAAAATAGGAATAAACCCACTCTAAAACACACACATGCAAACATAAATGTAACTATATTTTATATATACACGTGTATATTTATATTTGTATATTGCCCAAGAAACTATACTTTTGCATACAAATGCATAGAAAATGTTTGGAAGAATATACAACAGAGGCAACTGCTACAATTTTCAAATATAACTTAATATTTTATGAAGAAAATATTTTCATATATTGCTTGCATGATTGAATGTTTATAATAAAAGTTACTAAACATGCTTCCTCCTTTCCCCCCAACACACACCACATGTCCTGAAAGAAGTTTGGATTTTTAAGCAAGTTGCAGGGTAAGTTAAGACTAATTCAATCAAAACCTGGCAGAAAACCCAGTTAGATTAAGTTATTTTAATAAGATATTAAAAAGGGATAGTGGTCTCAGTTTTGGCCAAGTTAACAAATATCTTGGGATCACAGGTAAGAAGTATCAGTACTTCTTTCCATTGAAGTTAGAACAAACAAATATGCATATACAGTCATGCAATACTTAACTATAGGAATGTGTTCTGAGAAATACGCCCTTAGGTGATTTCATCCCTGTGCAAATATCATGGAGTGTTCTTACACAAAGATGATATGCCCTACTACATTCCTAGGCTATACAGTATAGCCTATTGTTCCTAGGCTACAAACCTGCACAGTATGTTACTGTACTGAATATTGTAGGCAATTATAATGCAATAGTAAGTGTTTACGTATCTAAACATATCTAAACATAGAAAAGACACAGGAAAAATATGGTATAAAAGCTTAAAAATAACATACCTGTTTATAGTACTCACCATAGATGGAACTTGCAGGACTGGAAGTTGGTCTGGATAAATCAGTGGGTGAGTAGTGAGTAAATATGAAGGCCTAGGACATGACTGTGTGCTACTGTGGATTTCATAACAGTATACACTTGGTTCACTTAGGCTATATTCAATTTATTTTAAAAATAATTTTCTACCAATACATTTCCCTTAGCTTTCTGTAATATTTTTGCTTTACAAACTTTTTAAAATTATACTTTAACTTCTGAGATACATGTGCAGAACATGCAGGTTTGTTACATAGGCATACATGTGCGGTGGCGGTTTGCTGCACCCATCAACCCGTCATTTACATCAGGTATTTCTCCTAATGCTATGCCCTAGCCCCCCACCCTGCCACAGGGCCCAGTTTATGATATTCCCCTCCCTGTGTCTATGTGTTCTCATTGTGCAACTCCCACTTATGAGTGAGAACATGAGGTGTTTAGTTTTCTGTTCCTGTGTTAGTTTGCTGAGAGTGATGGTTTCCAGTTTCATCCATGTCCCTGCAAAAGACATGAACTCATTCCTTTTCATGGCTGCATAGTATTCCATGGCATATATGTGCCACATTTTTTTTTATACAGTCTATCATTGATGGGCATTTGGGTTGGTTCCAACTCTTTGCTATTGTGAATAGTGCTGCAATAAACACATGCATACATGTGTTTTTAGTAAAATGATTCATAATACTTTGGGTATATACCCAGTAATGCGATTGTTGGGTCAAATGGTATTTCCGGTTCTAGATCTTTGAGGAATTGCTGCACTGTTTTCCACAATGGTTGAACTAATTTATATTCCCACCAACAGTGGAAAAGCATTTGTATTTTTCCACATCCTCTCTGGCATCTGTTGTTTCCTGACTTTTTAATGATCAGCATTCTAACTGACATGAGATGGTATCTCATGGTGGTTTTGATTTGTATTTCTTTAATGACAAGTGATGATAAGCTTTTTTTCATATGCTTTTTGGCCGCATAAACGTCTTCTTTTGAGAACTGTCTGTTTATTCCCTTTGCCCACTTTTTGATTTTTTTTTTTTTCTTGTAAATTTGCTTAAGTTCCTTGTAGATTCTGGATATTAGCCCTTTGTCAGATGGGTAGATTGCAAAAATTTTATTCCATTCTGTAGGTTGTTTTTTCGCTCTGATGATAGTTTCTTTTGCAGTGCAGAAGCTCTTTAGTTTAATTCGATCCCATTTGTCAATTTTGACTTTTGTTTCTATTGCTTTTAGTGTTTTAGTCATGAAGTCTTTGCCCATGCCTATGTCCTGAATGTAATTGCCTAGATTTTCTTCTAGGGTTTTTATAGTTTTACTTTTTCTGTTTAAGTCTTTAATCCATCTTGAGTTAATTTTTGTATGAGGTGTAAGGAAGGGGTGCAGTTTCAACTTTCTGCATATGAGCAGCCAGTTTTCCCAACACCATTTACTAAATAGGGAATCCTTTCCCGATTGCTTCTTTTTGTCAGGTTTGTCAAAGGTCAGATGGTTGTAGATGTGTGGCATTATTTCTGAGGGCTCTGTTTTGTTCCATTGGTCTATATATCTGTTTTGGTACCAGTACTATGCTGTTTTGGTTACTGTAGCCTTGTAGTATAGTTTGAAGTCAGGTAGCATGATGCATCCAACTTTGTTCTTTTTGCTTAGAATTATCTTGGCTATATGGGCTTTTTTTCTTTCCATATGAAATTTAAAGTACCTTTTTCTAATTCTGAGAAGAAAGTCAATGGTAGCTTGATGGGGATAGCATTGAATCTATAAATTGCTTTGGGAAATATGACCATTTTCACAATATTGATTCTTCCTATCCATGAGTGTGGAATGTTAATCCAGCAGCACATCAAAAAGCTTATCCAACACAATCAAATCAGCTTCATCCCTGGGATGTAATGTTGGTTCAACATACACAAGTCAATAAACCTAATCCATCACATAAACCGATGACAAAAACCACATGATTATCTCAATAGATGCAGAAAAGGCCTTTGATAAAATTAAACACCCCTTCATGCTAAAAACTCTCAATAAATTTGGTATTGATGGAACGTATCTCAAAATAATAAGAACTATTTATGACAAACCCACAGCCGATGTCATACTGAATGGGCAAAAGCTGGAAGCATTCCCTTTGAAAACTGGCACAAGACAAGGATGCCCTCTCTCACTACTGCTATTCAACATAGTATTGGAAATTCTGGCCAGGGCAATCAGGCAAGAGAAAGAAATCAAGGGTATTTATATAGGAAGAGAGGAAGTCAAATTGTCTCTGTTTGCAGATGACATGATTGTATATTCAGAAAGCCCCATTGTCTCAGCCCAAGATCTCCTTAAACTGATAAACAACTTCAGCAAATTCTCAGGATACAAAATAAATGTGCAAAAATCACAAGCATTCCTAAACACCAATAATAGACAGAAGCCAAATCATGAGTGAACTCCCATTCACAATTGCTACAAAGAGGATACATACTTAAGAATACAACTTACAAGGGATGTGAAGGACCCCTTCAAGGAGAACTACAAACTGGTCATGGAAATAAGACAGAATACTTCGGAAAGTTTTTAAAACTTTTTGATTCTTTTGTAATAACACAGCTTAAAACACAAACACACTTTATAGCTGTACAAAAATATTTTCTTTCTTTATATCTTCATTCTATAAGCTTTTTTCCTATTTTAATTTTTTTACTTTTGAACTTTTTTCTTAAAAAAGGAAAATGCAGACACACATATTAGTCTAGAATTATGTCTATTGTTCTCTGTTCCATTTCAATATCTAAAACATACAGATATTCTTTGCAGTGTTTTCAGCTCTCTGCCTAGAGAAGGGAGTTTTTGGCCACATTAATGGCTTTGCTTCTTAATAAACAGGAACTCTAGCAATGAGAGGGAATGCTGTCCTGGGGTAGAAATCTTAAACTGATGATGTAAGCAAATTCCAATTTCCTTTTGCCTTATGGACACATAGTAACAAAGTATTGACTAACATCTCTTTTAGCCATGTATATGAAAAAGAGAAAATAATATTCCTAATTTAAAAGGATTTTAATTGAAGAATAATTGACTATTACTCATTTCCTTGTGATATAAACTTTAAAAAGTATAAGACTATTTAGTCAACCTTGCTTCAAGCATAATTTATTAATTGTCTCTCTTCCCATAAGAAGAAGAAATTCTTCTTGGTTTACATGGCTGTGCCAAGAGATGTATTACAGAGAATTTTTTTTCTTTTTCGACTTATTTTAGATTGGAGGGTACGTGTGCAACTTTGTAACCTTGATACATTGTGAAGCTGAGGTTTGGGATATGAATGATGAATGATCGCATCATCGTGGTACTGAGCATAGTACTCAACAATTAGTTTTGCAACCCTTGCCCCCTCCCACACTCCCCACTCTAGTAGTTCCCAGTGTCTACTGTTGCCATATTTATGTACATAAGTACCTAATGTTTAGCTCCCACTCATAGATGAGAACATGCAGTATTTGTTTTCTGTTCATGAATTAATTCACTTAGGATAATGGCCTCCAGCTGCATTCACATTCCTGCAAAGGACATGATTTTGTCCTTTTTATGGCTACTTAGTATTCCATGGTGTATGTACACCACATTTTCTTTATCCAATCCACCATTGATGGGCACCCAGATTGATTCCATGTCTTTGCTATTCTGAATAGTGCTGCTACGAACATGCAAGTGCATGTATCTTTTTGGTAGATTCGTTTTCTTTTGGATATATACCCAGAAATGGAATTACTGATTCAATTGGTAGTTCTGTTTTAAGTATTTTGGGAAATCTCCAAACTACTTTCCACAGTGGCTGAACTAATTTACATTCCCACCAGCAGTGTATAAGCATCCTCTTTTCTCTACAGCCTCACCAGTGTCTATTATGTTTTGACTCTTTAATAATAGCCATTCTAACTGTTGTAAGATGGTATCTCATTGTGGTTTTGATTTGCATTCTCCGATGATTAGTGATGGTGGGCTTTTTTTTTTTTTTTTTTTTTTTTTTTTTTTTTTTTTATGGTGACTTTTGGAGTTGTCCCACCTGGCTTCCTGTGCCTGCTAGCAGTATTCCTTTAAGGGTATGGTGGCTTTGGGAAAATCCTTCACAGCACCCCTTCCTCCTCAAGACTACCCTGGAAGATAATTTTTTTTCCATAGGTTATCGGTTACATAAGTAAGTTCTTTAGTGGTGATTTGTGAGATTTTGGTGCACCCATCACCCGAACAGTATACACTGCACCCTATTTGTAGCCTTTGTCTTTCAACCCCCCCCCACTCTTCTCCCCAAGTCCCCAAAATCCATTGTATCATTCTTATGCCTTTGAGTCCTCCTAGCTTAGCTCCCACATATCAGAGAGAATATACAATGTTTAGTTTTCCATTCCTGTGTTACTTCACTTAGAATAAGAGCCTCTAATCTCATCCAGGGTGCAACAAATGCCATTAATTCATTCCTTTTTATGGTTGAGCAGTATTCCATTGTATTTATATGCCACAGTTTCTTCATCCACTGGCTGATTGATAGGCATTTGGGTTGGTTCCACAATTTTGCAATTGCAAATTGTGCTACTATAAACATATGTGTGCAAGTATTTTTTTCATATACTGACACTGTTCCCCTGGGTAGATACCCAGTAGTGAGATTGTTGGATCAAATTGTAGTTCTACTTTTAGTTCTTTAAGGAATCTCCACATTGTTTTCCATAGTGGCTGTACTAGTTTACATTCCCACCAGCACTGTAGAAGTGTTCTCTGATCACCACATCCATGCCAACATTTACTCTTTTTTGATTTTTTGATTAAGGCCATTCTTGCAGGAATAAGGTAGTATCTATCACATTGTGGTTTTCATTTGCCTTTCCCTGATAATTAGTGCCGTTGAGCATTTTTTCGTATGTTTGTTGGCCATTGGTATATCTTCTTTTGAGAATTGTCTATTCATATATTTAGCCCACATTTTGATGGGATTTTTTTTTCTTACTGATTTAAGTTCATTGTAGATTCCAAATGTTAGTCTTTTGTCAGATATATAGATTGTGAAGATTTTCTTCCACTCTGTGGGTTGTCTGTTTACTCTGCTGACTTTTCCTTTTTCTGTGCAAAAGCTCTTTAGTTTAATTAAGTCCCAGCTATTTATCTCTGTTTTTATTGCATTTGCTTTTCAGTTATTGAAAATGAAATCCTTGCCTAAGCCAATGTCTAGAATGGTTTTTCCAATGTTATCTTCTAGAATTTTTATACTTTCAGGTCTTAGATTTAAGTCCTTAATCCATCTTGAGTTGATTTTTGTATAAGGTGAGAGACAAGAATCCAGTTTCATTATTCTACTTGTGGCTTGTCAATTATCACAGCACCATTTGTTGAAAGGGCTGTCCTTTCCTCACTTTATGTTTTTGTTTGCTTTGTCGAAGATCAATTGGCTGTGAGTATTTAGGTTCATTTCTGGGATCTCTATTCTATTCCGTTGGTCTATGTGTCTATTTTTATACCAGTACCATGCTGTTTCGGTGACTATGGACTTATCGTATAGTTTGAAATCAGGTAGTGTGATGCCTCCAGATTTGTTCTTTTGTCTGAGACTTGCTTTGGCTATACAGGCTCTTTTTTCATTTCATATGAATTTTAGAATTGTTTTTTCTAATTCTGTGAAGAATGATGGTGGTATTTTGGTGGGGATTGTGTTGAATTTGTAGATTGCTTTTGGCAGTTTGCTGAGAGTTTTAACCATAAAGTGATGCTGGGTTTTGTCAAATGCTTTATCTGCATCTGTTGAGATGGTCATGTGATTTTTGTCTTTAATTCTGTTTACGTTGTGTATCACTTTTATTGACTTGTGTTATGTTAAGCCATCCTTGCATCCCTAGTATGAAACCTACCTGATCATCGTGGATTATCTTTTGATATGTTGTTGGATTCAGTTAGCTGGTATTTTGTTAAGAATTTTAGCATCTGTGTTCATCAGGGATATTGGTCTGCAGTTTTCTTTTTGTTTATGTCCTTTCCTGGTTTTGGTATTAGGGTGATGTTGGCTTCATAGGATTAATTAGAGAAGACTCCCTCTCTCTATTTTGTGGAATAGTGTCAACAGGATTGATGTCAATTCTTCTTTAAATTTCTGGTAGAATTCTGCTGTGAATCTGTGTGGTCCTGGATTTATTTTTGTTGATAAATTTTTAATTACCATTTTAATCTTGTTGCTTGTTACTGGTCTGTTCAGGGTATCTAATTCGTCCTAATTTAAGCTGGGAGGGTTGTATTTTTCCAGGAATTTATTCATCTCCTCTAGGTTTTCTAGTTTATGTGCGTATAGGTGTTCATAGCAGCCTCGAATGATCTTCTGTATTTCTGTGGTGTCAATTGTAATAGCTCTCATTTTATTTTTTACTGAGGTTATTTGGATTTTCTCTCTTCTTTTCTTTGTTAATCTTGCTAATGGTCTATCAATTTTATTTATCTTTTTGAAGAACCAGCTTTGCATTTCATTTATCTTTTGTATTTGTTTGTTTGTTTGTTTCAATTTCATTTAATTCTGCTCTTCTTGGTCATTTCCTTTCTTCTGCAGGGTTTGAGTTTGGTTTGTTCTTATTTCTTTAGTTCTTTTAGATGTGACTTTAGAATGTCAGTTTGTGCTCTTTGAGTCTTTCTGATGTAGACATTTAGGGCTATGAACTTTCCTCTTAACACCACCTTTGCTATATCCCAGAGGTTTTGATAGATTGTCACTATTGTCATTCAGTTTGAATAATTTTTTAATTTTCATCTTGATTTCATTTTTGACCCAATGATCGGAGCATGTTATTTAATTTCCATGTATTTGCATGGTATTGAAGGTTCCTTTTGAAGTTGATTTCCAGTTTTATTCCACTATGGTGTGAGAGAGGGCTTGATATAATTTCAATTTTTGTAAATTTATTGAGGCTTGTTTTGTGGACTATCATATGGTCTATCTTGGAGAAAGTTCCATGCACTGTTGAATAGAATGTGTATTCTGCAATTGTTGGATGAAATGTTCTTTATATAACTGTTAAGTCCATTTGTCTCAAGGTACAGTTTAAATCCATTGATTCTTTGTTGACTTTCTGTTTTTATGAACTGTTTAGTGCTGTCAGTGGACTATTGCAGTCCCCCACTATTATTGTGTTAGTGTCTATCTCTTTTCTTAGGTCTATTAGTAATTGTTTTAGATATTTGAGAGCTCCCATATTAGGTGCATATATGTTTAGCATTGTGATATTTTCCTATCGGACAAGGCCTTTTACAATTATATAATGCCTCTCTATCTCTTTTAACTGCTATTGCTTTACAGTTTGTTTTGTATGATATAAGAATAGCTAAGCATGCTTGCTTTTGGTGTCTATTTGCATGAAATGCCCTTTTCTACCTCTTTACTTTAAGTTTCTGTGAGTCCTTATGTGTTAGGTTAGTCTCTTGAAGGCAGCAGATGGTTGGTGAGTTTTTATCCATTCTGCAGTTCTGCATCTGTTAAGTGGAGCATTTAGGCCATTTAAATTCAATGTTAGTAATTGAGATGTGAGGTACCATTCCATTCATTGTGTTATTTGTTACCTGTGTACCTTGGTTGTTTTGTTTTTTGTTTTTTAACTTGTATTTTTGTTTTACAGGTCCTGTGAGATTTATGCTTTAAAGAGATTCTGTTTTGATGTGTTTCCAGGATTTGTTTCAAGATTTAGTGCTGCTTTTAGCAGTTCTTGTAGTGGTGGCTTGCTGGTGGTGAATTATCTTAGCATTTGTTTGTCTGAAAAAGACTGTATCTTTCTTTCATATATGATGCTTAGTTTCACTGGGTACAAAATTATTGGCTGATAATTGTTTTATTTGAGGAAGTTGAGGATAGGGCCCCAATTCTTTCTAGCTTGTAGGATTTCTGATGAGAAATCTGCTGTTAATCTGCTAAGTTTTTCTTTATAGGTTACCAGGTGCTTTTGTCTCACAGCTCTTAAGATTCTTAACATTAAATAGCCTGATGACAATGTGCCTAGGCAATGATCTTTTTGCAATGAATTTCCCAGGTGTTCTTTGTGCTTCTTGGAATTGGATGTCTAGGTCTCTGGCAAGGCTGGGGAAGTATTCCTCGATTAATTCCCCTAAATATGTTTTCCAGACTTTTAGATTTCTCTTCTTTCACAAGAGCACAGATTATTCTTAGGTTTAGTCGTTTAACATAATCCCAGACTTCTTGGAGGCTTTGTTCATATTTTCTCACTTTTTTCTCTTTGTCTTTATTGCACTGGGTTAATTTGAAGAACTTGTCTTCAAGCTATAAATTTTTTTCTTCTACTTGTTCAATTCTATTGCTGAGACTTTCCAGAGCATTTTGTATTTCTATAAGTGTGTCCAATGTTTCCTGAAGTTTTGATTGATTGATTCTTCATGCTATGTATTTCCTTTAATATTTCTCCCTTCACTTCATATATATATATATATATATATATATTTGTATTTCCTTGTATTGGTCTTTGCCATTCCTCATGCCTCCCTGATTAGCCTAATAACTAACCTCCTAAATTCTTATACAGGTAAATTGAGGATGTTTTCCTGGTTTGGATCCATTGCTGATGAGCTAGTGTGATTTTGGGGGGCTTATAAGAGCCTTGTTTTGTCATATTATGATAGTCAGTTTTCTGGTTTCTTCTCATTTGGGTAGCCTCTGTCAGAGGGAAGGTCTAGGGCTGAAGGCTGTTGTTCAGGTTCTTTTGTCCCATGGGGGGGGGGTTCCCTTGATGTAGTACTCTCTCCCTTTTCCTATGGATGTGGCTTCCCAAGAGCCACACTGTGGTAATTGTTGTCTCTCTTCTGAGTCTAGCCACCCAGCATGTCTACCAGGCTCTGGGTTGGTACTGGAGGTTGTCTGCACCAAGTCCTGTGATGTGATAGTCTGTGGGTCTCTCAGCCATGGACACCAGCACTTGTTCTAGTGGAGGAGGCAGGGGACTGAAATGGACTCTGTGAAGGTTCTTAGCTTTGGTGGTTTTAATGCTTTTTTTTTTTTTTTTTTTTTTTTTTTTTTGGTGGTTGACCTTCTGCCAGGAGGTGGCACTTTACAGAAAGCATCAGCACTGGTAATATGGAGAGGAACTGGTGATAAGTGGGGCCCTAGAGCTCCCAAGAGTATATACCCTTTGTCTTCAGCTACCAGTGTGGGTAGGGAAGGACCATTAGGCTGGGGCAGGGTTAGGTGTTTCTGAGCTCAGACTCTCCTTAAGCAGGTCTTGCTGTAGCTGCTTTAAAGGATGGGGGTGAGGTTCCCAGGTCAATGGAGTTATGTACCTAGGAGGATTATGGCTGTCTCTGCTGAGTCATGCAGGTTGTCAGGGAACTGAAGGAAGGCCAGCAGTCACAGGCCTCATCCAGCTCCCATGCAGTCTGAAGGGCTGGTCTCACCCCCATTGTGCCCCCACTAACAGCACCAAGTCTGTTTCCAGGTAGTGGGCAAGGAGGGCTGAGAACTTACCCCAAGCTACTCACCTCCCAGCTGTGAAAGTAAAGGGCTTTAGTTCTTCCCCACCTATGGAATCTGCACACCAGATTCACACCCTCCCGTGACCAGGAGGTTTCTCACCTGGTTCAAATTGTTACAAAGTTCAGCTGGAAACATCCTTCTCCATGTGGCATTTTCCCTGCACTTCCAGCCAGCCTCCTGAAGGATCCCTGTGGTGCCGGGCAGGAATGGTCTGCTGGGGGATCCAGTGATCTCCCAGGGCCTTTCCTGCTGCTTCTTCTACCCCTGTATTTCACTTGGCTCTCCTAAATTGACTCAGCTCCAGGTAGGGTCGGAAACTTCTCCTGTAAACTAGACCTTCAGTTTCCAAGCATTTTTTCATAGTTTATTGACCACGTGTAAGTCCTCTTTTGAGAAGTGTCTTTTGCCCGTTTTTAAAATGGGGTTCTTTGTTTTTTGCCTCTTCAGTTGTTCAAGTTCCTTATAGATTCTGGATGTTAGTTTGTTAGATGCATATTTTGCAAATATTTTCTCCCATTCTGTAGGTTGTGTTTAATCTGTTGACAGTTTCTTTTGCTGTGAAGAAGCTCCTTAGTTTAATTAGGTCCCACTTGTCAATTTTGTTGTTGTTGTTGCAATTATATTTTAGGACTTACTTGTAAATTCCTTCCCTGGGCATACGTCCAGTACAGTGTTTCTGAGTTTTTCTTCTAGGATTCTTACAGTTTGAGGTTTTACATTTAAATCTTTAATCCACTTTGCATCAATTTTTGTTTATGGTGAAAGGTAGAGGTGCAGTTTTATTCTTCTGCACATGTTATAGCTAGTCAGCTATCCCAATATTGTTTATCGAATAGGGAGTTCTTTCCCCTTTGCTTATTTTTGTCAACTCTGTCAAAGATTAGATGGCTGTTTCTGTGAAGTCTTATTTATGGGGTCTTTATTCTGTTTCATTAGTCTATGTGTCTGTTTTTGCCCCAGTACCACAGTTTGGTTACTGTAGCCTTATATTAATAGTATAGTTGGAAGTCAGGTAATGTGATGCCTCCATCTTTGTTTTTGTTTAGAAATGCTTTGGCTATTTGGGATCTTTTATGATTCCATATGAATTTTAGAATACTTTTTTCCAATTCTGTGAAATATGATGGTAGTTTGATAGAAATACCATTGATTCTGTAGATTGCATTATACAGTATGGCCATTTTAATGATACTGAGTTTTCCAATCCATGAGGATGGAATGTTTTCCCATTTGTTTGTGTCATCTCTGATTTCTTTTAGCAGTGTTTTGTAGTTCTCCTTGTAGAGATCCTTCACTTCATTGGTTGAATGTCTTGCTGGGTATTTTGTATTTGTTTGTGGCTATTGTAAAGGGGATTGCATTCTTCATTTGGCTCTCCGTTATTGATATATAAAAATGCTACTGACTTTTGTACATTGATTTTGTTTCCTAAAACTTTGTTGAAGTCATTTATCAGTTCCGGGAGCCATTTGACAGAGTCTTTGGGGTTGTCTAGGAATAAAATCGAATTGTCCATGAAGAGAGATAGTTTGACTTCTTCTTTTACTATTTGGATGCCTTTTATTTCTTCCTCTTGCTTGATTGCCCTGGCTAGCACTTCCAGTACTATGTTGAAAGAGAGGTGACAATAAGCATCCTTGTCTTGTTCCAGTTCTCAGGAGGAAAGCTTTTAGTTTTTGCTCATTCATCATTATGATATTGGCAGTGGATTTCTCATGAGTGGCTCTTATTATTTTGAGGTATGTTCTTTTGATGCCTAGTTTCTTGAAACTTTTTATCATAAAGGGATGTTGAATTTCATTGAAAGGTTTTTCCATATCTATAGAGATAATCATAGGGTTTTTGCTTTTAATTCTATTTATGTTGTAAATCACATTTATTGAGTTGCATAGGTTAAATGAACTTTGCATCCCAGGAATAAAGCCTACTTGATCTTTGTGAGTTAACTTTTTGATGTGCTGTTGTATTTTGCTGAGGATTTTTTCATCTATACTCATAAGGGATATTGGCCTGTAGTTTTCTTTTTTCATTGTGTCTTCACCAGGTTTGGTGTCAGCATGATGCTGGCTTCATGGAATGACTTGAGGAGGAGTGCCTCCTCCTTGATTTTTTGAAATAGTTTCAGTGAAACTGTTACCAGCTCCCCTTGTACATCTGGTAGAATTTGGCTGTCAATCCATTTGGTCTGGTACATTTTTTGATTGCTAGATTTTTTATTACTGATTCAAGTTTGGAACTTGATATTGGTCTGTTTGGTGTTTCCATTTCTTATTGATTTAATATTGGGGGATGGTATGTTTCCAGGAATGTATCCATTTCCTCCAGATTTTCTAATTTGTGTGTACAGAGTTGTTAATAATAGTCTCTGAGGACCTTTTGTATTTCTGTAGGACTGGTTGTATTGTAACCATTGTAATTTCTTTTTTTTTTTTTTTTTCTTTGCTTCAAGTTTTAATCAAAGCTTTTATATAAGATTACTTTATTCCTGCATCTTCTCAATTGTTTCTTCCTTGTATTTGCCCTTTTCCTTTCCTACTTGGCGAGATTTGGCTTTCCGTTCAAGGATCTTTTTGGGGTCTTTGTCCAGTTTTAGCCTAGTGATAACCACCTTGCTGGGGTGAATGCCTACGTGGACCGTTGTGCCATTAGCCTTTTCCCGCTGCACCCGTTCAATGTAGATAACATATTTCTTCCTGTAAACCTGGACTACTTTGCCAATTTGCTGACCTTTATAGTGTCCTCGTACAACCTGAACTTCATCATCCTTTCGGATGGGCATGGATCGCACGTTGTACTTCTGTCTCAGCTCTTTGGAAAGAGGGGAAGACATAATCTTCCTGCGAATGTGGGAAGGTGCATTGAAATGCCTTTTGCAATTCTTGCTTCGGTCGGAAGTCACAAAGGGATTAAACTTCATTTTGGCCGCTCCCGCTTCGGTGATGGCCGCAAAAGGGAAGAGAACTACACGCTGCTTCCGGTTCTGTAAGTTTCACCATTGTAATTTCTGATTGTGCTTATTAGAATCTTCTCTCTTTGTTAATCTAGCTAGCAGTCTATTGATCTTGTTTATCCTTTCAAAAAAACCCACTTTTTGTTTCATTGATTGTTTGTATGGATTTTTGAGTCTCAACTTCCTTCAGTTCCTCTCTGTATTAGTCCATGTTCATGCTGCTGATAAAGACATACTCGAGACTGGCCAATTTACAAAAGAAAGATGCTTAATTGCACTCACAGTTCCACGTGGCTGGGGAGGCCTCATGATCATCGTGAAAGGCGAGGAGGAGCAAGTCACATCTTACATGGATGGTGGCAGACAAGGAGAGAGCTTATGCAGAGAAACTCCTGTTTTTAAAACCATCAAGTCTCATGACACTCATCCACTCTCACAAGCAGTGCAGGAAAGACCTGCCCCATGATTCAGTTATCTCCCACTGGATTCCTCCCATGACAGGTGGGAATTGTGGGAGTTACAATTCAAAATGAGATTTGGGTAGGGACATGGCCAAACCGTATCACACTCTGATTTTAGTTATTGCTTTTCTTCTGCAAGCTTTAGAGTTAGTTTCTTCTTGTTTTTTTAGCTCTCATAGGTGTGATGTTAGATTGTTAATTTGAGATCTTTCTAACTTTTTGAGGTAGGCAGTTAGTGCTATAAACTTCCCTTGATACAGTTTGGACCTGTGTCTCAACACAAATCTCATGTTAAATTCTAATCCCCAATGTTGGAGGTCAAGCTGAGGCAGGAGAATAGGGTCTGGGGGCAGGGAACATAAGGCCTATTCACACTGACTTCCTAGATCTAAATCAAATGGAAACATGTTTCCTCTCCATTTACATAGGGCATACATCAAGTAAATATCTTTGTAACTTTACCTCAGCCTCTTCATTTACATAGGGCATACACCAAATAACCAATACAGACCTCTAGAGAGTATTTAAACTTCAGAAAATTCTGTAACCAGGCCCTTGAGCCCCTATGCTTAAGCCTGCTCTCACCATGTGAAGTGTACTTTCATTTTCAATAAATCTCTGATTTTGTTGCTTCATTCTTTTCTTGCTTTGTTTGTGAATTTTGTCCGTTCTCTGTTCAAGACACCACGAAGCTAGACACCCTCCACCAGTAACAGGGCCTGGTGGTAGGTAACTGAATCATTGGCGTGGTTTTTCATGAGTGGTTTAGCACCATCCCCCTTATGCTGTTCTTGTGATAGAGTTCTCATGAGATCTGGTTAAGTGTAGCACCTCCCTTCCCTCCTTGGTCCTGCTCCTGACATGTAAGACGTCTTCTCCCACTTTGCCTTCTGTCATGAGTAAAAGCTCCCTGAGGCCTCCCCAGAAGCAGATGCCACTATGCTTCCTGTATAGTCTGTGGAACTATGAGCCAATTAAACTTATTTTCTTTATATATTACCCAGTCTCAGGTGTTTCTTTATAGCATTATGAGAACAGACTAATATAGGGATGTTGTGTGTCTGTTTTTGGTTATTTAAAAAAAATTTTTGATTTCTGTCATGATTTTGTGGTTTGCCCAAAAGTCATTCAGGAGCAAGCTGTCTAATTTCCATGTAATTGTGTAGCTTTAAGAGATCTTCTTGTTGTTGATTTATATTTTTATTCCACTGCAGTCTGAGAGTATGTTTGGTATGATTTTGATTTTTTTTTAAATTTATTGAGACTTGTTTTATGGCTAAGCATGTGGTCAATCTTGGAATATATTCAATCTGTGAATGAGAAAAATATATAATCTGTGGTTGATGGGTGGAGGATTCTGTAGATGCCTATTAAGTCTAATTGGTTAAGGGTCAAGTTTAAGTCCAGATTTTCTGTTACTTTTCTGCCTTAATGATCTGTCTAATGCTTTCCATGAGGTGTTAAAGTTTCCCACTATTATTGTGTGGCTGTCTGTCTTTTCATAGGTTTAGATGTACTTTTTTATGATTCTGGGTACCAGTGCACCAATGTTGGGTGCATATATGTTTAGGATAGTTAAGTCTTCTTGTTGAATTGAACACTTTGTCATTAGGTAATGCCCTTTTTAATTTTTTTTGTTTTTACTGTTGTTGATTTAAAGTCCATTTTATCTGATATAAGAATAGTGACCCCTGCTCTTTTTTGGTTTCTGTTTGCTTAATAGATCTTTTTCCAACACTTTACTTTGAGCCTATGGGTGTCATTATATGTGAGATGGGTCTCTTAAAGACAACAGACAGATGGGTCTTACTTTTATGCCCAACTTGCCACTCTGTACCTTTTAAGTGGGGTGCATAGATCATCTACATTCAAGGTTAATATTCATATGTGAGGTTTTGATCCTACCATAAAGTTGGAAGCTGGTTGCTTTGTAAGTTTATTTTGTATTTTATCTGTATACAGTCTGCAAGTAATGTACTTATGTGTTTTTTGTGGTAGCACTGTAGTGTCTATTGTACTTTTTCTTTATAGGGTCTGCAGGCTATGTACATAAGTGTGATTTTGTCGTAGCAGGTATCATTCTTTTTTTTCCTATTTAGAACTCCCATAAGAATCTCATGTAAGGCTTATCTAGTGGTAAGAAAATTCCTTACCACTTACTTGTCTAGAAAAGATTTTGTTTCACCCTTGCTTATAAAGCTTAGTTTGGGGGGGACATGAAATTCTTGGTTGAAATTTTTTTTTCTTTATGATGCTGAAAATAGGCCCCCAATCTCTCCTGACATGTAAAGTTTCTGCTGAGAACTCCCTTGTTAACCTGATGGGATTCCTTTTGTATGTGATATACCCTTTTTCTCTAACTGCCTTTGAGGTTTTTTTCTTTAGCATTGACCTTGTACAGTGTGGTGACAATATACCCTGATAACGATTGTTTTGTGTAGTATCTTTCAGGTGTTCTTTGGATTTCTTATATCTGGATGTCTGTCTCTAATAAGATTAGGGATGTTTTCTTGAATTATTTCCTCAAATATGTTTTTCAGGTTCTTTTCTTTTTCTTCTTCTATTTCAGGAATGCCAATAATTTGTAGGTTTGGTAACTTTACAAAATCTCATATTTCTTGAAGTTATTGCTCATTTTCTTAAAAAGTTATTTTTTCTTTATTTCTGAATTTCTTCTGCTTGAGCCAATCTATTGATAAAGCTTTCCATTGTATTTTTAAATTCCTTCAGTTAGTTTTTCAATTCCAGAAGCTATGACTGACTTCTTTTTAAGATGTTATCTCTTCCTTCATTTCCTGGATTGCTTTAGAAGCTTTTTTGTGTTGACTTTCAACCTTGTCTTGGATCTCGGTGAGCTTCCTTGCAATCCATGCTTTGAATTCTTTATGTATAATTTCTGAATTTCCATTTCAGTTAGGAACTATTGTTGGAGAGCTAGTGCAATCCTTTGGTGGTGTCACTACATTTGTATTTTTCATGGTGCAAGAATTTATTGCACTGGCTCCCTTGTATCTGGAGACACTAACACTTCTAATTTTTGTAATTATTTTTGTGTGGGTAGAATATTTTCTTTTTCTTTCTTTCCTATTATGTTGGCATACCATTATTTTTCTTTCCCTTTCCTTCCTAAGGGGTGTGACTGTAGAGAATGCTGAGTAAGGTCTTTGGGCTCTGCTTCTTTAACCCTGTGTACCTCTTTCAGCAGATTTTATACTGGGTTGTGGCCCACAAGCCCATAGATTACACTTATAGGTAAGAGCCAGATGCAGCCAATGTGGTTGGGTATATACTTGATTTTTTTTTTTTTACTTGCAACAGCATTCTTTTGCCTCAGGCAATGGGTTAATTTGTAGAATGGACAGTGGTCTAAGCTCCCTGCTTAGCCCTGGGGAGCAGGAGTCACAAAGGATGGAGCCAGACAAAGCAGGTTCACCTATGTCCACAAAGGGTGGGGAGGCTCAGGCTGCTAAACCAAGTGAATGGGGGCTCCAAATGCCTGGAGATCTTTCTGGAAGTGGAACAGAGAGAGTCCTGCTATACCATAATCTATGTACAGGAATGGTGGGGTAGCTCAGGCTGCTGAACCAGGTGAATAGCTTATCTGAGTGCCTAGTGATCTGACTGGGCATGGAGCAGAGAAAGTCTTGCTGCACCAAGATCTCTGTCCAGGAAGGGTAAGGTGGCTCAGGATGCTGGTTCAGGCAAGCAGGTGCTTCAAATGCCTGAATTTCTGCCTGAAGGTGGAGCATAGAGGCCCCTGCTACACCACAATCTCATGGGAGCATGGTGTGCCACTTCTGAAATTAGCTTAGCAAGGACTGTGGCTTCCACCATGGGTACATGTTTTCTATCTGTCTGCCTTTCAGTCTCTCTCTCTCTCTTTCTATCTCTCTGTATCAATCTTTCCTCGGGAAATAAGTGGCCATGTTACGAGGCATAGTACAGAAGGGCTTCTATGGTGAGAAACTGAGTGTCTGGCCAACAGCTATTGAAGATACAAGGCCTGCTAACTACCATACCAGTGAGTTTGAAAGCAGATCCTTCACCTCAAACTGAACATTAAAATGACACAGCCCTGCCTATTTTGACTGCAGCTTAACTGCAACTTCATAAGAGATCTTGAGTCAGAACCTCCCAACTAAGCCACACTCAGAATCCTGACCCTCAGAAACTATGTGAGCTAATACACCTTTGTTGTTACTTTAAGCTGCTAAATATTGAGGTAATTTGTTACACAATATTTGGTAACTAATACTCTTAGTTACTAATTTTACAACACCTTTTTGGAGAGTCTGCATTGATTGAAAGAGAAGGGTAGATTGTAGTTATTTGTGACCAGTTGGACATGAAAAAAAAATGAACACCTTTTAACTGTAATGTTTTCCCACTTTTGTCATCATACTCATAAGGGATCTGGAGAAAGAAATCATTTTCCTTACACAAATTTGGAGTCCAATGGGTCTTCAGAGGCTCACTGTCTATCCAATATAATACAGCAGGCAAGTCAGTAAAGCCTGAACTGCATCGCCACTTTTCATATTTCTACCCCTATGGTCCTTGTCATGAAACTACCTTGCCTCTGCTTCCCATTTCTGTCCAACAGTTGGTTGGCAGTCAACTAAAGAAGGAGGTTGAAAAACATCCAGGAGTTTAGCTTTAGGCTGTAATACCTAATATAAGAATGGGAATTGTAATGAAAGTTACCAGCTACATCACTGATGCCATTATTATTTTATAAAATAGCTTATTAAACCAGATAAACTGTCATATTATGTATGTTATTGTATTATGTATAGCCAAATTGGCAAGTTTGACCAAATTGGCAGGTATTCCATCAAGTCTTCATGTATCAGCGGCTTGTTAAAAACTGTGTCCAATTTTATTGTATGTTAAAGAAGCACTTAGGAGTGAGATGAGATTCCATCTTTACAGTTTCTTCAGTGTTTTGGAAGGACCCAGATACAGTTTATAAAACTTTAAGAGTTTGGAGATCATCTTGAAGAGATGGGCGTTAAAAAGGTTTATAAATGACCAACAAAGATGGTGTGGCTTCCACATAGAAAAATGCACCTCTTCTGTTGGAGGATGACCTTGAATTTGGTTACCTTGGGTCTATTTTGATTTTTGATTCCCTAAAAATATTTCTGCATTATCTTAGTCTCAGGTGCTTAGACGTTTGGGGATTTTAAAAAAAAAAAAAGCATGAGATTTAACGATGATATTGAGGCATTTGGCTTCAGTTTATGAATTGGAAAAAAATATTTGGGAGAACAAAATTATTGCTTTTGAGCTAAGAAAGTATTAAAATGGTATTACAATCTTAAAACAAATATTCTTAGAGTGATTTATACTGTGATTTTTAATTTATTTACTTCAGTGTTGAAATCACTTGAAATTAGAGAGCATGGCTACAGTCCTAGCATCACCACACACTAGCTATGTGAAACTTGGTTAAAGATGCTAAGCCTCAGTCTCTTTACTATAAAATGAGATTATTAATGCTACATTCCTTATAGGGTTTTAAGGAGAATTAAATAACTTAATACCTGTACATTATATCATATAGTGCCTATGATATAATAAGCTTTCAGCAGATGCTGTCCATTATTATTTAATAATAGTTTCTTGAATGACAACAACCAGGCAATTAGGCCATATTTCTCCTGGTTGCTATAATCTTCTGGGGAAGCAATTAATCTATAAAAACGATGGAAACTGAGAAGGAAAAGGGGTTAGAAAAGTAAAAGATAAAAAATCAGCTAAATTTACTAATTTTAACTCACATTACTGGTGAACAGATTACATCAAACTTTGAGGTAAAACTATGTATTATGAAGTAAATACCAAGCACATTCTAATATTCTTTTAGTCCACTATATTTATTTTCACAAACATTTACTTGGTACCTAACCTATACATTTTTGAGAGCTTGTTACATAATTATTTAAGTTGTAATGTACTCAAGTATCTTTCCCTATAAAGGCTGATTACCATTTTATAGCAGGTTTATACTCCTGTTAGAATTTCTGGGTCTTCCTTTCAGTAACGACTGGATAAAATGTGACATCTTTAGCAAAGTCTTACTCAAGACATTCAAGCAAAGGCAGCTTCTTCTTCTATTCTGCAACCCTAGATAATATTTCACAATTATTCCCACCACAAGGTATTCTAAACATTTGTTTGTATACTTCTTTCCTCCACTAGATAGCAATCACATCAGAAGTATGAAGTTAAAAATTTTCTTTTCATTTCATCTTTTGCAGAGCGGAAGTACATAAACATTACCTGAATGAATGAGGAAGGAATTTGATTCTTTACTGTGGAGCAGAGTATGTAGAATACTAAGATATATGTGTATATAGTGATATTGATATAGATTTAGATATACATATAGACAATATATAGGTATATGGTATTTAGTGAGAACAACAATCTTACATTTTTTTTTTATTACACTTTAAGTTCTAGGGTACATGTGCACAATGTGCAGGTTTGTTACATATGTATACATGTGCCATATTGGTGTGCTGCACCCATTAACTCGTCATTTACATTAGGTATATCTCCTAATGCTATCCCTCCCCCCTTCCCCCTCCCCACAATAGGACCTGGTGTGTGATGCTCCCCTTCCTGTGTCCATGTGATCTCATTGTTCAATTCCCACCTATGAGTGAGAACACGTGGTATTTGGTTTTCTGTTTTTGCGATAGTTTGCTGAAAATGATGGTTTCCAGCTGCATCCATGTTCCTACAAAGGACACGAACTCATCCGTTTTTATGGTTGCATAATATGGTTGCATATTCCATGGTGTATACATGCCACATTTTCTTAATCCAGTCTATCATTGATGGACATTTGGGTTGATTCCAAGTCTTTGCTATTGTGAATAGTGCCGCAATAAACATACGTGTGTATGTGTCTTTATAGCAGCATGACTTACAATCCTTTGGGTATATCCCCAGTAATGGAATGGCTGGGTCAAATGGTATTTCTAGTTCTAGATCCTTGAGGTATCACCACACTGTTTTACATAATGGTCGAACTAGTTTAGAGTCCCACCAACAGTGTAAAAGTGTTCCTATTTCTCCACATCCTCTGCAGCACCTGTTGTTTCCTGATTTTTTAATGATCGCCATTCTAACTGGTGTGAGATGGTATCTCATTGTGGTTTTGATTTGCATTTCTCTGATGGCCAGTGATGATGAGCATATTTTCATATGTCTGTTGGCTGTATGAACGTCTTCTCTTGAGAAATGTCTGTTCATATCCTTTGCCCACTTTTTGATGGAGTTGTTTGTTTTTTCTTGTAAATTTGATTGAGTTATTTATAGGTTCTGGATATTAGCTCTTTGTCAGATGAGTAGATTGCAAAAATTTTCTCCCATTCTGTAGGGTGCCTGTTCACTCTGATGGTAGTTTCTTTTGCTGTGCAGAAGCTCTTTAGTTGAATTAGATCCCATTTGTCAATTTTGGCTTTTGTTGCCATTGCTTTTGGTGTTTTAGACATGAAGTCCTTGCCCATGCCTATGTCCTGAATGGTATTACCTAGGTTTTTCTTCTAGGGTTTTTATGGTAATAGGTCTAACACTTAAGTCTCTAATCCATCTTGAATTAATTTTCATATAAGGAGTAAGGAAAGGATCCAGTTTCAGCTTTCTACTTATGGCTAGCCAATTTTCCCAGCACCATTTATTAAATAGGGAATCCTTCCCCCATTTCTTGTTTTTCTCAGGTGTGTCAAAGATCAGATGGCTGTAGATGTGTGGTATTATTTCTGAGGGCTCTGTTCTGTTCCATTGGTCTATATCTGCTCTGTTCCATTGGTCTGTGCTGTTTTGGTTACTGTAGCCTTTTAGTATAGTTTGAAGTCAGGTAGTGTGATGCCTCCAGCTTTGTTCTTTTGACTTAGGATTGTCTTGGCAATGCAGGGTCTTTTTTGGTTCCATGTGAACTTTAAAGCAGCTTTTTCTAATTCTGTGAAGAAAGTCATTGGTAGCTTCATGGGGATGGCATTGAATCTATAAATTACCTTGGGCAGTATGGCCATTTTCACAATATTGATTCTATCCATGAGCATGGTATGTTTTTCCATTTGTTTGTGTCCTCTTTTATTTCACTGAGCAGTAGTTTGTAGTTCTCCTTGAAGAGTTCCTTTACATCCCTTGTAAGTTGGATTTCTAGGTATTTTATTCTCTTTGAAGCTATTGTGAATGGGAGTTCATTCATGATTTAGCTCTCTGTTTGTCTGTTACTGGTGTATAAGAATGCTTGTGATTTTTGCACATTAATTTTGTATCCTGAGATTTTGCTGAAGTTTCTTATCCGCTTAAGGAGATTTTGGGCTGAGACAATGGGGTTTTCTAAATATACAATCATGTCATCTGCAAACAGGGATAATTTGACTTCTTTTCCTAACTGAATACCCTTGATTTCTTTCTCTTGCCTGATTGCCCTAGCCAGAACTTCCAACACTATGTTGAATAGGAGTGGTGAGAGAGGACATCCCTGTCTTGTGCCAGTTTTCAAAGGGAATGATTCCAGTTTTTGCCCATTCAGTATGATATTGGCTGTGGGTTTGTCATAAATAGCTCTTATTATTTTGAGATACGTTCCATCAATACCAAATTTATTGAGAGTTTTTAGCATGAAGGGCTGTTGAATGTTGTCAAAGGCCTTTTCTGCATCTATTGAGATAATCATGTGGTTTTTGTCTTTGGTTCTGTTTATATGCTGGATTACGTTTATTGATTTGTGTATGTTGAACCAGCCTTGCATCCCAGGGATGAAGCCCACTTGATCATGGTGGATAAGCTTTTTGACGTGCTGCTGGATTCAGTTTGCCAGTACTTTACTGAGGACTTTGCACCGATGTTCATCAGGGATATTGGTCTAAAATTCTCTTTTTTTGTTGTATCTCTGCCAGGCTTTGGTATCAGGATGATGTTGGCCTCATAAAATGAGTTAGGGAGGATTCCCTCTTTTTCTATTGATTGGAATAGTTTTAGAAGGAATGGAACCAACTCCTCCTTGTACCTCTGGTAGAATTTGGCTGTGAATCCATCTGGTCCTGGATTTTTTTTAGTTGGTAGGCTATTAATTATTGCCTCGATTTCAGAGCCTGCTATCGGTCTATTAAGGGATTCAACTTCTTCCTGGTTTAGTCTTGGGAGAGTGTAAGTGTCCAGGAAATTATCCATTTCTTCTAGGTTTTCTTACTCTTACATCAGAGCACTATGCTTACGATAGCATAGTGAAGAGGGCTGAGACTACTGACAATTCTTTCCTCTCCTAGAGAGGATTCCCAGCAGTTTTTTTTTTTTTTTTTTTTTTTTTGTCAATTGCTCTTGGCACTGGTTCCTGGCACAGGCTCCCAACAGCTGCTCCCATCTGTAACAGTTCTTCTCTCAAATAGCTCCCATTGTCAGTAAGTTTCATTGCTACAATTCTAGGATAACAGTAGCGCTTCCTATTTTGAAGCACTCTTGCTTCCTTTATCCTTCCTTTGGTAACTGGTTCCTGCTTTCTTTGCACCATTTCTGGGGGGCAGTTTATGACAGAGTCCACACAGAGCGCTCTAGGTAGTTACAGAATAAACCCACTCTTTTTCATTGGTCCTTTAATGTAATCCTCGTAATAACTCTCATGAATGGGTTTCAGAGATAATGATCCTCTCAGTCTCAGAGTTGAATAAACCCACTCTTTTTAAGGGATCAGTTCAAAGATATTAAGACAAAAAATCCTAAGTTATAAATAGTGTTATAGTCTCAGTAACTTTCTATGGTCTACCTAATGTGTTCTGAGGTTTGGGATCCCCCAGTGGAGTTACAACTGCTTGAGGACATTATACCCTTGGCGATTAACTGAACACATGTCTAGTGGAGATTTTACTTTATTTTATTTTACAATGCATAACTGCCCTTTCTTCTGGTATAAGCAGTCAAATGTTATTTTGGGAATGCTTCCCTCACCTAGTTCCAGTTCATATGACTGAGGTGGAGAGAGATGGAACCCACAAACCCGTTTGTTTAAGAGATTATGCCACGTTCTATGTTGCACAGGTTCTATGTGCAACAGAATATCAAACAACAGAATATCAGGAAATGTATCTATCTATCTATGCATTAAAAGAGCTAAATTATTTTTCCAATGGCTTTGATAAAGAATTATGTGAGCTTCAGCTGCTGGTGGCAGCTACAGGAAGACGCCCTGCCTGAGAGTATGTGTGCATGCATGTACGTGTGTGTGTGCCTGTGGGTGTGTAAGAGAAAGAGAGAATTCTGGAAGTAATATTTGAGTGCTTGAACTTAGGCTTCTTGTCCACCTCTACCCAGGCACTTCTCTATGTGATTCAATAACATTATTATTATTATTATTATTCATGTAATCTAGTTTGAATTAGGTTTCTGCAACTTGTAACCAATATGGCTCAACTACTGAATGAAGAAATGAAGAGACTTGATGGAAGCTCCAGATCCCACTTGCCCGTTTTTGCCTAGGTAGTAATCATACAATCAGGGAACCAGGAATCTCAGAACAGTTTTTATTTCAAATGTTTCCTCCTATTTTCCCTATCAATATATGTTCAATTGTTATATTTTATTATTTTTCCCCAGAAATAAATGGTAATTATACCCACAGAGCATAGGGACACCAATGAAAACCAAGTTTTTCCATAGCTACCTTGGGACTTTCCATGTTCTTTTGTAAACGTCAAATTACAAAAGGGGTAAATTGTAGCTACTCTTCCCCCTCTTCCACACAGAACTGTGAATATTTGTAAATATATATATATATACACACACACATACACACACACACACATATATATATAATGGTATATTAGTTCACAGAGTATATAAAACAGAAAAGGTACACAAATGTATGGTTTAAATGCTATTAATACTGTGAATAACTTTGCAGTAATAATGAGGTACTTAGGAATGGCCATCTTCCCTAGTGTAGCATAAATCTTGGAAATAATACCAAAGTCCTGATAACATCTATCAGAGTTTTTATTGTGTATAAAATGACCTTTTTGACTGTTTAATCTGAAAACATTTCTCAGGAATTTTCTAGTGGAAAGCATTTGTATACATCTATCTTATCATCATCTAGTATTTAAAGGTTTCAAAAAGGCGCAGTGGAGTCATTTCCTTACTCATATATGAGTTGTGGTGCCAGGAAGCAAGCTTCAGTCTTTCCTGGGAAGTCTTCCTAGATCCAGTCATCATTCTTAGAAGAAAAATAGGCTAAGAGAAGGACAATGAGATTGTAGAGACAACCCCCTTCACCTTCTTATCTTTCACATGAATAAATCAAACCTCAGAGAACTGCACTGTTGCACTGATGCTAACTTGCTGCTATAGTCCATTGCCCTATTTTCCATTATTTAGTCTGTTTCCATTATAAATTCTGTTGCACTGGGGATATTATAACCTTAATACATCAGATAATTCCTACATGGAGGAAAAAAAATAAAAGGTGGTCATCTAGATAATTCAAGCCCCCCAAAAAGTGAAAGAAAATTTTCAGAGAAATGAGTATAATGCAGCAGTGACCATTTTAGACAAAAAAAATCTCTGCTCTAATGGGCCTTACATTCTAGTAGGGTGAGAGAGTCAATAAATAAGATAAATTACTGAAATGCATGTTAAATGATGATAAGTACCAAATACACAATAGATTGTGAATATACCATGTAACAACACATTATATTTTTAATGTTTTAGAAATAAAATAATGGAAATATGTGACCTGGGTAAAACTCCCTTTTCTACTTTCAAGCCTGAGCTGAAAGGCTACTATGGACTGTAGGTATTTTTGTCCAAAAGAGGACTATAATAACAAAAAAGTGTCAGCATATATGTTTGGAATCTGGAGTTGAAAGTGTTATAAAGAAAATTCTAATACAGTCCAAATTATCTAGAATAAAATTAGCTAAAAACTACCTCAGCAAAACAGAAATTGGGGATAAGGGTGGGTGGACAGAAAAGTAAAACATCCAGTGGACTTGGGCAGGGGTAGGGGAGAAGAAGGAGAGCAGGGAAAATTAAAAGTATTCCACAGGTCTCTCATCTTTTTTTAGATTGAAAAGAAACAGAGGGGATAGTTTCTATTGCAGGTGAATGTATTTGCATTTTATATTCAAACAATGTTTAGAAATTTGCATGATTATGAAAGTAGAGAAAGGAAAAGTAGACATTAACAGAAGAGCAAAGTAAAACTTCCATAAGGAAGAAGGAATGCATGAAATAATAACAACCTGATCAAACTAGCAGAAAAATAGAAAAGAGTAATATGAAATGTGTAATACTAAAAAAGCATCAATTCATCTGGAATTAATAAGCATAATTCATTATACTGAGAGAAACTGACTTATTTATCCAATCAGGTGAAAAGAGATAGTCAAATTGGCTATCTCTTTTTTATATAAAGCTGTACACTTTATATAAAAAAACACACTTAAAGCACAGTGATAAACATGGGTTAGAAATTAAGCAGATAGACCAAAAAAAAAAAAAAAAAAAAGGTACCAGGTAATGCAAAGCAGAAAACAAAAATCCACAGTAAAAATATTAGTAACAAACTACTTGTAATTTAAGATTAAAAGAATTAAATAAGATAAAGATGAGTGTTATATAATAATAAAAGACATCTCTTATGAAGAAGATATATTAATAGTAGATATAACCCTACAGCTCCAAAACATAGCATATAAATACATAAAATCTTTTAGAAGGAGACACTTTAAAAATCAAATTTTAGAGGAAGCCTTCAACACACTACTCTCAAAATTGGAAAGTTCTATAGAACCCTTTACACCTTGACAAAAACTGACAGAATCTATTTTATCAGAACTCTGAAATTCAATCCAAAATTTGCAATAACTCAGAGGATTACTTAATGGAAAAAAAAGGCAGCTGACATTTGGTAAGAGAATGTTGCGGTGCTTTTACACATATGACCCCCATTTACCATTTTCCAGCATGGTGGGCAGGGGGAGGTAGCTGTGGGTAGGGCGGCTTATATTCTTGGTATGGCTTGCTATTGCCAGAATGATAATAAACACCTTGTGATTAATATACTGTAGTTGTATATTTGGACCTGACTGGTGGTTCCCTTAGGGACCAGTTCAGAGCCTGAATTTTGTTCTGCCACTCCCCCAATCCCAGACTGGAGCAGCTTTCTCGGTTGTTGTGGTATCTATTGAAATATTTAATGACATACCCTACCTATCCCCACCTGAGGCAGGGGGTGATAGACAGGACAAGTAGCAGGCAGAACAAAAGTTCAGAAACAAGAAGCCTTGTGATAAAGTTTTTTGAAGAAATAAGGTCTTAGAAGGGCCACTTCATTTATTGGGGAAGATGAAGTGCAAAGCACATGCTTAAAACCAGACATTAAGAGTACCCTAGCACTGCACCTCTGACAGATCTGTGAGCTCTGGGCTTTATGAAAGCAGGAGCTGAAAGTTAAGGCATAGTTTTAAGCAATCTGGTTTATGATTTATTTTATTCTTGGCTCTTGGCTAACCACTAAGATAATGGGCAGAGACTTTAGAGTGCCCACATGACAAGGAATGCAATCTTTGCAAAAAATAGTTTTGGAAACTTTACCAAACAATTGGATGACTGAAGCTTTCAATGATTAGCACTAGAAAACTTTGGAGAAAAGGAATTATTTGATTTCTAAAGTTTCCACATGATAATATTCAAAATGCCTAATTTTCAGCCCCATATCAGAAGGCATTTAAAAAAACCAGAAAATATTTGCAAACTATGCATCTGACAAAGGTTTCATATCCAGAATCTATAAAGAATTTAAACAAATCCACAATCAAAAAGAAAAAAAAAAAATCTCATTTAAAAATGGGCAAAAGATATGAGCAGACACTTCTTAAAAGACATACACATGGCCAACATACATATGAAAAAATGCTCAATATCACTAATCATCAGAGAAATGCAAATTAAAACCACAATGAGATGCTACTCAGAATGGCTATTATTAAAAAGGAATAAAACAACTGATGTTGGTGAGGTTACAGAGAAAAGGGAATGCTTACACACTGTTGGTGGGAGTGCAAATTAGTTTGGCCACTGTGGAAAGTAGTTTGGAAATTTCACAATGAACTTAAAATGGAATTACCATTTGACACAGCAATCCCATTACTGGATACCCAAGGAAATATAAATCATCCTACCATAAAGACATATGTACTTGTATGCTCATTGCAGCACTATTCACAATAGCAAAGACATGTAATCAATGTAGACGCCCATCGATGGTGCATTGGATAAAAAAAATATGATACATATACTCCATGGGATACCATGCCACCATAAAAAATGAAATCATGCCTTTTGCAGCAACATGGATGCAGCTGGAGGGCAGTGTCCTAAGTAAATTAACACAGAACGAAAGCAAATTTCACATGTTCTCACTTACAAGTAGGGGCTAAACACTGAATACACGTGGACACAAAGAGGGGAACAATAGACACCAGGACCTAGTTAGGGCAAAGGATGGGGGAGAATGAGAGTTGAAAAACTACTTATCAGGTACTATGCTGACTGCCTGGGTGACAAAATCATTTGTGTACCAAACCCCAGTAACACACAATTTACCCATGTAACAAACCTGCACATGTACCCCCTGAAATAAAAGTTGAAAATTGAAAAACAATAGACAAAAAGGAAAAAAATGACAAAAAATCATATATTATAGGAGTTTTAGAAGAAAAAGAGAATGAAAAAAAGGGTAGAAAGAATAGTTGAAGAAATAATGGCTGAAAACTTCCCACATTTGATGAAAGACATAATCTGCACATACAAAAAACTCAACAAATGCAAAGTAGAAAAAATGCAAAGAGATAAACACCCAGACATTTAATCAAATAAAAGACAGAGAGAATCCTGAAGAAGCAATAGAGAGGCAACTCACCATGTACAAGAGATTCTCAATAAAATTAAAGCCTATATATTTCTCATCAGAAACTGTGGAGGTTAAAAGGCAATGGAATGACATATTTAAATTTCTGAAAGAAAAAGAACAACCCATAAAGCAAGAATTCTGTCTCTGGCAAAATTATTCTTCAAAAATGAAGAAGAAATATAAACATCCCTAGATAAATAAAAGCTGGAGAAGTTCTTTTTTTGTAGACCTGCCCTACAAGAAATGCTAAAGAAAGTCTTTCAGGTTGAAATAAAAAGACATGAGACAATATCTCAAAGCCATATGAAGAAATAAAGAAAGTTGGTAAGGGTAACCATGTAGATAAATATAAAAGTCAGTACTAATATTTTTTGTTTGTAATACCGCTTTTTATATTCTACATGATTTAAAAGAAGTGTATAAAATAATAATTATAATCTCTGTTAACAGGCAAACAGTGTATAAATATGTAATTGTGACTACAACAACTTAAAAGGGGAATTAAGTGATGAAGCTGTTTTATTCCCTGATTCTCTCCTAAAAACTGATCAATCTATAGTTTAGCATGTATCTTTAATTGCTTCCCTATTGCCTTTCACTACAGCTTCCACTGTTCTCCCTTTAGGCTCGAACGTCTCCAGTCTCTGTTGCAAGTCAATTTCTTTGGTCCAAGATTATGATCTGCTTTATGACCTGATTCTCCACCCAGGAAAACTTCTGAGTCAGGTATCTAAGACTAGGGATGAAGACAGTGGCACCCTCTCTCTGAGTGACACTTCCATTCTAGGAGCTGAATGGTGTGTGTTTGAAGGGAAGTAGCCTGATATTCTCTTGGTTTGCCTCTCCTGGTGTGGAAACACTGCTTTATGAGCTGAAGCAAAGTAATCGGAGCCCAAATATTTTCAGAATGTTGTGCTCATGTTATGCTTCCATCCCTCAAATGGGGGCTGAGTGGAAGAAGACAGGCTTTACCTCTCAACTGCACTCACCTGGAGCTTAGTCTAAGTAAAAGGTAACTGTTTTTCAAAGATGAATTATTAATTAAATAAAATACAGCATTACACTCTGGGATTTGTATGTGAGACGGTAAAATAAATAAAAAGAGCATGAAAAATAGGGGACTTTACTGTAATTTTAATATCATAACATGTGATTTTAATTATATAACATTATTATGTAATGTAATGTAAGTTTCTTTAGTCTTGTCATATTAATTCTAAGTAGGGTGCAGTAAGATAATAATAGATATTGCAATCCATAAGCAAATAGAAACATATAGAAAAAAAGTTTAGCTAAAATGTAACTAGAGAAACTAAAATGGTACGTAAATAAGAAAAAGGCAACACAATGCAAATGAAAGCTACATAAAATAAATAGCAAGATGGTAAACTCGAACATATTAATACACATATTAAATATAAATGGATTAAACACACCTATTAAAATGAGAAGATTGATAGACTGGAGGAAAAATATCAATAGTCAACTGTATGCTTTCTACACTACATATACTTCAAGCATAAAAACATAGATATGAAAAGCAAAAAGATGAAAAAGGCATACCATGTAAACAGTAAGCATTAAGTCAGCTGCTATGGCTGTATCAATATCAGACAAACAGGACTTTGAAATGAGGACAATTACCAAGGATAGAAAAAACTCCATAATGTCAAATGGGTGAGTTTCTCAGGAAGCCATAAAACTTCTAAACATGTATAGACCTAATAACAAAACTTCAAAAGTAAATACAGAAAAAAGATTTTTGAATTTCTTCTTTTTTTTTTTTTGAAACAGGGTCTCACTCTGTCACCCAAGCTGGAGTGCTGTGGCATGATCTCAGCTCACTGCAGCAACCGCCTCCCAGGCTCAAGCAATCCTCCCAACTCACCCTCCTGAGTTGCTGGGACCACAGGCGCATACCACTGTGCCTGGCCAACTTTTGATATTTTGATGAAGATTCGGACACAATTCAATGGGGGAAGCATATTCTTTTCAAAAAGGAGTGCAGGAACAATTGGACATCCACAGGTAATAAGAAACTACAATTAAAAAATTAATTCCAAATAGTTTATGAACATAAGTGTAAAAGATAAAACTTTTAGATGAAAACATGGGAGAGCATCTTTGGGATCAAGAATTAGGCGAAGAGTTCTTAGATATGAAAATAAGTAAATGATCCATAAAAGGAAATAATCCATAAGTTGGAATTCATTAAAATGAAAAAATGTGTACTGTTAAAGACTATTAAAAGGATGAAAATACAAACTATAGCTCTAAGAAGAATATCTGCAAGCCACATATAAAAAATATTTTTATATACCTAGACCATATAAAGAACTCTCAAAATATAACAGTGAAAAAACAACAATCCAATTTAATGGGCAAATTACATGAACAGATATTTCCTCAAAGGGTAAATAGAGATGGCAAGTAACCACATAAAATGATGCTCAACATCCTTAGCCAAATCTGTAGACATGGAAAACACATTAGTTGTTGCTAGGGGACAGGAACTTAGGGGATGGGAGATGGCTACAGTTGCAAGGAAATAGCACAAGGGAGTTCTTTTGTAGTGGTGGTGGATGAGGTTTTTAAAAAATCTTTGTTGTATTGCTCACATGAATCTACATGTGGGATAAAATTGCATGTACACAAATGCATACAATGATTATAGACTTAAAAAATAGTGAAAACTGAAAAAGGTCTAGAGCCTAGTTAACAGTGATGTACCAATATCAAATTCCTTGTTTTAATATTGTGCTACACCTATATGGTAAGCCTGAAATTATTTCAAAACAAAAATTCAGAAAATTTACATCTCCCCCATAAAGAACACAGAACCATTTCCTGTAATGAAAGAAAACAAACTACAATAAATGCGGGAATGTGATGAGCCCATGGAATGTTTAAAACAGAAGGAAATAGAGTATAAACAAGCGGTTGAATGTAACGTGGGAAGTAGTATTTGAATTCCTGATTCTGTTAAAACTGTAAATAACTGAAGAGTAACTTCAAGGAATTATTAACAGGATGCTTCCTTCTTATCTTTTAGTCCTATGAGAATATTCTAAGTGTTTCAGATAGGCTTCTTTTAACAGTATCAAGCCCTTATGAAATATTTTGAGCTACTGATACATATTATGCACAGTGGCAGAACAATGATGTAATGTCTGGTGACTGCAGGAAATTACTAATCACAGAAACAATTCTGACCTAACAAGTGAAATTTTAAAAAGTGTGTGTGTGTGTGTGTGTGTGTGTATCTATCTATCTATGTTGGAAAACATATATATATATGTTGGAAAACTTAGCTGAGTAATACAGCTTTGAATAGCTGTGAAAAGTATACGTGCATATTCCTGACTCACCCCGTCAGCCAAAAAAAAAAAAAAAAAGTGGGGGTTCCCAGGAAAAGATCACACAATTCAGTTTTCAAGTGATCCTTAAGTGACATCACTTCATTGCTTAAGCCAGCAGTAGAAACAGAATTGTTAATACTCACTTCCAGATCCTCCTCAACTCATTTCTGGTCTGCATGCCATCACTAACTCATGTCCTTTAATTCTTCCTTATATAGAATTGCCCCTTTGCTTTCTCATGCTATATATATTTTATTTGCCTTTTCTTATCATCCCTTCAAGGTGTTTTAATCATTTTTAGCACTTCCTCGGGGCTCAAGTACAAGTTATTTATTAAGTATTTTGTTAAGATTTTATTAACAGATGTCTTGCTGTTTTACAACAAGGGAAATGAGACAAAGATATAAAACAAAGCAAAAGGGTCACAGAGAGAAGGCAAAGTATAATTAAGCTCATGAAATTTTTAGCTATTTTATGGATACCCTGCTAGTGGCCCCACAGGACTAAAACAAGTTCAAAATATTAACATGTTCAATTGATGAGGAAATATAGATGACAGAATCATAAACTTGCTAACTTACAGAGAACAAAACGGAAAACAGAAGATTTGTGTTAGAAAGCCACTTTTTAAACTGGAATCCCAAATGACACTTCTCCTAATTCAATTAGAATTATCCTAACACATATACATCTCATACATGTAAATAAAGGTACATTTGTACATTCTGAGGTCAACCTAGATATAAATGTATGAATAAAAATAGATCAAGATGACAAAATTTATACAGATTTGCAAATGTGCATGTAGTATCATTTGTTTCTACATCCTATATATGTAATAGCTTTCATAGAAAGCAAACATTTTAATTAATCCCTAATAAAATGAGCAGAATTACATTCATTTTTGCTACTAAATACGTTTTTCTATTTCTCTTGCTTCTCTATTGCCTTGTTTATCATTATCTAAATTATTAAAATTTTAATAGTCCTCTCAATGCCTACCACGGTGCTAAAAACAGCACTTTTCAATGTATTCATGTTAACTGAACTATATTAAAACATTAATTACACATATCAAAGATGTCTTATTCAAAAAGCTCATAAACAAAAAGTTGGGCAAGTCAAGACAGGTCCAATAAGGAGGTGCCCTGGTGAAGCGGGAAGTTGTGAAAGTGTTTGTGAAGAGTAAGAACATGAAAAAGTTCAGCAAATTAAGGTGGGGCCAAGTCATAAATTCCCTAAAACTCAGGTTAAGGAGGTCTGTGTTTCTTCCTGAATTATTGGGAGGTGATGAAAGGTGAAGTGAAAATACTTATCAAGTGAAAACACGTTTCTTTTTAATTGGGAGTCTTACATCTCATTGTGCAGATGCACATGACTCACTTGGCCTACTTAGCAATTGATTTGAAGTCAAGAAAAATTGTTTCACCTTCCTGTCCACTTTCATTTTTCCTGATGTGGAGAAGCCAATGTGATGAAACACAGGAATGAAAGGATGATATCAGAATACTTCCTCTGGAAAGACAAGTGCAGGAGCATGTCTGAGGTGCACACAGGAAATTTTACATTGTATTTCTGGCTCTTAGCTTATGTGAATGCTGAAAATTTTGGTAGGTGCATGATTGCAGCCTGAGTGGGAGTCTCGTTCAGGAATTGCCGAAAATACCAAGGAGACATAACTTTTTAAGCTATGTCTCCACATGGTTTAGGAATGTCAGTTGCTTCTTTTGTTGAATAGTGATGATTTTATTATCCAAAATGCAGAGAGCCTCAGAAATAATATAAGTAGTCTCTCACAGATTTGTGCTTTCCAAAGCCCACTGCACTCTGCAAATCTCAAACTCTTTCCTACCCTTCATCTCCTAGGTTTACTTTCTCACAAGCTTGAAGCTCCACCATCATCTTGATTAATTTCAATGCACATGATTAAAATGTGCTTTAGCTGGGCTCAACATTCTCTGATATATTTAAGTTTAAGGGACTTTGTCTGTATTCCACAGTTCACTCTAAATATTCCTCCCTGGATTTTGCTATTATCTAGAACTGCCCCACATTTGAAATCTTGTTTTGGAAATTTTTTTTTTTTCTAAAGGAAAGTAATTATTGGTCGTTAAAGAGATTCTGGAAAAATTACCCATGAACTTGTCATCTAAAATTATATGAGAATCATTCAGTGCTATCTCTCTCTTATTATTTTAAAATTTTTAAAAATTTTATAGACGAGTAATAATTATATGTGTTTATGAGGTACAATGGGATGTTTCAATATATGCTTACCTTGCAGAGTAATTAAATCAAGCTAATTAACACATCCATTACCTCACATCCTTATCATTGTGTTTGTGCGTGTGCGTGTGCTCGTGTGTATGTTAAAATCCATCTCCTTAATTCAGGGAATCTAGCAGTGGGGATGGGTTTACTTCTTGTTGGCTTCTTCTATCCTCTTCTAGGGACTTATGTTTGACTTTATGTCCTCCACTAAACATAAGTTTGGCTTTACTAAGTCAATTCCAACTTCCTAACCATGTTTCATCTTCCCAAATTTTTGATACTATTTTTTTCTGCTGTGTCTTGTTCTCTCTGTGCTTATAAGGTTATACCTTTTATTACTTTTAGTGGTTTTCAGAGGGAGTACAGGTAAACAATTGTGTTCAGTCTGCCATGTTTAGCATGGTAAACTTCCCAGCTATAGCCAGTCCTTTTGCACTGCAACCAGCCTCTCCTATTTGCTCCGTCTTGGCAGCATTGTTCTTTCCACTTTAAGCCCCTAGTGCTCTTCTGACTCCTCTGTGACTCCTCTGTCTTATCTTGTTATTATAAGATAGAAATGAACTAACCACAATTTACATATGTTTTTCTTAATAACTCCAGCTTTTCATGACATGACCCTTCTACTACCATTTTTCCAGTTGCCATAATCCTCTTCCTTAAAAGAAGATTTTAAGAAAATCTTCATCTCGTTCTCAACAGGAAAGGATGATAGTAATATAAGCTGGTTACACATAATGGAGTTTGACTAATTATATACACATGTGAACACATTTGAGTCAACATGTTTTTTCAAGCAGGGCTTACGTGTTGCTTTTTTCTCTGAGAATAAACTAGAAACTTGTATGACTATTTAAGGAATTCTGAATTTTTGCCTGCAAGTGAATAAATGTGTGTTTTGTCTAGTTCTGGGATGTTCTGACGTTATATTGAAGCATGTACCTTTATCCAGTGGAATTTTGTAAATATCCTGCACATGTGGTTTTATCCCATATAGACACCCAAATCATGACCAGAGTGGTCAGAAATAGGATATTCGCTACAGGTACTTAAGAGAAATTATCTTAGATATTATGAAAAGGGAAAATATATATTTGTCAATATAATTGGCCCACTTTTTTGACCCTGATAAAAGCATAAAAATGCAAGAGGTTCAAACCAGCTCTTCCTGGATTAGTCGCCTATTGAATTCTGCAAATAGCCTTTGGGTTATCTATCATACTTTACCCATGGCTTCAATTTTTTGCTTTTTTGTGTCATTTTTTTAAAACTAGTTACAGATTTTTCTCAGTTTCTGCTGATTGTCAAATATTACTTTAAATATAATCTTTATCAATTAATACACCGGCAATCCTTCTTTAACTCAACTTTCTTCTGAAAATTCTGGTTGTTTACTTAATTTTGCAAGGGCACTTGTGGTAGGTCCACCCTGTAGTCTAAGTAGTCTCTGGTTCCCGGTAAGCTCCTCAGGACCATTTGTATTCCATGCTGGGACAATAAAAGAAGAATTTAAGCCTCCTTTTAGCAGCAAGAGCCTATTTCTTGACTGGGAACTGTGTGGAAAGAAAATGAGTCCTCCACTAAATAGGAATGAGGACATCATGGCATTTCCAATGTTATCCATTAAACATTGCCCTATAATGTCCCACTTCTCTGGAAAACCAGTCTTTAAATATATAAAATCCAGGGTTGTATAAGGTTTTATAATTCATCTACTCAAAAGTTTGACCTTAAAGATGAAATATCATGTCATTTACAGGCAATTGGCGTAAGGTGGGAGCTGTGGCCTGCAGGGATAGTATATTCTTCCCATGTGGCACCTCTTCTGACCAGAATAGGCTGGAAATAAGCAGCCTATTGCTACTGGAAAACCACTTTCAGGGACTACTGTGAAAGAGAAGTGAATGTCCCAGTATCATGGCTTCTTCTTGGAACTATAGTCCTTTCTCAGCCATATTCATATGTCTGATTGGTTTCCTGAGCATTACTGCTTGTCCTTCCCTTCCGCTTTGTTCAGATAACGGGTCAGTAAATATTCTCTCCTGTCTCTATGACTTAGATGTTGCCTTTGTCGCAAGACACAAAGCTCCATATTTTACAAATCATTCTATAGTTGGCATTATATCAGCTAGTATTTAGTGGTAGGTTTTGTTTCACAATTTTTTTCTTTTTTTTTTTTTAAGATACAAATTCTGAATGCATCATTGTTTTTATTTTAGCAGAAATAATATTTTAACTATTTCATGGGAACAGTGCACATCAATGGCCAATAATTTTGAAGTCATTATCACATCAAATAAATATGACTTACCTACATATGAAATATCTTAAAGATATGACATATCAATAGAAGATCTCACTCCAAAAATAGTTATGGAAATTTCATCAGCTAGGTTTGACAACATGTCTTATTATGTAGTCACGCTTCTGAAGAACTGAGTTATTCTGTAACCAACACCCACCTCCCTACACTGTCTTAACGGAAGGAGCCAGCAGTCGTTGGAAATTGTTTACTCTTGGAAAAGACGGTTACATTATTTGTCAAAGTAAAAACATGTGGAAAAATTGACTGACCTGATTTACGTAAGAATTATTGATTGTTTTAAATTACTCTCCCCTCTTTACTTTTGTGGAGGGAAGCAAAATATGTAGACAAAGATAGTGTAACAGGTGTGTGTGTGTGTGTGTGTGTTTGTGTGTTTGTGTTCCTACAAGGTTACTTTAAACTGTAGATAAGGTCGGTGGCTCACGCCTGTAATCCCAGCACTTTGGGAGGCCGAGACGGGCGGATCACGAGGTCAGGAGATCGAGACCATCCTGGCTAACACGGTGAAACCCCGTCTCTACTAAAAATACAAAAAACTAGCTGGACGAGGTGGCGGGCGCCTGTAGTCCCAGCTACTCGGGAGGCTGAGGCAGGAGAATGGCGTAAAGCTGGGAGGCAGAGCTTGCAGTGAGCTGAGATCCGGCCACTGCATTCCAGCCTGGGCGACAGAGCAAGACTCTGTCTCAAAAAAATAAAAAAAAATAAAGGATAAGTTTCTAAAGAGAGTATCTCTGTGCTTCACCATGGATCAGTGATGTGGTCATTTTTGACCTCTTGCAGCACAGCTCCAATAATAAAAAAATTTCAAGTTAACCTTGCCATTCATTCCAAAGCAAAACTCACTTTCAGATGATTACCAGAACAAAAGCTCAGTAAACAAACTTTTGAACTGTGAAACACATAACTCTCAGGTGGTCAGGCAATTCCAACATTCATTTTGGAAAAAGGAAAATGTTGCCATAAAAGTAAGCCTGTGTCAACATCCAGTTCTATTAGCTCGTTTCCCTCCTCACCTTAGAAGTAGTATGATAACGAAGGCAGTTCCTAGATGCCAATAAACATTAGTTGTTGTTGTTTATAATGTAGTAATAATTACTTCCAAGTAGATATTGAATATCATCATATAACTAAGTATGGCTTCAGGGAGGTGGAAGGAAGAGAAGCAGAGGAAATGTGCTTCTGTTGTCTGCCTTGTAGGAGTGGAACATGGGGTTTTGTCTAGTTGCATTTTTTTTCTTTCTTTCTATTATTATTATTATACTTTAAGTTCTAGGGTACATGTGCATAACGTGCAGGTTTGTTACATATGTATACTTGTGCCATGTTGGTGTGCTGCACCCATCAACTCGTCAGCACCCATCAACTCGTCATTTACATCAGGTATAACTCCCAGTGCAATCGCTCCCCTCTACCCCCTCCCCATGATAGGCCCTGGTGTGTGATGTTCCCCTTCCCGAGTCCAAATGATCTCATTGTTCAGTTCCCACCTATGAGTGAGAACATGCGGTGTTTGGTTTTCTGTTCTTGCGATAGTTTGCTAAGAATGATGGTTTCCAGCTGCATCCATGTCCCTACAAAGGACACAAACTCATCCTTCTTTATGGCTGCATAGTGTTCCATGGTGTATATGTGCCACATTTTCTTAATCCAGTCTGTCACTGATGGACATTTGGGTTGATTCCAAGTCTTTCCTATTGTGAATAGTGCCACAATAAACATACGTGTGCATGTGTCTTTATAGCAGCATGATTTATAATCCTTTGGGTATATCTCCAGTAATGGGATGGCTGGGTCATATGGTACTTCTAGTTCTAGATCCTTGAGGAATCGACATACTGTTTTACATAATGGTTGAACTAGTTTAAACTCCCACCAACAGTGTAAAAGTGTTCTTATTTCTCCACATCCTCTCCAGCACCTGTGGTTCCCTGACTTTTGAATGATTGCCATTCTAACTGGTGTGAGATGGTATCTCATTGTGGTTTTGATTTGCATTTCTCTGATGGCCAGTGATGATGAGCATATTTTCATGTGTCTGTTGGCTGTATGAATGTCTTCTTTTGAGAAATGTCTGTTCATATCCTTTGCCCACTTTTTGATGGGGTTGTTTGTTTTTTTCTTCTAAATTTGTTTGTGTTCTTTGTAGGTTCTGGATATTAGCTTTTGTCAGATGAGTAGATTGCAAAAATTTTCTCCCATTCTGTAGGTTGCCTGTTCACTCTGATGGTAGTTTCTTTTGCTGTGCAGAAGCTCTTTAGTTTAATGAGATCCCATTTGTCAATTTTGGCTTTTGTTGCCGTTGCTTTTGGTGTTTTAGACATGAAGACCTTGCCCATGCCTATGTCCTGAATGGTATTACCTAGGTTTTCTTCTAGGGTTTTTATGGTATTAGGTCTAACATTTAAGTCTCTAATCCATCTTGAATTAAGTTTCATATAAGGAGTAAAGAAAGGATCCAGTTTCAGCTTTCTACTTATGGCTAGCCAATTTTCCCAGCACCATTTATTAAATAGGGAATCCTTTCCCCATTTCTTGTTTTTCTCAGGTTTGTCAAAGATCAGATGGCTGTAGATGTGTGGTATTATTTCAGAGGACTCTGTTCTGTTCCATTGGTCTATATCTCTGTTTTGGTACCAGTACCATGCTGTTTTGGTTACTGTAGCCTTGTAGTATAGTTTGAAGTCAGGTAGTGTGATGCCTCTAGCTTTGTTCTTTTGACTTAGGTTTGCCTTGGCAATGCGGGCTCTTTTTTGGTTCCATATGAACTTTAAAATAGTTTTTTCCAATTCTGTGAAGAAACTCATTGGTAGCTTGATGGGGATGGCATTGAATCCATAAATTACCTTGGGCAGTATGGCCATTTTCATGATATTGATTCTTCCTATCCATGAGCATGGTATGTTCTTCCATTTGTTTGTGTCCTCTTTTATTTCACTGAGCAGTGGTTTGTAGTTTTCCTGGAAGAGGTCCTTTACATCCCTTGTAAGTTGGATTCCTAGGTATTTTATTCTCTTTGAAGCAATTGTGAATGGAAGTTCATTCATGATTTGGCTCTCTGTCTGTCTGTTACTGGTGTATAAGAATGCCTGTGATTTTTGCACATTTATTTTGTATCCTGAGACTTTGCTCAAGTTGCTTATCAGCTTAAGAAGATTTTGGGCTGAGACAATGGGGTTTTCTAAATATACAATCATATCATCTGCAAACAGGGATAATTTGACTTCTTTTCCTAACTGAATACCCTTGATTTCTTTCTCTTGCCTGATTGCCCTTGCCAGAACTTCCAACACTATGTTGAATAGGAGTGGTGAGAGAGGACATCCCTGTCTTGTGCCAGTTTTCGAAGGGAATGCTTCCAGTTTTTGCCCATTCAGTATGATATTGGCTGTAGGTTTGTCATAAATAGCTCTTATTATTTTGAGATACATTCCATCAATACTGAATTAATTGAGAGTTTTTAGTATGAAGGGCTGTTGAATGTTGTCAAAGGCCTTTTCTCCATCTATTGAGATAATCATGTGGTTTTTGTCTTTGGTTCTGTTTATATGCTGGATTACATTTATTGATTTGCGTATGTTGAACCAACCTTGCATCCCAGGGATGAAGCCCACTTGATCATGGTGGATAAGCTTTTTGATGTGCTGCTGGATCCAGTTTGCCAGTATTGTATTGAGGACTTTTGCATCAATGTTCATCAGGGATATTGGTCTAAAATTCTCTTTTTTTGTGGTGTCTCTGCCCGGCTTTGGTATCAGGATGATATTGGCCTCATAAAATGAGTTAGGGAGGATTCCCTCTTTTTCTATTGATTGGAATAGTTTCAGAAGGAATGGTACCAGCTCCTCCTTGTACCTCTGGTAGAATTCAGCTGTGAATCCATCTGGTCCTGGACTATTTTTGGTTGGTAGCCTATTAATTATTGCCTCAATTTCAGAGCTTGCTATTGGTCTATTCAGGGATTCAGCTTCTTCTTGATTTAGTCTTGGGAGAGTGTAAGTGTCCAGGAAATTATCCATTTCTTCTAGATTTTCCAGTTTATTTGCGTAGAGGTGTTTATAGTATTCTCTGATGGTAGTTTGTATTTCTGTGGGGTCAGTGGTGATAACCCCTTTATCATTTTTTATTGCATCTATTTGATTCTTCTCTCTTTTCTTCTTTATTAGTCTTGCTAGCGGTCTATCAATTTTGTTGATCTTTTCCAAAAACCAACTCCTGGATTCATTGATTTTTTGGAGGGTTTTTGGTGTCTCTATCTCCTTCAGTTTTGCTCTGATCTTAGTTATTTCTTGCCTTCTGCTAGCTTTTGAATGTGTTTGCTCTTGCTTCTCTAGTTCTTTTAATTGTGATGTTAGAGTGTCAATTTTAGCTCTTTCCAGCTTTCTCTTGTGGGCATTTAGTGCTATAAATTTCCCTCTACACATTGCTTTCAATGTGTCCCAGAGATTCTGGTATGTTGTAGCTTTGTTCTCATTGGTTTCAAAGAACATCTTTATTTCTGCCTTCATTTTGTTATGTACCCAGTAGTCATTCAGGAGCAGGTTATTCAGTTTCCATGTAGTTGAGTGGTTTTGATTGAGTTTCTTAGTCCTGAGTTCTAGTTTGATTGCACTGTGGTCTGAGAGACAGTGTGTTATAATTTCCGTTCTTGTACATTTGCTGAGGAGAGCTTTACTTCCAATTATGTGGTCTATTTTGGAATAAGTGTGATGTGGTGCTGAGAAGAATGTATGTTCTGTTGATTTGGGGTGAAGAGTTCTGTAGATGTCTATTAGTTCAGCTTGCTGCAGAGATGAGTTCAATTCCTGGATATCCTTGTTAACTTTCTGTCTCGTTGATCTGTCTAATGTTGACAGTGGGGTGTTGAAGTCTCCCATTATTATTGTATGGGAGTCTAAGTCTCTTTGTAAGTCTCTAAGGACTTGCTTTATGAATCCGGGTGCTCCTGTATTGGATGCATATATATTTAGGATAGTTAGCTTTTCCTGTTGAATTGATCCCTTTACCATTATGTAATGGCCTTCTTTGTCTCTTTTGATCTTTGATAGTTTAAAGTCTGTTTTATCAGAGACTAGGATTGCAACCCCTGCTTTTTTTTGTTCTCCATTTGCTTGGTAGATCTTCTTCCATCCCTTTATTTTGAGCCTATGTATGTCTCTGCATGTGAGATGGGTCTCCTGAATACAGCAAACTGATGGGTCTTGACTCTTTATCCAGTTTGCCAGTCTGTGTCTTTTAATTGGAGCATTTAGTCCATTTACATTTAAAGTTAATATTGTTATGTGTGAACTTGATCCTGCCATTATGATATTAACTGGTTATTTTGCTCATTAGTTGATGCAGTTTCTTCTTAGCCTCAATGGTCTTTACATTTTGGCATGTTTTTGCAATGGCTGGTACCGGTTGTTCCTTTCCATGTTTAGTGCTTCCTTCAGGGTCTCTTGTAAGGCAGGCCTGGTGGTGACAAAATCTCTAAGCATTTGCTTATCTGTAAAGGATTTTATTTCTCCTTCACTTATGAAACTTAGTTTGGCTGGATATGAAATGCTGGGTTTAAAATTCTTTTCTTTAAGAATGTTGAATATTGGCCCCCACTCTCTTCTGGCTTGTAGAGTTTCTGCGGAGAGATCTGCTGTTAGTCTGATGGGCTTCCCTTTGTGGGTAACCCGACCTTTCTCTCTGGCTGCCCTTAAGATTTTTTCTTTCATTTCAACTTTGGTGAGTCTGGCAATTATGTGTCTTGGAGTTGCTCTTCTCGTGGAGTATCTTTGTGGCGTTCTCTGTATTTCCTGTATTTGAACTTCCCCAACCTGCCCTACTAGGTTGGGGAAGTTCTCCTGGATGATATCCTGAAGAGTGTTTTCCAACTTGGTTCCATTTTGCCCCTCACTTTCAGGCACCCCAGTCAGACGTAGATTTGGTCTTTTTACATAATCCCATACTTCTTGCAGGCTTTGTTCATTTCTTTTTCTTCTTTTTTCTTTAGATTTCTCTTCTCGCTTCGTTTCATTCATTTGATTCTCAATCGTTGATACTCTTTCTTCCAGTTGATCAGGTCGGTTCCTGAAGCTTGTGCATTTGTCACGAATTTCTTGTGTCATGGTTTTCATATCTTTCAGTTCATTTATGGCCTTCTCTGCATTAATTATTCTAGTTATCAATTATTCCACTCTTTTTTCAAGATTTTTAGTTTCTTTGCGCTCGGTACGTAATTCCTCCTTTAGCTCTGAGAAGTTTGATGGACTGAAGCCTTCTTCTCTCATCTTGTCAAAGTCATTCTCCATCCAGCTTTAATCCGTTGCTGGCGATGAGCTGCGTTCCTTTGTAGGGGGAGATGCGCTCTTATTTTTTGAATTTCCAGCTTTTCTGCCCTGCTTTTTCCTCATCTTTGTGGTTTTATCTGCCTCTGGTCTTTGATGATGGTGACATACTGATCAGGTTTTGGTGTGGATGTCCTTCCTGCTTGTTAGTTTTCCTTCTAACAGTCAGGACCCTCAGCTGTAGGTCTGTTGGAGATTGCTTGAGGTCCACTCCAGACCTTGTTTGCCTGGGTATCAGCAGCAGAGTTTGTAGAAGATAGAATATTGCTGAACAGCGAGTGTACCTGTCTGATTCTTGCTTTGGAAGCTTCCTCTCAGGAGTGTACTCCACCGTGTGAGGTGTGGGGTGTTGGTCTGCCCCTAGTGGGGATGTCTCCCAGTTAGGCTACTCAGGGGTCAGGGACCCACTTAAACAGGCAGTCTGTTCGTTCTCAGATCTCAACTTCCGTGTTGGGAGATCCACTGCTCTCTTTAAAGCTGTCAGACAGAGTCATTTGAGTCTGCAGAGGTTTCTGCTGCTTTTGTTGTTGTTGTTGTTGTTGTTGTTTAGCTGTGTCCTGTCCCCAGAGGTGGAGTCTACAGAGACAGGCAGGCTTCCTTGAGCTGCTGTGAGCTCCACCCAGTTCCAGCTTCCCAGTGGCTTCCTTTACCTACTTAAGCCTCAGCAATGGCAGGCGCCCCTCCCCCAGCCTCGCTGCTGCCTTGCAGTTAGATCGCAGACTGCTGTGCTAGCAATGAGGGAGGCTCCGTGGGCATGGGACCCTCCTGGCCAGAAGTGGGATATAGTCTCCTGGTGTGCCCTTTTTCTAGGACCCTTAGTAAAGCGCAGTATTGGGGTGGGAGTTACCCGATATTCCAGGTGTTGTGTGTCTCAGTTTCCCTGGCTAGGAAAAGGGATTCCCTTCCCCCTTGTGCTTCCCAGGTGAGGCGATGCCTCACCCTGCTTCAGCTTTCCCTGGTCGGGCTGCAGCAGCTGACCAGCACCGATTGACCAGCAATCCCTAGTGAGATGAACCCAGTACCTCAGTTGAAAATGCAGAAATCACCTGTCTTCTCTGTCGCTCGCACGGGGAGCTGGAGACTGGAGCTGTTCCTATTCGGCCATCTTCTCACAATTTTTTCCTGATAACAGCTCTCTGTCTTAGAAAGTTCTGGGACCAGGTAATAGTACTAATGGGAGCCAAGCAATATTCTCTGTTTTTTCTTCTGCTTGCTTATCTTACTAATTATTCTTTCCACACACAGAATAGTTTTGTTTACTCTCCTATTTGCATAGTAGAAAATGGTGGCTAGTGTTACCTGACTTTATGATGTAGGTCAGCCAAACAAAACGTTAAGTTTAAAACCCTTTGGTTCAAATTTTTTATTCCCTAAAAGAGACTGTTATTAGCTCATCTTGATTCTTTTTTTTTTTTTTTCTACTAGCTCATCTTGAGATGAGGGATCCTTATAGCTGTAGAACAAAATTCATGTTATACAGATAAGACTGAAAAAAATGTGGATCACTTCAAATTTGGGGGCTACTATCAGAGAAGGTGAGTCATTGGAGTATCACAGATTATCCAAAAAGGGTTCACTTCTAAAGCAATGGAAGTAGACAAGTACATTTAGAGAGTATACACATACTCTGAAGAACTGACATTTAAGGTAGTGAAAGAGATCTACCAGGGAGTTTGAAAGAAAACCAGGTGTCCAATATTATACATGTGAAAGAATGCTGCAAGACAAAAATGATGATGGAAAGTATCAAAGGCTGTTATAAGATTAAAAGGAAATGTCAGCCATGGATTTAGTGTCACCAATTTCATGGCTTCCCCCAAATCCAGCAGTAGTTGAAGACAGTGCCAGAAGAATAAATGAGATTATTTGGGGATATTCTTTATAATTATGGAAAAATGTGCTTTTTGGTTGAACAGATGGGTAACGTGGGAAAGAATTTAAGGAACTGCTCCAAATCTCAACCGTAATCAAAATAATGTTAAAGACACTCTGTAATTATAGTCATAGAAGAGTTAAAGCTGTTAGAAAGGAAAACAAATATAGAATTATCAAAAACATATTAGTTAAAAAAAGATCTGTGAAATATACATATATATTAGATATATTGAGTTATATAGTCTTCCAGATAATCACATAAGTGAAATAGAGTTTATAAAAACTTCTACCATGAAATGTATGTCACCAGCAGCTCAAAAGTACTAGGACTCATTGTTGAATTCAAATATTGAAAATACATTAATGTGATATCTATAAAATTTAATGCCTTATCCTTTAAAATGCTCCAGAAAATTAGAAAATAAAAAAATTGTTTTCCTGTCAATATAATTTATTTGAACATAGGTTCCTAGCCAGACATAATGAAACAAAACATTGTTTGAAATATTATTTTTTCTTATGCAATATTGTTTTATTAATTGAATCATAATTTTTATGTTGCTCAGTAAAATCTCTCTAGTACTTAAAAAATAGTGCAAACAGCAAAAACCCACAAGTAATTTTTAATAATTTATACATTATTATGTTTATTTATATGAAGTTTTGCTTTTTTTCCTTAAAGTTGAATACTTTCAAAACACTATTAAACCAAAGGCTAAAAAGAAAATTCTGTCAGGATAGTTTTAACTAGAGAGTCAGTTTAGTTGTAAATCTTAATCTGGAAAACTTTTTCAAAATTAGATTTTAATAAATTAGATACCTACAGTCACCAATGGTCTGCAGAAAATAAGCCAATGCCCATAAAAGCAATGGGAAAGCATGGAAATTTTAAACATCTAAGTTGTAAGATATTTCACACTACATAGTCTCTACTCTTTGAAGTGGAAGCTAGGTCTATCACAGTACAATTTGATGGTGAGGTATACATTAATGTCTTTTTCAAACAGAAATTATTTTTAATTCCTTAGTTAACATGTGAAAACATTAATAGTCTGGGTGAGATCCAATTGTCTGGACCAAAATGAAACTTAATGTTAATTCCAAAATCTGATATGCTTACATTTGTTTACTAGTTAGCTCACAATTACCCAAACTATCCCATGTTTAACTGGAATAAATATGCTAAAGACATCACGAGATCTTTAAGGTAGATAGTATTATAATATTCAATATTTTATCAAACAGACTTTAATTTTTAGGTTGGGTTTCAATGTTTTCCATAAGTGTCACTATGGCCATTGGACCATTGTACTCTCTAATGATAAAACTTGGTAAAATTTTCAGTTCATTGACTTGACATTTTAAAGTACCTTGTTCAGACTTTGTGTATTTACACAAAATAAATAGCAGACACTTAAATATTTGTTCAAGATTCAGATTCAAGTCTGTTAAAATCAGCAGTTATTATATTGAAATGATTCAATTTATTTGTGTGATTTTTCTTACCCTGCATTCATTGGTTTTTTAGAAATCTGTGATAGATTCTGTTTTTTTTTTTTTTTTTGTAAACATAACTTTCACTTGGCTTTGCATTATAAAGTATCATGAATGTTTTGTAATTATTTAAGCATATTATCATCAATATAGAGCAATTTTCATATGATTGTCAGGATATACTGGTAATGTTCTCACACAAATTTAACTGGAAACATTTCTCAAAAGTCAAGAATAATGCTCTTGATAAAGGTAGGAGGCAGACAAATGTCTAGTCAGATTTGGGTGGGTCCCTGGTGAAACTCCACCTCCAAGCCAAAGACAGTTTAAAGCCTGAATGCCAAGCTACAAGTCAGATCCATGGACCAGATTGAGAATCTATCTTCCCATTTGGTGTGCTTTCCTTTGATTGATTCCCGCCCTTCACCTATTTCACATATACCTTCCTTTCCGTATTTGGTTTTTTACACTATTGTATGGATCTTTGATGCTTTGTTTTAACCTTTTTTTGCATACTCACAAATCAATCACCATGTACTCGCTATTCTGAGCCTATAAAAGCCCTGGACCCAGCCACAGTGACAGAGAAATCACCTGACTCATGGGGGGCCACCCTCACATTCCCTTTCTGCTGAAAGCTGTTTCGCCACTCAATAAAATTATTGTCTGCCCTCCTCACTCTGGTTGTCAGCCTATCCTCATTCTTCTTGGATGCAGGACAAGAGCTCAGGACCCACTGAACATGGGTACAGAGAAGGCTGTAACATCATGGCCATCTTCCCTCCACTGGCAGACAGCAGCTGCTCCATGTGACAGGAGTGGCTGTAAAGCCAAGCCAGTCCTGAAGCTGCAGGCCAAGGCAGGGCAAGGGCATTGCCAGCTGGGTGTCTCCAGCTGGCAAGTAATTGAGAAAAATTCTGTGGCATTTTCTGGGGACTCGTCTGGGATCTGAGGAAGGGTGAGTAAATGTAAACCTCAAACTTCTTTTACTTTTGTTTCTGAGCCTTCTCTTCAGACATTTTCTGAGAACAGATGGAACATTGAGTCTCTGTTAGCCAATTAAGAACGAATGGCATGGCTGCAGAGGAGGCTGCCACCTGCCCCCCATTCACTCTCAGGGATTGGGAATGTTGATCTTGTTCCAATGTAGTCTTTTCTTTCTTCTTTCTTTCTTTCCTTTATTTCTCTTTCTTTCTCTTTTTCTTTCTCCCTCTCTCTTTCTCTCTCTTTTTCTCTCTTTCTTTCTTCTTTCTTTTCTTTCTCTTTCTTTTGTTGTTGGCAAGGTCTCATTCTGTTGCTCAGGCTGGAGTGCAGTGGCACGATCTTGGCTCACTGTAGTCTCCACCTCCCAAGTTCAAGTGATTCTCCTGCCTCAGCCTCCCAAGTAGCTTGGATTACAGATGTGAGGTAGCCCACCTGGCCTCCAATCCAGTCTTTCCTCTCACATTTTCCTTCTCTCTTTCATGACACCTATCTCTTCTTCATATACAATATTAAGGGTGTTATTGCTATCTACAGAGGTATTACTGGGTAGAATGAGCATTTGGCCCAGCCATCAGCTATGCAATTTAGAACAATGTGGTTTCTGTCTATTCTTAGAGGCAAAGAGGATGCAGTGATTAAGAGGTTTTTTTTTTTTTTTTTTTTCTGTTGAAGAAACCCATTTGCATAGAGAAAGACACCAGACACCTTCCCCTCCCTGCACCACTTAAGCTGTTTTTTTTCCCCCTTTCTCCACCATGTCAGGAGTTCACATAGTCCTGCAAATACAGGGAGCTTTTCTATGTGAGGTCCCCAATTCTCAGGACTCCTTTTCTTTTCCTTGTTTTAAGAGGACCTGGTTCCACAGCTTCACCTTAGCATTCTGCTTATGATAGGGAGAAAGTGTCAGCTGGACCTCAGCAGGGGGCACCACTGGTCACTGACTGCAGTTTGATGAGGGCCACCTGGAACTTAATGAGTTTATGCACTCTCCTGAGGCACCTTTTTGTCCCAAACTCAATTCCAAGCTTTGGGTTGAAACCCTAGAAAGGAAAACTAGGTCTCAGGGATCCAAAGACAGGCAACAGTGGAAGTCAAGGGGCACAGTGCAGGTGATCATCACTAATTCCTGCTGATTAGCCACCCCCCTGCCACCCCCATTTCATAGATAGAGTTCATGTTAGTATCCAAGGCATAGATGAGGTCTAGGGAACTCAAAGGACACTGACAGTAGGGAGGATAGGTCAGTGCATAGGTACGTGTGGGTATTCCTACCTTCTAACCCTCCTTACTACATGGGTGAAAGCAACACTGGCACCCATGGGTAGCACCTACCAAGGTCACAGGGGCTTGGGATAAAAAGATGGAAGAAAGGGTTCACCTTTTCTTTTTCTCTCTCACATGCCCCAGGTATTTGCTGGGAAGAGAAAGGAACTAAGGGATGCCTTTTTTCCTCTTTCCACATGGGTAACCAATCATCTTTATCTACTCTCTATACCACAGGACACTCCCCTCAGATGCATTCCCCAAACAGGGAAAAGTTTAATTTCCCCAAGCCTTAAACTGCTTGGCTTATTTAAAAAAAATGAACTGGGAAGAAATACAATTTAAACTGAGCAATCTCTTGAGGAAGGACAACTTTTACAGTATGCAAATAACCTCTTTGTCTGCTCCCGCTTCACAGGACTTCAGGGTAGACAGGGCTCCACAGCCTGGGGAAGGGAACCCAGAAGCAGAAGGCTGACTTGCTGGGAAAAGGGTGAAGTTTTACCAGTCATACTTCTGGTCTCTCTCTCTCTCCCCCCCCCCCCACCCCCCACTCTCTCTCTGTGAAAACCAGTTGAAAGAATGACCAAAAAAAAAAAAAAAAAAATCACTATTTATATCCTCTTCAAAGTTTTGATTAATGGAAAAATGTATTTATGAGGCTAGTCTTAAGCTGTATCTTAATCTGTTGTGCTTTGTGTGTCTTTCTGTATGGTTCTGTCATGAGGAGGGAATTCCTTAGAATAGAACATGGGTTTAGGACCCCCATAAACCTGCTGTTCAAACCAGCCCAGAAAACTGGTTAGCTACAAACTTTGCTACAGGTCTCTGAAAAAACAAACAAAAAAACAAAAAAAAACTGGATGAGGTCTCCATCTTGTTTATGTCCTTGTGAGTTTGACCTTGTAACCATATGGCAGTACTTATTTTTTTGGCTTAGCCATTTTATAATGGTGGCCCGGGTTCCATTTTGACTTAGGGAATGAGTACTTTCTGGTTAATATCTGTGTGACTTTTGCCATTTGCTGATTTTCTTCCCCTCCATGAGCAACTTCTAGCTTCTCTTCTTAAATCTTCTTTTCTCTAGGCTACATTTAAAGATCCTTGATTTTGTAAAAACTGCTTACCACCTCTTGGAAAATACCTTGTATAGTCGTGGCTAAATTATAACCTTAGTTGAGGTTTGTTGGTTTCACCTGTGAGGTTAATTTTGGTAAAGTTTAAAAGTGAGAAATATTGATCATTGGCCATGGCTAAAGTGAGGTAATAAGAAATTTAGGAAGATTTTTTAAAAGAGCACTATGGTTAAAAGTCAGCTTAATGAAAAGTTGATATTCAAGCTATAGATGTATTTTAAAGTCCTTTGTTTTTGTCTTCTTGGGTCTTGTTTTTCTGGAAAGAGGATTTTTTTCTTCTCAATTGAATTATTTTTTTCCATTTTGTCTTGCCACTCTTACTGCACACCAGAGGCCCTAAGATGATTTATGATAGCCTGGGACTGCTTGCAAAAAACAGTGAAGATACCACAGACCCTGTTTTGGGAAAAAAAATTATGTTTTCCTTATGGAACCCCAATAATTAAAAGCAGGTAGACCCCTCTCAAAATTTAAGGCTCTGTGAAAGTGCATAATTTCCTAGCTCTGTTTTTGGAAGGGCTCTGCCCTGAGGCCAATGATCCAATTAGGATATCGTCAAATGAAAAATCTTACAACTACTAGATATTTTTCTGTCTGTCTGTGTAGTTATCTATGTGTTATGTGTGTGATGTTTATATAAAAAAAGAGCTCTAATTAATTGGCTTAAAGAAAAATAAGAACTTAGATCAAATATTTTTAAAATAAAAGTAGAAGCTATAATGACTTTTAGTTCATGTGACTTTTTTGGTAAATTAAAAATGTCATCAAAGTATAAACACGAGGTCTAAATTATACAGGTCAGATATTGGATTTTCTTTTCTTTTCTTTTCTTTTTTTTTCTTTTCTGAGACAGAGTCTCACTCTGTTGCCCATGCTGGAGGGTTTTCTATATGGTTGAAGGTCATAAACTGCTTCTTTGGCTTTTGAAAATAGTTTGACTTGCCTGCTTTACAGTTTGGTAAGGCCTTGGGACATATGGAGTTAACCATACCCCAAACTGTGCTCGAAAGAGTCAGACCTTACCTGCACCTAGTACATAATTAAAATAACTTAGCAGATTTTACATCAAAATAAAAAATTGCTAAGAGTTACCATTATAACATGTAATTGAGACTACTGAAAAAAGATTTACATGCAAGGTGTGTAAGGAACGTAAAATATGTTTTTAGTAAAAGATTCTAGGAAGGCATGGGAATGTAAATTTTTGCCTAGTTTAGAGAATTAAAGGATTATTTTAAATGAGATAAGATAAAACTAAAGGTTTAAACAGTTTTGGAAGGATTATAAAAATTAATCTTGGCCAGGCACTGTGGCTCATGCCTCTAATCCCAGCACTTTGAGAGGCCAAGGCAAGTGGATCACCTGAGGTGAGGATTTTGAGACCAGTCTGGCCAACATGGTGAAACCTTGTTTCTACTAAAAAAATATAAAAATTAGCAAGGCGTGGTGTCGCATGCCTGTAGTCCCAGCTACTTGGGAGGCTGAGGCAGGAGAATTGCTTGAACCTGGGAGGCGGAGGTTGCAGTGAGCCAAGGTCGCGCCATTACACTCCAGCCTAGGTGACAGAGCGAGACTCCATCACAAAAACAATAATAATCTTGTAAAAGAAATTCTGTGTGTGAACATATTGACTAAATTCAAAAGGATATTATTTGGTTTTTCCATAAATTGAGCATTGGAATAAAAGCACAAAGTTTTCTTAAGGCACTGATCTACTCTTTAACAAAAACTTGTAAAGGGTTATGAAAGGTTTATAAGAATCTCACATCAAGGTCAAACTGACTAAAACTAGATATATTTGTGTATAAGGTTTCATTTAAAAAATGGGGTTGATGTTAATGGTAAACTAATATAAGGGTGAAATCTGGCTTTCTCTCTCTTGAACAAAATTTGTATGTAACATTAAAGGATAATGAAAGATTCTCGTTTGCCTTGCAAATAAACTACCCCTCCCCCCAAAAAAAGAGAGAGAGAGAAGGCAAATACAAGAGATAAATTGGAAAGCTAAGTCTTCCCTCTTAATGAGTAAAGGTTTTTGCCTTTTTAAAAAATTTTAAGTCATAATTTTGGCCAAATAAATAAATTATGGTAATCTGGAATTCTATTTAATAACATCAAAGTCTTTTAAACCTTTAACGTATTTGATAGATTTCCTAAAATCAAATTTCAGCTTCAAAAATGTCATTTGTGTCCCCTAACTTCTGGGTGCTACAGAGGGCCCCTAAAGCATCCAAAACAGAGTTAAACAGGATTATTTGACATGTTTAGTTACATGGGATTGCCAAAATAAAAATAATGTTCAACCTTCTTATGGTTATATATGTTCCAAAATTGTATGGGATTTACAAAATTCTAATGTCTGAGTATATGCTATTAATCATAATTTTGGTTATTATGTTAAATTACTGCAAAGCATAGAAATAACCAAATTTGTCAATTGTGTTTTTTGACTATAACTATGCTGAACATTTTGTCATTCACAGACAATTGTCTTGTTTTAATCTTTTTCAAATTATGGTTAATAATAAGCTATAGAACTTTGCAAGTGCTCTTAAATGCAGGTTTCTGATAACTTTGGAGTAAAACTTGGAATAAAATAAACTTTCAGGACCCATAAAGAGCTGAAATGTTCATTAATATCAAGCAGGACAAGAGTTAACTGAATGGACTGAATGAATAGAAAACTGAAGTAATCTTTTTTAACTTTTTGCTTAAAATGTTGCCAATGCTTTGTTTTTCCAAGTCAGCAACTTTTATTTTGAGCTATTTACAGCTTTTAACAATTGAGTAAGTTATACACCTGTTAACAAAATTTGGAGCACATTTGTTTCTCTCTGCCTGGTTTCTCCAAAATTTGGAAGCTGTTTTTAAGTATTCTTAACTTATGGCAATATAGTTTTTTTTGTTTTTTGCATAAATGCAATAAGAATCCATTTTCTTCTGCTACAGGACACAATTGGAGAAACCGCTTGTTTTACCAAGGCTTTGACTGGAAGGGTATGCTTCCCTTTAAGGAATCAAGCTTGACTTGCATAGCCAATAAAAGCCCCTTGGGAAAACTGGCCTCAAACCTTGTCTACATACTCCCTGTACAGGGTTCCTAACCTGTGGTGCATGAGGAATGTCACTTTCTAACAGGCTCACGAGCTCCAACTTATCTTGGTACCTCAACTAGAGAGGAATTTACTCAACTCATACATATTTGAGGGTACAAACCCATGTCTGGGCTTGGCCTTAAAAGGCCTTATCTCAACGAACTATGTTCGTTGTGGAACAGAGTTCCATCAGAGCCAATTTAAAAAACCTTTGTGAAAATAATTATTCTTGCTGCACTTTATGCAAATAATCAGGCAAAGTATAAGACTAAAGTTTATTTTGCAAACAACTCGGTCCTATCATGATTTGTTTTTAACAAAAATGAGGACTGGAGAGAGAAAAAATATGTTTCAAAATGTATCATACACTTGTCATTAAATTCTAGTCTCATTAGTTGTTTTTAAGTATTTGTCTACATTTCAGACTAACTCTGCTTATTTCTGTGAACCAATCAGTGATCTCTGGCTGTAGCTCAGTAGAAACAAAAGGGATGGATAATGTAAAAATCTGGATCAATATTGTAATTTTGGGCAATTATCCTGCAAATTCTGCCAGATGATTAGGTAAATGGGGTGTCCATAACCTGTAGGTTTCTGTTTGAGAAAATAAGACCAAGGGAGCCTACCAAAGGCAAGCACCAAACACCCAAATCTTAGCAGGCTAACTATAGCCACTAGTTACCTGGGCATGTTGGCAGCCTAAGGATTTTTGAGCTGTCTTTAGCCCCATGTTCTGTTTTAATTCATGTCTTCTAATAACCTAGTTTGTTTTTCTTACCTTCAGGCCATCAGACTCCAAATGATCATGCAACTTGATTCTCAGATGATGGCTCCCTTTTCCTGGGGACCCTTAGATAGGCCTCTAAGAGAAATCTGCCATCTTCCCAAAACAGCACAGCCTGTAAACAGGAAAGAGTTAAGATTGGTCATCATCCTAATCCTAATGGTAGTTAGATGTACCTCTTCAGAGCAGGGAGTGATAGAGGCAGGAGGCAGACAAGTGCCTAGGCAGACAGGGGTGGGTCCCCGGTAAAACCCCACCTCCAAGCAAAGGACAATTTAAAGCCCAAAAGCCAAGCTGCAAGTCAAATCTATGGACCAGACTGATTATCTGTCTTCCCATTTGGCATGCTTTTCTCTGGTTGATTCCCACCCCTCACCTATTTTATAAATACCTACCCTTCCTTAATTGGGTTTTTACACTGTCATGCCCACCTTCGAGTGGTGTCTTTGTTTTAACCTTTTTTGAATACTCACTAACCAATCAGCATGCCCTCCCCATTCTGAGCTTATAAATGCCCTGGACCCAACCATACTGAGAAAGAAACCACTCAACATTGGTGTGTCCCCTCTCTGCTGAGAGCTGTTTCATCACTTAACAAAATTATTTTCTGCCCCCTCAGTCTTTGGTTAGCAGCGTATCTTCATTCTTGGATATGGGAGAAGAGCTTGGAACCCACTGAATGTGGGTACAGAGGAGGCTGTAACATCATGGCCGTCTTCTCTCTGCTGATGGAGGGCAGCCACCCCATGTGACAGAAATGGTGGGGGAGTTGAGCCAGTCCCAAAGCCACAGGTCGAGGAGAGGCAAGGGTGTTGCCAGCTGGGTGTCTCCCGCTGGCAAAAGTGATCAAGAAAAATCCTGCGTCACTCTGATGCCAGACTCATTTCAACTTAACAGAACTCAGGTGCTCCTTCTTTTCTTTGCCAACCTCTCAAACACATATGTACTTCAGTTTAATACCCTCAGTTTATTTCTCAATCACCTCAAATTCTCATATCTATTCTGTTAATCTCTTCTTATTCCCAGCTCTATCAATTTCCTCACTTTCAGGTTTATAATAGCATATTTCACTTTGCTCCCTTAAACTTCTATTTTAAGCAAATGCCCACGTTGTTAATTAATCCTTTCTCTTTCTTACTTTAATATTTATATTCCATCAATGATATCAGTTTTACAGTCCTTTCAAAAGAAGGTCACTTTTTCCATTTCTTAATCTCATTGCCCCTTGCTATTTTCACATTACACTTGTACTAAACTCCTTTGACTTTGAGGTGTCTTTACTCCAAGATTATTCCATTATTTCAACTCTCAGTTATTATCCTTCCAAAATAAATCATCACCTTCTTTAATGACTTTATTATTTGGGTCATTCACTACTCCTTTCTCTTGTAACTTCAGGATCCACATCAATGATCTTTATAAAATCCTCTTTTCACAGATTTCCTTGATGTCATCAAACCATGACGTTTGTCTTCATTTTTCAGCTATCAGCAAACATGGCTACAATTTGGATTGTCATCCCATGAAGCAGATCTACAAAAATATGCTGAATTTTGATTCTTAAATACAATTATTCATTCTAATACTTTTTATCTACTCATTCTGATAAGCTTGATGTTGGCCTTTATGCTAACCCCTATTCCACTGACTGCTCTCTAATTTCCAAGTTCCATATCTCTCTGCTAGCTTTGTAGCCTCTTTTCCAAGCTCACATCCATGATCAACAATTTCAACTTTCCCTCCAATAGTGCTCTCCAATTCCCTATTAATCCATTACAAATCTGCAGTGACCACATTGCCATTGCCAACCCCAATTAAAGCTGAAACTACCTTTGCAAAACTTCTATCAGTGAGAAAAATTACAATAGTAGACTGAGCTAACCCACCTCCCTATCTTGCCTTTCCCTTAATTATTCCCCAAATTAACTTTGGAAGACATTTAGGCTATAGTTTAAACGATAATAGGCCTTGCCCCTAGACTCAACCACCTTTGTAAAGTTAATGAGAGACCATCAAGCTGGGTGGAGGAAAGGAGCCTGAGTCCTGCTAAGGTGTAGGCATAAAGGATTATCGGCCATTATTCTGGAGGTTATAAGATATGCATCTTCCCCAACTACTCTTGCAAATAACACTACTATTGTAGATTTGCCTTTTGAGAAATCTTTCCAGGTTTTTGGCATGTCTGATATCCATGGCTCCACCTGGACTCTGCTCCTGTGGCCCCACTCACAGGCAATTCAGCCCACAGGAGGACAGCTTTCACCCTCTATGATTTTATCTCCACTCAATCAACCAGCAGCAAGCATCTGTTATCTGGCCACCCGACCACATCCCCCAAACTGCCTTTGAAAACTCCCCAACCTAAAAGCTTCTGAGGAGATGATTTGAGTATAAACTTCATCTCCCACACGACGTGTCCATCCTAGTGTCTACTAAACTCTTTCTCTACTACAATGCTGTAGTTTTTCATTATGCGTGGGCAGAAAGAACCCCTCAGGCAGTTACAAAATCAGTACTGTATTTTCTTTTCTCTCCCCAGGAGTACCAATGATTCCTGGAGACACACTTCAGTTTTATCCAATTACTTCCTCTTCAAATCTGAATGTACTCAATATTAGCTAGGACCTCAATATTGTTCAATAGGTTTTTTTATTATTATTATTCATGCAAAATTGATTCTATGTGGATTTCTGCATCATGGCTATTACAAACTTACACCTTGTTTCACTTTCACAACGCTCTAAATTTCACTTCCTTATCCCTAGTGACCTTCATTACATTTCAACCATTTAGTTTCATGGCTGCACCCTAAACCTTATACTCACTGAGAACTGCTCTACTTCTGAAATCATGAATTCTCCTTTCTAACTGTATCCTCCTTTCTAACTGCATCCTCCTTTCTAACTGCAAACCCCTAACCCTTCAGCTCATTCCCTTTATTATATATATTTTTCTACATGGTGCAGATCAGGTGATTATGTAGCATAGTAGTTAATGGCATAGGCTCTGTATTCAGATTTCCTGAGTTCTAAATCCCATCCCTACCACTTACCATATATTTTGAGTCCTCAATTGGCTCATCTATATACAAGGAGGAAATAACATCTGACTCACAGAGATTTGGAGATCTCTGACAGGTAGAAAATAACATTCATTGAATATATATTATATATCAGGCACGATTTTACATGCTTTAAAAATATGAATTAATTTCAAATAATCCTGTGAGTTAGATGTTATGTACTAATTTTCTGACTATCTATAAGCTCCCTTATCCATGTTTCTGTCATTTCCTTTTCAGTATTGTTTTCATGGCATTTAAATGTCTTGGTAATCATCTCAACGACCTTGCAATATCTTTTTATTGCACCAATCTGGCAATATCACACTTCTGGATCAATCCAAGAATTTACGTTGTCCATTACAACATGTAAGTGACTAGATTTTGTAGAAGAGTTACATTAGCATACATATTGCTAAAACTATAAATTCAGGAGATATACTCAGACTTCACCAAAGTCCTGGGCCAATGACTTCTCCTATTTAACTTATAAAATAGAAACATAAGAATTCCTGATATATAACCTGAAAAAATATTTTCATCCCCAGTTAAAAAGTTAAAAAAGAGGAGAATAATCTTGCTTAGACGTAATTCCTTTACATGTTATTTGGATATCATCTCTTCCATCTACTCAGGAATCTCCTCTCATTCCTAAAATTTACCATTTCCCTCCACAGGCACTTTTGAACTAGTGTTTAAATATACTCTGTGTCTCCCATCATAAAAGTATAAAACAGAAAACTTCTCCAGATTCCATGTCTTCCTTCAGCTACCAGTCTATGTCTCTCCATCTGTCTTCCCCTTCAGAACACACTTCCTGCAGTTCTTGTGTCAAGATATTCTTCTCCCTATAATTCATTTAAAAACCCATCACAACCTGGCTTCAACCCCCAACTCCACCAAAATCAACTCCATGATTTTTTCATGATTAGAAAGAGCAACTTTATATTAAATTCAAGTGACACTTTTCAATATTGACCTTTGCTACAGTTGATCCTATCAACTTCACATTCTTTTTTCCAAGGCGAAATTTCTTCTCTTGCCTCTAAACATACACCTCTCTTCGGGTTTCCAATTATTACTCTGACTTCTCTCATTCCATTTTTTTTTTTTTTGAAGTTTTCTTTTGACTTTCTCTAAAATGTTGGTGTTCCTAAGGATTCTGTCCTAGACCCTCTTCTCTTCTTTCTCTACACGGTTGTATTCAGTAATCTCATCTACTCCTATGACTTCAATTTCACCCTATATAGCAAGTCCTTGAATATCATTGTTGCATTCGATGTTGTTTGGTTATATGTTGATGAGAAAAAATCAGTTTCTGGCTAGGTCCACCATCTGTGTGGAGTTTGCACATTCTCCCCATGTCTGCGTAGGTTTTCTTCAGGTACACTGGTACCTTCCAGAAATGTGCTTGTCATGTGAACTGGCATGTCTAAATTATCCCAATCTGAGCAAGTGTGTGTGTGTGTGTGTGTGTGTGTGTGTGTACCTTGCAATAGGTTGGTGTCCTGTCCAGGATTGGTGGCCACCTTGCACCCTGAGCTATTAGGATAGGCTATAGCCACCCTCAATTCTGGATAAATAATTATCTTTCCTGTTTTTGTTAATCATTCTTAAGTACGTATAACTCACATTTATTTCAATCTTTACTATTAGTGTTTTGGTCTTTATTTAGAAGTTTGATAAAGTTTTTGTGACTAGAATTATACTTTAGGAACTTTTGTTTATATAAATTAGCTTGTGGTAAAATGGGTTTTGTTACACATTGTTTTGCTTAAAGTTTCAGTTTTCAATAACCTCTCAACAATGTTGTGAGAACTTGCTGTTGTCTGATTAATCTAAACTTATTTCCCTCTCATTTATCTTTCCTAAGGTTTATTCATTAGTAAATAGTCTTACTCAACGGCTCACTCAATACCTCTGAATTTCCTACATGCACATGAAACTGAACATAGGAAAATAAAAAACAGATCCTTATTATCTTGTGCAAACCTGCTCCTCCCCAGTACTCTATAAGTTGCCACTTGTTTAAATTAGTAACCAAGAAATTATCTGCATGAAATCATAAGTAATAAATCATGTGTTGTTTAACAACGGGTCTACATCCTGAGAAATGTGTTGTTAAATGATTTCACCATTGTATGAACATCACAGAGTATACTTAAACCAATCTAGATAGTATAGTCTGATACACACCTAGGTCTTATGGTATAGTATATTCCTCTTAGGTTACAAACCTGTACAGCCTATTACTATACTGAATACTACAGGTAATCATAACACAATGGTAATTATTTGTGTATCTAAACATAGAAAGGTAGTACAAATATAGAGTTATAATCTTATAGGACTACCACTGTACATGTGCTCTATCATTGACCAAAATGTCATTACGTGGCCTCATGACTGTATATTCAGGGACTCCTATCTCTGATCTCTCCACTTCTTTCTATCTTTGCTACCTCCCTTGGTGAGACCATCACCATTTCTCTTTAGTATAGATCCTTGCAAAGGAAAAAAACTTATGTCCTCCCTGCTTCTGATCTTACTTTTTTAGTTCATTCTTCACACTCAGCTGGCATGACTTTCTTAGAATAGAATTACAGTCATATTTCTTTTCTGTTTCATATTCTTCAATGGCCTTCCATTTTCCTTAGGGAAAAGTTTAATCTTCTTAACAGAATTTACATAGTTTTTCATGATTCAATTAAATCTTACTTCCGTTTTTATTTCTGATCAATTTTCAATTCTATGCTCAAAAAATACAAAGCATTTTTCAATGTTATATTGAAAATAACTATAAATAGTTATATTACATATAAACTATAATCACCCAATACAGTGTTGCTATTACTTTGAACAAGCAGTTTTCTTTCTTTTTTTTTTTTTTTTTTGAGACAGAGTCTCCCTCTGTTGCCCAGGCTGGAGTGCAGTGGCGTGATCTCGGCTCACTGCAAGCTCCGCCTCCCAGGTTCATGCCATTCTCCTGCCTCAGTCTCACGAGTAGCTGGGACTACAGGTGCCCACCACCACGCCTGGCTATTTTTTTGTATTTTTAGTAGAGACGGGGTTTCACCGTGTTAGCCAGGATTGTCTCGATCTACTGACCTTGTGATCCGCCCGCCTCGGCCTCCCAAAGTGCTGGGATTACAGGTGTGAGCCACTGCGCCCGGCCTAACAAGTAGTTTTCTATTAGATCAATTTAGAATAAGAAAAATAAAATATTTTATTTTACATATATTTGCCTTTTTTTATTCCTTGATAAATTCTCTTATTTCTTTATAGACCTAAGTTTCTGACCTATATCATTTAATTCTCTCTAAAAAACTTCTTTACAATTTCTTACAAAGTAGGTCTGCTAGTGATAAATTCCCTCAATCTTTGTCTGAGAAGGTCGTTATTTCTCTTTCACTTTTGAAGAATAATTTCACTGGATAGAGAATTCAAGACTGTTAGTTTTTCATTTCAACACTTATAAATTTCAGTCCACTCTTTTCTTGCTTGCATTGCTTCTAAAGAGAAGTGTGATATCATTCTTATCCTTGCCCCTCTGTAGGTGAGGTGTTTATTCCTCTGGCTTCTTTCAGAATTTTATCTTTGTCTTTGATTTTCTGCAGTTTGAATATGATAGGCCTAGCTCTCTCTCTCTCCTCCCCCGCTTTCCGTCTGTCTCTCTCTCTCTCTCTCTCTCTCTCTCTCTATCTTGCTTGATGTTTGTGGAGCTTCCTGGATTTTGATATCTAAAGTTCAATGTTTGTTATTAATTTTGGAAAATTCTCAGTTGTTATGACTTTAAATATTTCCTCTGTCCCTTTCCCATCTTATCTTTTCTCTTCTTCTCTTTCTCCTTTTCCTACCTTGCTCACTCTCTCCCTCCCTCCACCTGTCTCTTTCTTTCTTGTGTTTTCTTTATGCATATGTTACATATTTTATAACTGTATCTTCCATTTTGAGAAGTTTATATTTTTTATATCTTTAAGTTCATTAATTCTTTCTTCAGCAAGGTCTGGTGTCGTGTTCAGCCCACCAACAGAATTCTTCATTTCTATTACAGTGCTTTTCCTTTGTTTTTTTTTCTTAGAGTTTTCATCTCCCTTATTACATTATCCATCTGTTCTTACATGTTGTCCACTTTTTACATCAGAGCCTTTATCATACTAACCAGTTACTTTAAATTCCTGGACTGATAATTCCAAAGTCTCTGAATGTCTGACTCTAGTTCTTATGTTTGCTTTGTCTGTTCAGACTATGATACTTTGTTTGTTTTTGCCTTTCACAGCCTTGAAAATGTTTTCTGAAAGATGTACAGAATGTACTGGGTAAAAAAAAAAATGACGTGAATAGTCCTTTAGCATGAGGTTTTATATTTATCTGGCTGAGTTTGTCATTGTTTACTGTTTGCTATAGCTGTGTTGTCAGAGGCTAAAATTTCCTCTAGTGTCCTTATTTTTGTCTCCTCTGTAGTCTTTGGTTTTTCTAAAGATTCTTTCTGACTAGGCTCAGTGGCTGATACTTGTAATGCCAGCACTTTAGGAGGCTGAGAGGGGAGGATTGCTTCAGCCTAGGATATTGAGACCAGTCTGGGCAACATGGTGAAACTCGAGTTTTACAAAAAAATACAAAAATTATCCAGGTGTGGTGGTATGAACCTGTGGCCCTTTTCCTGGACAGAGTGAGGTATGTCTGCTTAGTCTCATGGTCCAATAACAAGATGCAGATGGACTGGGAAAGAAGATAATTTATTTCTGTAACCCGCCACAGGGAGAAGTTGGAAGAAATTCACCAGACTAACTCAAAGTTACAAGTTTTTCTTCAGTGTTTATATACATTTTAAGCTCTATGCACATGTATAGGAGTGCGACCACAGGCAATATTATTTTACTTAATCTATATCTAATCTTTAATTAGGGTCTGGGGTCTGGAATGCTTTCTCTAGAACCTTGGAAAGTGTAATCTTAAGTGGACCCTAGTACAAGGTGTATGTGTAAAAATGCTTTTATCATTAAATCAGACTACAGGGTCTGATAAAACCCAGGCAGGATCTTAATGGGTTTGTTTTTGTATTCCAGCCCTCATATTCAGGCACAGCTTCAATAGTTCTCTAATGTTTAACTTATACATTCATTGGAATTACAGCAAAGGGTTAGTGGACACTGGATGTTCTGACTGCTAATGGAAATCTGGCTTGCCACAGTCCCAGCTGTGGCAGGAGAATCTCTTGAGCCCAGGAGGCCAAGGTTGTAGTGAACTGTGGTCAGGCCACTGCACTCCAGCCTGAATGTATTATTATTAAATAATAATAAAATAAATAAATATCCTTTCTTAAATACAGCCAGGGTCTTACAGCTCTTTCAGCTATAACCTCCTATTATTCCACAAAAGTCCTACTGATATGGTGGTAGAGAAGCATTTTATAATCCTATGATTACATCTCAGTCTTTTAGAAAACCTGTGTCCCTGGGCTGTGACCTTCACAAGTGCTTCTCAGCTTTTTTTAAAAATCCATTACTTAGGTGAGACAGCAAGGCCAGAGAGAACTTTATTTGGGTGTTTCCCTTCCCCAAGGAAGGGAAAAGTTACCAAATTCAGGTCCTCTAGGACCCACTCAGGTCAGTTAGGTTCTGGTAAAACCCAAGTTAGTTAGGTTCTGATAAAATATTTTTCTAAGGGTAGACCTTTATTAAGGAGAACAGACAGCTCTGGATATATTTGTAAACGGTTATAGTTTTCCTTCCCCTGCCAGAAGCATGAATACATTTTTCTTCAATCTTCACAGTAAGAACCAGGTGGGGCTCCTATAGGAAAAGCTCATAAAAGTTTGGGGACTTCTAAAAATACCTCCTCTAGAATTTTTAATTCACAAGCTAGTCTACACTGACCCTCTAGAATTTATCAAATAAAGTTCAGGTATTCCTACTGATGCTGGCTCCATCTGCAAGCTTTTTCGCTTGGGCTGCTGCTTCCAGTAAGGTAAGTTAGGATTCTTTGTATCCCCCTTCCCTCCAGTTTTCAGGGCAGCAGTTTGTCCTGTGACCTCAATTCTTTGTGGGCCTAAAACGACATCTTGATTTTCAGTTTGTTCAGTTTTCTTTTTGTGGTGAGGACAGGAATGATGACTTCCAAGCTCTTTTCATGTCAGACTAGAACCTGGAAAAGAAAGACTCATATGCTTCCTTTCAATCAATATATTTACTTCACTTTGACTCATTCATTCTGATCACCTGTATTAGTCAGGGTTATCTAGAGGGACAGAACTAATTGGATATACGTATATATGTAAGGGAGTTTATTAAGGAGAGTTGACTCACAAGATCACAAGGTAAAGTCCCACAATAGGCCATCTGAAAGTTGAGGAGCAAGGAAGCCAGTGGTGGATCAGTCCAAGCCCCAAAACCTCAAAAGTAGGGAAACTGACATTCTGTGGCCAACGATCCGAGAGCCCCCTGCAAACCACTGGTATAACTCCAAGAGTCCAAAAGCTGAAGAACTTGGAGTCTGATATTTGAGGGCAGGAAGCATCCAGCACAGGAGAAAGATATAGACCAGAAGACTCAGCAAGTCACGTTCTTCCACTTCTTCTGTCTGCTTTATTCTAGCCATGCTGGCAGCTGATTAGATGGTGCCCACTCAGATTGAGGGTGGGTCTGCCTCTCCCAGTCCACTGACTCAAATGTTAATCTCCTTTGGCAACACCCTCACGGACACACCCAGGAATAATATTTTGCATCCTTCAATACAATCAAATTGACATTGCATCACCCAACATTTCATTTTTTTTCCATATTCAAACATATCTTCACTCATAAGCTATGCCTTCAAATGCAATGATTCTCTGTAATTATGGAGTCATTAGTTAAGTAGAGATCAATAGAAAAATTCATAAAAAGGAAAGATTCACTGAAGAATCACTTCTTGCTTTAGTGAAAAGAGCATTTAGGGAAGATTGTTCTTCAGTTCTTTTTTAAAAAATGTATCATTTTCTATATTTTGTTGTTAGAATTTTCTAGCCTTATTTTTAGTGGCATGATAAATTTAAATGCTTGGTATTAACTATAAACACTATGGGGAAAATGTACAAGCAGAGAAATTGCAGAGTGTACAGGTACCTGAACTCTCATTACACTGACAGACAGAGAGCATCACCCCACTCTTCTTCTGCAGCTTGGACATAATCTTATTTTTATACTCATGGCAATATGAGGTCATATACATTTTGAATTTTTTAAATCTGCTATAAAATTTGGAAATTCTTAAGAAAAGGAACTGTATTTTAACCACACTTCTATCCTGACACAGCAGCCAGCAGGCACTTGCATTCAGTTAATGTTTCTTGAATAGACGGATGAAAATAGCAAATGCATTTCCTATGTTACAATATCACTTCCATATTTTCCATTAATATAACATTTTATTCTTTACATAAGAAAAAGTATTAGAAATATCATTACCTGATCATTCTTATTGAGTGATTTTAATATTTTTTCTGTTTTATTTTTCTTTTTGCATGTTTCATTTTAGGATATTATATTTGCATTTGAAAATCTGATGTTATGCTTCTTCTTCCTCAGAAATGCTTGTAAAACTACACACATGATGTTTTGTTTATAGTTGCAAGGTCAAAACTCCCTCCAACCCTAAAATATTTTTCAACTCTGGATGGAAGACTTTGGTTCTAAAAGTACCGTTAGCATATTCCACGATCCATTTTCCTCCTCTTCTATTCCTTCCCTTCCTCTTCCTTCTTTTCCTTCTATTCCAAGTATATAATAGAGTGTACAAATCTTATTTACAGAACAATGGTATTTTTCCTATTGGTGCATTCATGTAATTATCACTCAAATAAAATATAGCTTTGCTAGTACCCTGGAAAAACCTCTTGTCCCCATAACTGTCAATACCCTCATTTGGAGTTAAAACCTATTCTAAGACCACTGATTCATTTTAACTATTTTTGAATTTCATATAGATTGAATCCTGCAGTTTATATTCTTATATCTGGCTTTGCTTCCTCACCTTTATGTCATTTAATAAATATGTCATTAAATGTCATTTAATAAATAAATGTCATTTAATAAATATGTCATTAAATGTCATTTAATAAACTAGTATAGTAAAACTATAAATAAAGAGTAACATAGGTGACCTGTGTATCACTAGTTTATTCATTTTTACTTCTTTATACTATTTCATTACTGTGTATGAGTATACAACCAGTTATTTATCAGTTTATTTTTTGGTGTGAGTTTGGACTGTGTTCATCTGTTGACTATTACTTGCAATGCTGTTATGAACAGATGTGTCTTGGTTGACATGCACACTCCTTCTCCTGGGTTTGCATCTACAAGTGGAATGGCTAAGACAGGCCAAGTGTTATGACCATGCCACCAGTCTAGCAGAGTCCTGAGCTTAGAAGAGCTCCTTGCTTGGGCTTAATGCTTTGCAATTGCCATCTTGAATTCCTTAAAATTTTCTCTTTGAATTTGTGGAAGTAAAGTTTGTTAGAGCAATAAACAGTATGCTGAGGCCTGGAGGCTTGGCTCCTGCCCTGTCCTGCCTCACATTTGACCCCCTGAAATGGATTCTCAGCTGTTCCTCAAACCTTTCATCTTAGCATTCCAGGTTTGAACTCCCCGTCACCGCCTCACCCAGAAACTGCTGCTTTTCTTCTCCTGTGCTGCGACGGAGCCAGGAGGGGTGGGCCACAGCCAGCAGTGCTTGCCACGTGGCCTCTCTAAACATGGAATGGTGGTGGCACTGCTAGTCCAGGACTGGAGGTGACTCTGCAGGAATAAGCCCCTTGCCTAAAGTCAGTTCAGGAACCTAGCATGCCTCAATAGCCTTGAGGTTGCCCTTCTCTTGTGGTAGGGGTAGGGTGGTGGACTGTGGTTAGGATAGATGTCTGGCTCAATTTCCTTGCTCTGGGTAGGACACAGCTTGTTGGTTTGCTGGTTAAGCATGGGGCTGGGGGGCAGGGGTGGACCTTACTGGTCTGGGCACACGTGCTGAGTAGTGGCAGGGAACCCTCAGGTACTAGGGTTTGCACTTACCCTACTAATATCCCCATGCCCAGGAGAGTGCAATATTAAATAGCAAGTAAAAACACAAAACACCATGACAAGTCAAGACAGAAAGATCACAGAAGGAAGAAAACAGTTTTATATTTTTAATAACTGTAATAGTGTTTTCCTCTGTTATTTGAACTAAGAACTTCTCATTTAATTTTACAGGGAGCTGCCTAAACATGTATCCAACTCTATGTTGTGTCATAGAGTACATGTGTGTTTATCTTTGGTGGATAATACCAAACAGTTTTCCAAAGCAATTTTGCCATTTCTACTTCCATCAGGAATATCTGAGTTCCAGATGTTCCAAATCCTTCCTGATACTTGATGTTTTCAGGGTGTTAAATTATAGCATAATAACGACATACAATGAGTTGGTTTTCAGAGTTATTTTAGTCTAGTTACAATGAGCATTTCCTTGATGATTAATGATGTTGAATACTTTTCCATATGCTTTGTTGCCATTTAGACTTCATCTGATAAGTACCCATTTAGCACTTTTGCCCATATTTGAATTGTCTTTTACCTGTTGATTTTATAATGTTCTTTATATACTCTGGATGCAAATCCTTTTGTCAGAAATGTGTATTGTGAATATCTTCTACCAGTCTGTGGTTTGCTTTTATGCCCTCTTAGTGGTATCTTTTAATAAGCAAAATTTAATATTCATGAAATCTGATTTATCTTTGTTTCCTTATGGTTATTGTGTTTTGTGTCTTGTTTTAAAAATCTTTGCTTCCCAACACCTGTGATTGGTCACTAATTTTTATGTATGGTATGAAATAGAAGTCAGGTTGAATTTTTTTCTATATGCCTCCCAATTGATCCAGTATCATTTTTTGAAAAGATTCTCTTTTCTCCGCTGAATTGAAGTGACATGTGGATCTGCTTTTAAGTCCTTTCTTTTCTTTGATCCACATATCTATTCATTCAACAATATGCCCTAATTGCTGACAATTTATAGTAAAACTTGGCATCTGTCAGTGCAGCTCCTCTATTTTGTTTTGTTCTTTCAGATATTTTTGTATTCTCGATTCCTCATATTTTCATATAAAATTTAAAATCATCCCATCAATTCCACCAAGGAAAAAAGCTCCTGGGATTTTTTATTGGGATTATATTTTATTTTTAGGTTACTTAAGGGTAAAAGACATCTTAACAAAATAAGTATCCTAATCTGTGATCATGACATAATTCTCCATTTATTTTGGCCCTCTGGAATTTCTGTCAGCAATGTTTGGTAATTTTAGTGTACAGGTCACGGACACTTTCATTCCAAACACTCCTTAAGTTAAAATTTGATATATACATTTTATATTTCTCTTTCCTAAATAAAATTTACATGTGACTCATTGCACTTGGTAAATATGTTACAGTGCTAATGGTGATATACAAATTCAGTTTCTAAAAGCATTACAAATTGTATTTGTTGCTATAAATTGAGATTTGAGGCTGTATCTGCATGTAAGACCAATTAATCATGTCAAATTATTATTAAAATTCAGTGAACATATGACTGGAAACAAAGACCCAGAAGGGGCAATGATTTTCTTTCAAAGATCTTTTGTATAATCTCAGGTAGGAAACTATTAGTAACAGACAGATGTTGAGCTAGTCCTATTTAGATATGAAATGAGCGCGCACACACACACACACACACACACACACACACACACACACACACACAAACCCATACACACAGGAATTCTCAAAAGTCATCTCCAGGAAAGCTGAAATAGAATTAATTCTTGCCAAACCAACCCTAAGAATAAATATCTCTCAACAAGTTGCAATGCATGCATATACGACACCTGAAACAAGGCTGATCTAAGAGCTACTAGACTTGAGGCAAACAAAAATAAGGTGACCTTGCCACAGAGAAACAGGGAAAAAATGTACACCAAAGGAAGGCAAACTAATCATATAATTTTTGTCACATTGTATTTGGATTATGGAAAGTAGATAACTAGACTCAGTTCAAATAAAAGACCAAGAATGAGAAAATGAATTATTTGAGTTGCCTAATAGCAATAATAACAACACAGTTGGCCCTCTGTATCCACAGGTCCCACATCTGTGGATTCACCCAACTGCAAATCAAAAGTATTTGAAAAATCCTTGGACTTAGGGCAAAGGAAAAAAAAAGTTTTGAAAAAAAAAATAAACAAAACCACAACAATAAAAATAATATTTGAAAAAGCAATACAGTACAACAACTATTTATATAGCATTTATATTTTTAGGTACTATTAGTAATCTAGAAATAATTAAAATATATGGAGGGATTTGTATAGGTAATATGCAAATACTATGCCATTTTATATAAAGGACTTGAGCATTGATAGATTTTGGTATCCTCAGGGGTTAATAGACACCAAGAGACAACTGTAATTTTATTATTTTTCCAGGCAGTATTCTAAAGATTTGACATACATTAGCTCATTTAATCTTCACAGTATCTGCATGAGGCATGTGTTGTTATCATTACAGTGCTTGAGATATGATTGAAACCAGAAAGTTAACTTCAGAGACCATGCTCTGAAAAGGGAAGAGTACCTCAAATGTAAAGTGAGAAACTGCAAAGTTCAAAGATTAACTGAATTATGCAAAATTAAACAAAGAGAAACAATGCATACATATCCCATTCTTTCCTTTTCTCTCTCTCTCTTTCTTTCTTTCTTTCTTTCTCTCTCTCTCTCTCTCTTTCTTTTCTTTTTTTTTTTTTCAGGGTCTCCCTCTGTCACCTAGGCTGGAGTGCAGGGATGCGAACATGGCTCACTGTAGCTTCAACCTCCTGGGCTCAAGTGATCCTCCTGCCTCAGCCTCCTGAGAAGGTAGGACCACAGGCACATGCCACCACACCTGGCTAATTTAAAAATTTTTTTGTAGAGCTGAGGTCTCACTGTCTTGTCCAGGATGGTCTTGAACCTCTGGACTTCTGCCTTGGCCTCTCAAAGCTCTGAGATTACAGGCATGAGTCACCACACCTGGACTACATCCCATTCTTTCTTACAACCAGACTTTTTTGGTATTTTCCTCTTACCCCTAATTGTCCAAATCTTTGCACAAATCTTATAAGGTATATTTAAGTCAAACATTCTCTACAAAACCTTACCTCACATTGATATTCACTGTTAACCTTCTCCCTTCAAAATGTTTGTGTGGCATTAAGGCCATAGCCCTTAAATGAACTAGAAACTTGCTTTCAGAATAATCTACTTAGTAACAAATAAAAATCCCATTTGCATTTTTACTAAGAATGAACATTATCTTCAGGGATACCATGGCAAAATTTCATGTCTAATGAAAGGAAACAGCTTCAGACAAGAAGGAATTCCATTTACACAGTAATGTTTTGCATTGCTCCTTTGATGGTTTCAAGAAGAGGAGACAAAATTAAACAAAGTTTATAAATACCTTAAACTTCCTTTCTTCCTTGATAGTAAGCAGAAATACTGTATGAAGTCTATCTCAAAATCTGACTTTAGAATTGCTTTGATAAACAAAATTACTCAAGTCATATCTATGCCGTTCTGTTCATTAAGAGAAGGATAAGGTGGCAAAATATAAAAAGATGGAACCAGTAAGAGATTTGACTATTGGATAAATGTTATTAAAGGAAAAATTAGGTCTGAATTTTTGTCCAATTAACACCAAACATCAGGCATCTCTTGAAAAGCCACCCAAAGCACCATAATATCAAAGAGTTAATTGTATCATAAAAAGTAAAAATATGGCCCCAACTTTGTCATCACCTCTCCTTCTTGTTCCTCATCATCCCCACTACAATAAAAGGAACAATGTAAATATAAGTCTGAGGCTGGACTTGGCTAGTTTTTCTGTATTTACACTAAGACATGGTCCACAGTGAATCAGCCCTCACCAAGACTCTAGTAAAGACCAGCATTGTATCAGCTCTGGTCAGGGTATGAAGTATTGGTTATTATGGGATGAATTGTGTTTTCCTAAATTAATATTTTGCTTTTGTAACTATCAGCCTCAAAATTTGACTTCATTTGGAGATAGGGTCTTTAAAGAGGTAATTAAATTAATATGGAGTCATTAGGGTGGTCCCTAATCCAATATGACGTATATTCTTACAAGAAGAGGACATTTGGTTGCAGACACACAGAGATGGAAGAGCCCGGGAAGACACAGGTAGAAGATGGCCATCTACAAGCCAAGGAGAGAGACTTCAGAAGAATTCAACTCTGCCATCACCTTGATCTCAGACATTTATCCTCTAAAACTGTGGTGCACTATGCTATGGCATCCCTAGCAAACTAATACATAGGTGTTGGTATAAAGAGAGCCAGGAGAAGAAGGTTTTAAATAAAGAGAAGACGTAGGTTTTAAATAAAAAGTGGGTTCCAAAATTCAGAAGAAAAACATTGAACAAAATAATTCTAAGATTAGCAACCTTCCAGTAGACCAAGGTTATCAGGAAAAGCTGTCTGAAGGGCTTGAGTCCAGGTTTATGACCTAGGCAGATGATCATGTGCTAAAGAGCAGAGAGTAACTTTTTTTCCTAATGAAGATGAGGAAGCAGAAAAACAAATGAATATCTCTCTCTCTCTTACTCTTAGCTCACTGAATTAGCCCTTGTTGCCCTTTATTGTTTAGAAAGGTATTGAATATACACCAAAATATTGGTATAAAACATATGATTCAAATCTCCAATCTTAAGTCCTAAGGCTTAATCATTTAAAATTTGAAAGTACATAGTTTTGGCTGACATTCAGTAGATTTGAATCCTGAATCTGAAACCTTTACCCATCAGTTGGTTTTTCCTGTTGTTTAAAATTCCCAAAGTAGACAGGAACATAGAGTCCTGTTGTCTTATCTCTTCTCAGGAACTTTACTGGCAGTATTTGTGGCTTTTCCTTCTCTTCCATATCCAGCCCATTGATTGTTTAATTCAACAAGTATTGACTGAGTGCCTGAGAAACATTGGCTAGTGTTATTGATAGAGCAGGAGCAGGCATGCACTCATGGCTAATGGGCACAATCTCACCCCTCATGATTGTCAAGTTTTCAGGGAAAGTCAAGAACACTCACAAGAACATAAGGCATCTACTGAGGGTTCCTGGAATCAAAGTCACCTCCTAGTTATGACCTTTAGTCACATTTCAGGAGTTATATTCCTTCTTGTCATTCATGGTTGAGCTTCCCATAACGAACAAACATATCCTTTTTTGAAAAAGCTGCCATATTGTTCAATAATTCAACATTTCTTTTTCTTTTTTTTTTTTTTTTTTTTTTATTGAGACGGAGTCTCGCTCTGTCGCCCAGGCTGGAGTGTAGTGGCCGGATCTCAGCTCACTGCAAGCTCCGCCTCCCGGGTTCCCGCCATTCTCCTGCCTCAGCCTCCCGAGTAGCTGGGACTACAGGCGCCCACAACCGCGCCCGGCTAGTTTTTTGTATTTTTTAGTAGAGACGGGGTTTCACTGTGTTAGCCAGGATGGTCTCGATCTCCTGACCTCGTGATCCGCCCGTCTTGGCCTCCCAAAGTGCTGGGATTACAGGCTTGAGCCACTGTGCCCGGCCTCAACATTTCTTTTAAGGCTGAATTGAGCTGAAATAAATACCTGCCGGATTTCATGTGATTGGAATTCATTTAAATCACCTGTCAACAAAGTCTAAATTTAGCTTTTGTTTCAGTGTAATAGCTTTTACTAAGATTTCTTCACTAAAGCTGTATTGGTTATTTCGTTTCACTTTTTTTGTGTGTAAATAACTATGATTTTGATTTGATGTTTTCTCTCAGTAACTCTTTATGTACCTGGCATGCTTTTCCCCAAAGAATTTTCATATAACAGGATTAGAATTAAATGGACTGGACTATCAGCTTATCAACCACTACTTAAGCTTTATAACAAGAAAATATATAATTATTTATTATTTCATCCAGCAAACACTTAAAGAGAACCTACCATACACCAAGTATTGTACTAGGCTCTAGGGATTCAACAGTTTACTCACAGACATATATTAGCCTTCATGGAGTTTAAATACTGTTGAGAATCCAGAAAGAAGTAAAATATTCCAAAAAATATGGAATGTAGGTTATAAAACAAAAGTATAAATTCATAAAGCCAAATATGTTTATTGTAAAACTACTTGCACTATCGAAACAAATATGATGACGAACGACTGTCAATTATGAAAGAGTTAAACAAATTTTGGAATATCCAAACTGTAGCATATTCTGCAGCGAATAAAAACATGATCTAAATGTCATGACTTGAAAAGATGTTCTGAGTATATTCTGGTATTTGTGCTACCAAATACCAAATACCATACATTAAATAATAAAGCAAGTTGAAAAGTTGAAATCACAATGATCATGTAAGAGTTGCCTTGCCTCAGTCAGTCAAGCCATATATATAACTCTAGTGGAAATAGGAGGAAAATATATGAATACGAATCCTCGGGAATCACTCATGATGTGACTAAGCTGAGGAAAAGCATTGAAATGAGTGGTCAGGTGACTGGAAAAACATCAGCTGTTGTTCCCAGTGATACTTAGTAAAAGACAGCTGGTTTAAATTCCTCTGGAACTGATGATGTTAGAGTAACATTAAGAGGTTTTCCTATATATTCGTACTCTCAAAACTTTGAAGTGAGCATAAGCCCCCATGATTTTGTTTGAACTGAGATAATATGTACATAAAATAGGATGAATCTTAAATAAATACGTACACTCATGTAACCAACACCCCAGTCAAGCTACAGAACATTTTCTTCACCTCAGACAATTCTTTCACAATCTCTTCTAGTCAAAATGAACTTCCAGAGGCAACCATTGTTCTACTCTATCACCGTACGTTGGTTTTACTTCTTCATAAGCTTCACATAAATTGAATCACTTGGTTTGTACTTTTTTTTCTGTCTGCTTGTTTCCCTCAACATAGAATTTTTGGCATTCTTCTATGTTGCGTGTATACATAGCTCACTTTCTTTATTGCTGAAGAACATTCTATTACATAATTATAGCAGAATTAATTTACTCATTCTTTTCTAAATTTTTAATTATTGTAGGTACATAATAGGTATATATACTTATGGGGAACATGAAATACTTTGATACAGACATACAATGTGTAATTATCATATCATGGTAAATGGGGTACCCATCCCATCAAGTACTGATTCTTTCTGTTGTAAAGAATCAAATTATACTCTTCTAGTTATTTTTAAATGTACAATTAAACTACTACTGACTATAGTCACTCTGTTGTGCTACCAAATACCAGGTCTTATTTATTCTTTCTAACTACTTTTTGTACCCACTAACCATCCCCAATTCCCGTCCACCACTTACTACCCTTCCCAGCCTCTGGTAACCAACCTTCTACTCTCTATCTCCGTGAGTTCAATTATTTTAATTTTTAGCTCCCACAAGCAAGTGAAAACAGGATACATTCATCTTTTTGTGCTTGGCTTATTTCACTTAACATAATGATCTCCAGTTCCATCCATGTTCTTGTAAAGGACAGAATTTCATTCTTTCTATGGCTGAACAATAGCACTTCATCGTGTATAATACCACATTTTCTTAATCTATTCATCTGTTGATGGATGCTAAGGTTGCTTCCAAATGTTGGCTATTATAATAGTGCTGCAACAAACATGGGAATGCAGATATCCCTTCAATATACTGATTTCCTTTCTTTTGGGTATATACCTAGCAGCAGGATTGTTGGATCACATGGTAACTTTATTTTTAGTTATTTGAGAAACCTCCAAACTGTTCTTCAAATGGTTGTACTAATTTGCATTCCCACCAATAGCGTACAAGAGTTCCCTTTTCTCCACATCTTTACCAACATTTGTTATTCCTTGTTTTTGGATAAAAGCCATTTTAACTGGGGTTAGATGATATCTCATTGTAGTTTTGATTTGCATTTCTCTGATGATCAATGATGTCAAGCAACTTTTCACATACCTGTTGTATGTCTTCTTTTGAGGAATGTCTATTCAGATCTTTTGCCCATTTTAAATTGGATTATTAGATTTTTTCCTAAACTGTTTTTAGCTCCTTACATATTCTGGTTATTAATCCCGTCAGATGAATAGTTGGCAAATATTTTCTCCCATTCTGTGGGTTGCCTCTTCACTTTGTGATTGTTTACTTTGCCGTGAGGAAGCTTTTTAATTTGATGTGATCCCATTTGTCCATTTTTGCTTTCATTGCCTCTGCTTGTGGGGTATAGTTTAAGAAATTATTGCCCAGACAAATACACTGGAGAATTTCCCCAGAATTTTCTTGTAATAGTTTCACAGTTTGAGGTCTTAGGTTTAAGTCTTTAATCCATTTTGTTTTGATTTTTTTGTGTGTGTATATGGTGAGAGATGGGGGTCGAGTTTCATTCTTCTGAATATGAATATCCAGTATCCCCAGCACCATTTATTGAAGAGACTGTCTTTTGCTTAATGTATGTTCTTGGTATCTTTGTCAAAAATGAGTTTACTGCAGGTGTATAGGCATATAGATTTGTTTCTGGGTTGTCTATTCTTTTCCATTGAACTATGTGTCTTTTTTTTTTTTTTTTTTTTTTTTTTAAATTTACCTTTTTTTTTTTTTTTTTTTTTTTTTTTTTTTAATGCAAGTGTCATGCATTTTGGTTATAATAGCTCTGTAATATAATTTGAAGTCAGGTAATGTGATTCCTCCAGTTTTGTTCTTCTTGTTCAGGATGGCTTTGGGTATTCTGGGTCTTTTGTATTTTTTTTCTACTTCTGGTATCTTGATAGGGATTGCATTGGATCTTTACATTGCTTTGAGTAGTATGAACATTTTAACAATATCGATTCTTCCAATCCATGAAAAGGGAATGTCTTTCCATTTTTTGTGTGTCCTCTTCAATTTATAGTTTTTATTGTAGAGCTCTTTCACTTCTTTGGTTAATTCCTAAGAATTTAATTTTATTTGTGGCTATTGAAAATGGGATTACTTTTTTGACTTTTTTTTCAGATTGTTCACTGTTGGCATATAGAAATGCTTATAATTTTTGTATGTCGATTATGTATCCTGCAACTTTACTGAACTTGTTTGTCAGTTCTAATAGTTTTTTTTGGTGGATTCGTTAGGTTTTTCCAAATATAAAATCATGTCATTTGCAAACAAAGATAATCGGCTTATTTCTTTCCAATCAGGATGCTTTCTATTGCTCTTTATTTCTTTCTCTTGTCTGATTGCTCTAGCTAGGATTTCAAGTACTATGTTGAATAACAGTGGTGAAAGTGGGCATTCTTGTCATGGTCCAGATCTTAGAAAAAAAGTTGTCTTTCAGTTTTTCCCCATTCAATATGATACTGACTGTGTTTCTGTTATATATGACTTCTATTATGTTGAGATATGTTCCTTCTATACTCAGACTTTTGAGAGCTTTTACCATGAAAGGATGTTGAATTTTATCAAATGCTTTTCAGCATCAGTTGAAATGATCATATGGTTTTTGTTCTTCATTCTGTTGATATGAAGTATCATGTTGATTGATTTGTGCATGTTGAGCTATCCTTGCATCCCTGGGATAAATCCCACTTGGTCATGATTTTTGTAATGTATTTTTGTAATGTATTGTTGAATTTGGTTTGCTAGTATTTTGTTGATTACTTTTGCATCAATATCATAGAGATATTGGTCTGTAGTGTTTTTTTCTTTATGTATCATTGTCTGGTTTTGTTATGAGGCTAATACTGGGTAGAATGAGTATGGAAGTATTCCCTCCTTTTCCATTTCTCAGAATAGTTTGAGTAGGATTGATACTAGTTCTTAAAATGTTTCATAGGATTCAGCAGTGAAGCCATCAGGTCCCAGGCTGTTATTTGCCAGGAGTCTATTTATTACAGCTTCAATCTCATTAGTTTTTCTTGGTCTGTTAAGGTTTTGGATTTTTTCACAGTTCAATTTTGGTAGGTTGTATGTGTCTAGTAATGTATCCATTTCCTTTAGATTTTCCAATTTATTGGCATATTGCTGCTCATAGTAGCCACTTATGATCCTTTGAATTTCTGTGCTACCAGTTGTAGTATCTCTTTTTTCATCTCTGATTTATTTGAGTCTTATTTCTTTTTCACTTAGTCAATCTGGCTAAAGGTTTGTCTATTTTATTTATCTTTTCAAGAAACCAACCACTCATTTTGTTAATCTTTTGTACTGTTCACTTTGTCTCAATTTCCTTTATTTCTTCTCCGATCTTCAGTATTTCTTTTCTTCTACTAATTTTGGTTTTGGTTTGCTCTCGTTTTTCTCATTCTTTCAGATGCATTGTTAGGTTATTTATTTGAAGTTTTTCTTCTTGTTTGATGTAGGCATTTACGGTTATTCATTTCTTTCTTAGTAGTGCTTTTACTATATCCCATAGGTTTCGGTATATTGTGTTTCACTTAATTAAAACATTTGCTTCAAGAAATGTTTTAATTTTCTTAATTTCTTCATTGACCTACTAGTCATTTGGGAATTTATTGTTTAATTGTGATGTGTTTTTGGTTTCCAAAATTCCTCTTATTGATTTCTAGTTTTATTCCATTGTAGTCAGAGAAGATGCTTAACATTATTTCAATTTTTGTGAATGTTTTAAGACTAGTTTGTGACATAATATATAATCTATCATTGAGAATGATCTATGTGCTCAGGAGAAGAATGTGTATTCTGCAGTTACTGGATGAAATGTTCTGTTAATACCTATTAGGTCAATTTGTTCTATAGTGCACTGATAAAATAGTTTACCTTGAAACTACTATTAAGAGTTTTCTGGCATATTTCAAAATGGTTAGTTTCCTCTTTTACTGCTGCAAACACAAAGGAATTTTTCTCCAATATTCATTTTAAGAACCTGGTTGAGTTTCTGGAGGTAAAATTCATAAAAGTGAAGGGGCCCTCACTTATCAATAAATGGCCCCTGAAATTTTTAATTCACAGATTTGTCCACACTGAGCTTCCAGCAATTCATCAACTACTATTCAGGCTTTTTTACTCAGGCGTTTTTTTTCATGGAGTTCTCTGCTTATAGATTTCTCCTCCAGTAAGTTGTGATTCTCTGTATTTGCCTGTCTACCCCTCCAATTTTGGGGGAAGTATTTTGTCTTGTGACCTCACCTCTGTGAAAGATCAAAGAAGAGTTGTTGATTCTTCAGTTTGTATAGATTTTTATTTTGTTATGGCAGAGTGATGACTTCCAAGCTCCTTACATACTGGACCAGAAACAAGAAACTTCCTGTCACTGTATTTTGGAAGCATATAACTTATCTAGTTTCATGAGCTCACAGCTGGAAATGAATGTTTTCTCAGGATGAATCATACCTTGATACCTTAAATGACATATAGTAGAGACTTTGAATTTGGAGTTGATGCTGGAATAGGTTACAGCTTTGGCAGGTGTTGGGATGGGGTATATTATTTTGCCTGTGGGAAAGAAATGAATTTGGGGGCACCAGAGGGCAGAATGGTATGGGCTGAACTGTGTTCTCCCAAAATACATATGTTGAAACTCTAACCCCCAATATGACTGTATTTGGTGATAGGGTTTTAAGGAGGTAATTAAGGTTAAATAAGATTATAAGAGTGAGACTCTAATACAATAGGGCTGGTATCTTTACAAGAATAGTAAGAGACACCAAGAGTGTCCATGCACAGACGGAAGGCCATGTGAGGACACAGTGAAAAGGCAGCCATCTGCAAACCAGAAGGAGAGACCTCGCCAGAAATCAACCCTGTCAGCAGCTCGGTCTTGGACTTAATGGTTTCCAGAACTATCAGAAAATAAATTTCTGTCATTTATGCCATCCAGTCTGTAGCATCCCTATAGTTTTGTATGGCATCCTTAGCAATCTAGGACAAGTCTCAACTGAATGTTTAATGTATTCAGTGAGGTCTATTTTCCCAAGCATTGTATGACCACTGGCATTTCTTTTCAGCTCTCTGCCTATTATTAGCCACTTCCTGCTAGACCTTATGTAGTCTTATGTGCATGCACAATTCAGCTCTCAGCAAAGGGCCTTTGGGGAAGAAAACCCATCAGACCTCTAGGACTCCCCTCTTCAGAGATTCCTGTTTTCAGGCACCTTGCTATTTCAGCTGAACTTAACTCCAACCTCTGCCATTTCAACTCACTGGGACAACCCCTCTGCAATTGGCTTCTACCTTCCTGAACTCTAGTTTGAAAAGTATGTTTAGGCAGAAAGCTAGAGAAAATATGGAGCTCACCTTGTACGTTGCTCTTCTCTCAAGGATCATAGCTCTGTACTGTCTGAAAAGAGTTGTCACCTATATTTTGCCCAGTTTTAGGATTGTTTATGGTGGGAGGATTATGCTCAATAGCAGGTATTCTAGCAGGTCTAGAAACAATGATTTTTCATAAGAACTTTCCCACTTAAGGGTCATATCAAATAAGAGATGAGATAGTTTGTGTTCTTGCTATTCCTAACACTTCATCATCATACCTGGAATTTGAGCAATAGGTCAGGACTACTTAGCAGCCCTCACACACCTGTACACAAAAAATCTCCCAAATATTATGCACGTAAATCATCATGGTACTACATGTAGAAACAGTGATTGTGAGTAATATAGTATCCTCCCATATATTTTCAATTTTAAGTAAATGTTACAGTCCTTTAAGGTAAAAACATAGCAACAAAGAAGCAATCAGAACTAAATTTAGTTCTCCAATCATAATTCAGCCCCATAATCCAGCATTATTAAAATTGTATTTTAAAATGTATGCAGACAGTAGTAAGTATTTAATTTATGAAGGAGAGGCATAGTTAAGGTGTTGTATAACTTGTTGTTAGAAAACATGAGTTCAAATCCTCTTTCTTCTCTAACTTTGTGGCCTTGGGAAAGTTACTTGACCTCACTGTGTCATACTTGCTTTATTTCTGAAATGGGTTAATGAATCTAAAAGGGCTGCTTTGATGCTAAGTAACACAGGTAAAGAAGTTGGTGCAAGACAGGCACTCAATAAATAAACCTTAAATCTTATAATGATAAGAAAAAAACTGTAATTTTTGAATATTTTCAAGATTTTAAAGTGAAAAAAAAGCTAACCATCATCTGTTTACAGTGAATTCCAATGAAGCAATTAAGTTGGCTAAGAAAAGTGAAACTGATGAGTCATGTCAAAGATATAAGGTGATTCCTATTTTCCTCTCAAAAAGGAAGTTTAATAATGGTGAGGTAAGGAATACACTGAAATGCTTATAGAAGTCTCAACAAGTCTCTATCAGCAGTTGAGATATGTGTTTAATTTTCTCACGTGGTAGCTGTGGAGAAAAGCATGAGAACCTTAGTACTCCTACTGTCTGGCTTGTTCTAGCAGATCCAGTCCTTCACAGTGCCTCTAGGTTTGTGGCTTCAATACTATGTTCTGAAAGATCCTTGAGCTCTGGGTCATATTAGGGTTCTACATATGACTGCAACTAAAAAAAGACAGAAGGAAGGAAGAAGAGAGGAATGGAGAAGAAGAAGGAGACAGGAAAGAAGGGAGAGCAGAAGAAAAAGAAAGACAGGGAGAATTATTGCTCTTCCTGAATTCTGTGATGTTACCTGATATTAATAACAATTATCAAAATCATTCATCATCATCATTGCTATAGTTAAGAACTTGCATACATTCTCAAAAAAAAAAAAACTCTATGAAGAAAGAATTATCCTTGTTTTACACATAAGGATATTAAGATTCAGGCAGCCCAAGTTGCAGAATTGTTGCAGCACTAGTACTAAGACACGCAAATACCTGAGTTCATTATCTATTCCTTCCCAACATGCTACATTGCCTCTTTTCATAGCTTCGCTTCCATGGGAATCTGACTACATGACGTAGATTAGCAAGAAAGACATTTATTAAGGAATGTTCTTGGGGTCATTACCTGTGTGGGGTGAAGAATGAAGCAGGATTGGAGGGCAGGGAGAAGTTAAGTGTGGCACATTCACAACAATGCTTCAGCCAACCTCACAGGGAACTATGAAGCCAAAATGGCCCAAGAGAGTTGTTTGAATTACGATAAGGAAACCAAACCTCCATATTCATGTCATTGAATATGGGCTGGTTTCAGAAGGGAATTTGAAATTGGACAAGGCAGCTCTCTTTAGCAGAATCAATTCTCCAATTGGGCTGAAGGCTGAGTGTTGTCATTCAACAACATTCCTAGAAGCTTGGAAGAAGTCCTTTAGTCCTGATAAGGGAACTTGATGACACAGCAAAGCAGTACTGCGTGATATCTCTCCAGGATACAACACTAATCACAGACAAATACTGAGTCATCAGAAAGAAAACTGGCCCAGAAAAAAGAAGATTTGTTAAGAGAAATAAATATTTCAAATCTAAGAGAAATAAATTTAATTTCATCATCTCTGTATGAGGAAATAAAACATCAGACAACAAAAGCATAGGGAAGGCATCAGCTCATACATAATCAATCAAGAAAAGAAACATCCCTAGTAGAGGAAGCTCATTTAAAAAAAAATTATACCTAGGCATTTTTTCAAGTACTACAGTAATAAAAATACAACTAACACCTATGTACTCATCAGCCAACCTTGATAACTCTAAATATTTCATTATTTATGTTTCGATTTAAACCACTCAAACAATATAAACAGTTGAATCAACTTGTATTTCCCTCCAAAATTTCATCTTACTCTTTGGTTTAGCCCGTTTCTCTGTAAAACAAAGGCCACAGTGAAGCCTCTGTGCTGAGGCTTTTTGGGGGGCTGTATTTCCAGGCAGCAAGAATAAGAAAAAATGGGTTGTGGGGCTGGAATAGAGGAAAAGCAAATGTAAAATACTTTCATATTATTCTCTGTTTTAATATCTGTACTTACGTTCCTTATTTATTTATTTATTCACTTTTTATTTTATTTTATTTTATTTTGAGATAGAGTTTTGCTCTCGTTGCCTAGGCTGGAGTGCAGTGGTGTGATCTTGGTTCACTGCAACTTCCACCTCCCCGGTTCAAGCAATTTTCCTGCTTCAGCCTCCCAAGTAGCTGGGATTACAGGCACCTGCCACCACACCTGGCTAGTTTTTTGTATTTTTAGTAGAAATGGGGTTTCATATGTTGGCCATGCTGGTCTCGGCTGACCTCAGGTGATGCTCCTACCTCGGTCTCCCAAAGTGCTGAGATTACAGGTGTGAGCCACCGCGCCCAGCCCCATTTTGATGTCTATAATTGTTTATTTGTGCCTTCTTTCTTTTTAAAATTTTCTTAGTCCATGGAATGGAAAATCTGTTCATTTTCTTATGTCTCATTATCTCTTTGTCTCTCTTTTTTGTCTTTAAATTCTCACACTTTGTCTTTAATTTATCTCTATGGTGCTCTATGTGTGTCTAGTTTATTTTTTCTCCCATGGAATGTGTCTAGTATATATTACTTAATTATTTCCCCCAAAATAGATACTGCTAGGTTTCTTTTAATTACCCCCCCCCCACGCCATTGTGTATAGATGCCCCAGAACAGTAAGACTGATGTGATGATTAAAAGAAAGAGTATATGTAAAATGCTTTGAGGGTTACCTGACACCTCATGGAAAGCTAAGTAAGTGGTAATTATTAATATTATTTTTTAAACCGAAAGACATTTTTCCTATAATTTCCAAGCTCATATGAACAAATGTGCCTTCCAAATCCACTTGGAACAAAGGCATCAGAGCCACATGTCACTCCTTGCAAGGGGAGAACACAGCAGCCCCTCTGCCATCTTCCTCCATCTTTTTTCCACTCTGCTAATTCTCTTATCACACAAGTTCAACTCTAGAAGAGACAGAATTAGAGTCTCTTCAAACAGATTGCTACCAATCATCTCCTGGCACTCATATTGTTGGCATCCAGGCAGCTGCTAAACTGGCCACATATCTAACCAAAACAAGCCAGGGAACTAGTGAGAAGCAATCTGAGGGAAACAAACAGGTTTTACTTAGAGGAACAATCAATTTAATATAACCAATGAAAGAATAACTCCTGATACGTTACTACTTGCTTCAAAAATCCTTTAGAAACTCTTCTTCCTACAAATATTTGCCACAAAATATGGGCTAGTGAAGAAGTAGTGGACAAAAATGGGGTATGCTGCATTCTCTCTAGGGACTGGAACCCACTGGCACTATGATCCCACTTTCCCTCTCTTGGCTTACAGTACAGTTTCCTCATCTGGAGTATGAGATCTTTGCTGAGATTTTCCTTACATCTTCTTTATAGTCTCAGCTTTAGAAAAAAAAAAGAGTAAATGTTTACTGATCTATACCTTTGCAAAAATTTTTTCCCATTAAACTAAAGAGCTTCTGCACAGCAAAAGAAACTATCATCAGAGTGAACAGGCAATCAACAGAATTGGAGAAAACTGTTGCAATCTATCCATCTGACAAAGGGCTGATATCCAGAATCTACAAAGAACTTAAACAAATTTACAAGAATAAAACAAACAATCCCATCAAAAAGTAGGTGAAGGACATGAACAGACACTTCCCAAAAGAAGACATTTATGTGGCCAAAAAACATGAGAAAGGATTCATCATCACTGGTCATTAGAGAAATGCAAATCAAAACCACAATGAGATACCACCTCACGCCAGTTAGAATGGTGATCATTAAAAAGTCAGGAAACAACAGATGCTAGAGAGGATGTGGAGAAATATGAACGCTTTTACACTGTTGGTGGGAGTGTAAATTAGTTCAACCATTGTGGAAGACAGTGTGGTGATTCCTCAAGGATCTAGATCCGGAAATACCATTTAACCCAGCAAACCATTGCTGGGTATATACCCAAAGGGTTATAAATCATTCTACTATAATGACAACACACACATGTATGTTTATTGTGGCACTGTTCACAATAGCAAAGACTTGGAACCAACCCAAATGCCCATCAATGATAGACTGGATAAAGAAAATGTGGCACATATACACCATGGAATACTATGCAGCCATAAAAAGGATGAGTTCATGTCCTTTGCAGGGACATGGATGAAGATGGAAACCATCATTCTCAGCAAACTAACACAAGAACGGAAAACCAAACACCACATGTTCTTACTCCTAAGTGGGAGCTGAACAATGAGAACACATGGACACAGGGAGGGGAACATCACACACCGGGGCCTGTAGGGGATAGGGAAGGGATAGCATTAGGAGAAATACCTAATGTAGATGACAAGTTGATGGGTGCACCACACCACTATGACACGTGTATACCTATGTAACAAACCTGCACGTTATGCACATGTACCCCAGAACTTAAAGTATAATTGTAAAAAATAATACCCCTCTTTCTATTGTTAACTAACTTTTTAAAATTAAATTGAGAGTAGAAGGATGGTAGCATATACAGGTGTAGAAAAATTGCTGTCAGCTAACATATAGTAAAGAACCAGTTGATTGCAAAACACTTATTTTGAAGAATTTAAATCTTAGAAGGTGGAGATGGTAAAAATAACTTAGATCATCTAGTTCAACCACTTCCTCTTACAGATGAGAAAATATGTGTAATGAAGCAGTGAAGAGATTTGCCCAATGATGACTAGCTAGTTAAATAAAGAATCAGGACAAAAACCCAGGATATCTGAATGCATAGCTATTGTGGTTCCTTTATTATCTCTGGGAAAGACAATATCATCACAAAGTTGGATCAGGCATCTACTCTGTAGAATAATCTACAGAGCAAAATAATTAGACCAAAAAGGTAATGGAGAATAAAGCAGATTGTAGAAAATGGCACAATTATGGTATATAGTTGCTGTGGAAGCACAATGGTGAGAGAGATTTATTGTCTTTGTCAGAGGCCTAGAATATCATGTCCCTGAATAAACCCGGAGGAATTATACAGAGGATTAAACTACTATTTATACTATTTTAATCACATAGTTTCTCAAGTCAGTGCTAACAGACTGATTCACATTTCTTCCAGGGTTCTCTCAAGCCCTGGTGGTAAATCCTGCTGGGACTAGCAGGGAAAACTAGTCTCTATGGGGGAACTAAAATGTGGGTTGCACTACAGGAAGGGGAGGTAGTATATAAAGAGAATACTGACAATGATGTGAATGGGGAAATAGTAGTTCTTCATTTGCTGTGGCACTGTATGGAGCAGTGCTTGAAATGACATCCATTTTGCTAACAGAAAAATTTAATATCTTGTGGTCCTATGTGTTGACTTTTTCTCTTTTGGCAGACCTCTGGAACTATCCTACTTGCCTGTAATTTCCCTGAGCGAATCCAGTGAATCATGGCTAGAGTTCTATATTGCTCTAAGACAGGCTTATGAAACAAGGAGGACTCCTTAACTTCATGGCCACAAGATTGTTTCAGGGTCATTTGGCATTTGATTAGATAGATTTAGGTAAGTTGTGTCTTGATTTATCCAGGACATTATACTTCATGGTATGGCCAGGACTGGTTTGGAGCTCATATACCTGAAGATAGCTGTATATAGGGGCATATGATTTGCCCTTTGGCGCTTGCATTTAGTCAGTCTCAAACCTGCAGTAGTTTGACCTTTCTAAGGTGTTTTATCATAGCTAAGGCCTAGCTTAGCACAGGGTGGGATGATCCAGTTACTTCCCAATAGGTAACTTATAGTCTATCCTTCACAGCCTTCATATTTGATCCAAGTGGGAATCTTCACCCACAGCATAACATATACTATATATTTTTAAATGTATTAAACTTGTAAGAACTCAAACAGTTATATTTCTGCTACCCCCTCCCCACTGCCCAAATATCTCATTTCCTTCCCTCTACTCATTTGGATTTTGTTCAGGGAATTTCTACTATTTAAACTTGGAGGAGGAGAGAAATATTGTGTCAGTCACATGATGGCCTATTCTGGCTCTTCTCTCTGGCATGAAAGGCCAGCAGTTTCCCTTACACTGGCTCACCAAAAGAAGAGCCAAAGACCAAGCCAGAGCTAGGTCTCAAGACAGTGCATGAGCATTGTCTCTTTGTTTTTCAGTCTGAGTGGAGCCTTTGGTACTTCTTTTTCCCCACTCCTGATAAGGCACACTCTCTGATTAACATTTTCTTAAGAAACATATCAGGTATGCTACATTCACCCTCTACATTTCCCCTCTCTAACATGAATATGTTCACCATATGGGTACATTCTTACTTCCAAACCAGAACATTTCAGAATATACTATATTTCTATCTATAAATACCTTCAAGATTAAATGCAATAAACATTGAATATATGCCTTAGGGGTAGGACAGATTGGCAACATTAATTCTGTAAGGTCATGATTAAAATAAATGAATTGTATACCTATGGTCAGGAGGATAATGGTTATGATTATCTCATTTATTCTACTGGGTAAGCCATTTATTCTCCACTGAATTACTTCTAACACTCTCTTTTTCTTACTGATGATGGCCTAGAAATGTCTTGTTAATATTTTTAAATCTATATGCAGGCAAAACTTTTGCACTCAACTCGACCATGCAGCTTGCCTGTCTAATAAAACATAAGTGATGGAGCAAATTATTACTGGGGTACTTCTTTTTCATGCATGAAATATTTTATTGATTAATATTTTTACAATTGAAATGTATTTTTTAATTATACTTTAAGTTCTAGGGTATATGTGCACAATGTGCAGGTTTGACACATAGGTATACGTGTGCCATGTTGGTTTGCTGCATCCATCAACTCATCAATTACATTAGGTAGTTCTCTTAATTCTATCCCTCCCCCAGACCCTCACCCCCGGCAGGCCCCAGTGTGTGATGTTCCATTACTGGGGTATACTTTTAACCTACAATACCAGATATAGGTGAAAACACAAAACATATCCAAATTTAAGTAGGTCTTGGAAATGCCTCTGGTTGAAACATCTTGGAAACCAATCCTTTCTCCATTTCTATCCATGATAGTTTTTATCTTCCACATCCAGCACCTTATTATGTATTGAAGAATGACAGTCTTCTATCTGAAAATAGCATCAGATTTCTATTCTACTCCTACCAATTTTTCTAGTCTAACATTTTCCCCATTCCCTTTTCTGCTTTCACCCATCTTAGGAGACACAGGAAGATATTTTAACATTAGTGTTTTCCCACATACCCCTGGAGGGTGTGCAAATTGTATAAACTTTCTAAAGGGCAATCGTACACATCTATTTAAATAAAGTATTTACCCTACTAGTTACTTACCTCAGAGAAACACCAATGTATGTGGATAGAGTCTTGTTCAAGAATGTTTCCTTATAGCTTTGTTTGTAACAGCAAAAATTGGAAAGAACCTTGCCTTATCTGTGGGTAGTATCAGTGAAGGTGGTAAGAAGTAGATGAATTAGAAATCTGTTTTGATGGGCACAGTTAACAGGATGTGCTGATTGATTAGATAAGGGTGGGAGATAAAGTGCGGATGGCTAGATGTCCCAAGCATCTTTGGTGTAAAAACATGGGAGGATAGAGTTTCCATTAACTGAGATGGGGAAATCTGTAGTAAGAATTTATTTGAGAGTGGTGGTGGTGGGAGAGAGAAGTCAAAAGCTACTTTTTAGACAAGTTTGGGGTGCCTATCAAACATATATGTAGAGGTGTCAAGTAGATAATTGGATATATGAGTTTCAACTCAAAAGAGAAGTCTAGGCTAAAGGTATAAATTGGGAGTAAACAGCAAATAGATGATATTTGTATAGCCATGAAATTGGAAGAGTTCCCCTAGGTAGTAAATGCAGAAAAAGTATCCAGATACAGAGGACAGGATGATAAGCAGAATCAAACTAAGAAAAGATTCCACCCCCCCCAGGTAGGGGGAATCTATAAGTGGTTATCTTGGAAGCCAAGTGAACAGTGAGGTGCAAGGAAGGAGTTAGCAACTGTGTTAAGTGTTGAAAATACTGGCTGGGTGTGGTGGCTCATGCCTGTAATCCCAGCACTTTGGGGGCTGAGGTGGGCGGATCAGGAGTTCGAGACTAGCTTGACCAACACGGTGATACCCCATCTCTACTAAAAATACAAAAATTAGCCAGGCATGATGGCAGGCACCAGTAATCCCAGCTACTCTGGAGGCTGAGGCAGGAGAATCATTGGAACCCAGGAGGCAGAGGTTGCAGTAAGCCAAGATTGTGCCACTGCACTCCAGCCTGGGCAACAGAGCAAGACTCCATCTAAAAAAAAAAAAAAATTGAAAATACTAACATGGTGTTAAATGTTGTGTCAAATTTTGAACACAACTTTTTTGTTTCTTTTATATCAAATTTTAAATTTTAAAAAGTGTGGGCATATGTAAATCTGAAAAATCTAAAGCATTAAGGAGTGGAACCAATTAATATGGCCCATAGCCTTAGCAACTTTCCTACTTCCAAAGCACAGTGCTCTGCCAGAATGTTCATAGCACACTTACAAAATTACTCCCTCATGAAGTTTCCTTTTCATAGGTTTCCTTTCAGTTGAACTGGTATAGTTCAAACTATACTAGTCTCCTTTTCATAGGTGTCATGTGATTGTAGAACCAATCTGGTAGCTATAGATTTTAGTTTCTAATTCAGTTGCTCAGAATGGTTATGTAAATGGAATTCCAATAGCTTAGGGCATGCCTGACATGACTAAACTTATTTCTTAGGTCATAGCCCTAGAGTTTAGTGTTAGGAGCTATGGAGATACTTTTGAAAGCCTTCCAATTATCTTGAATTTCATATGTGTTTGCACATGTCAATAGGCCATCCATTTTTCATGTGTGCTTTTACTTATTTTAAAGATTTTGATCCTATACCAACTACACATTTGCTTATTGCTGTTGGCGAAAATCACAAAACTATGCAGCTTAACGACTCTATAAATTGATGCTGCCTGGGACTTCTAGATTTCCCCAGTAAGTTATTGTTTTCATTCTCTGTGGTCTCCATTTGATTCAAATTGTTAGTCCCTTTATATCTTGTCTGTTATTTCTCAAAATTAATAAAAGTCATCTGATGCAAACTCTTGTTCCCACCAAACTTACACATTCATCTGGATCCATACTATCCTTTCTTCCTTCCCTCTTGTTGGTAGAAGTGAGACACTCCGCTATAAAAGATGTACTCCTAACTATATTCTCAGTGCCCTCACCCAGATACCTCAGTCACTGATCGTAACCTTTCTTTCCGGTCTCCAACTTCTTCCTGTTTGCTAGTTTCTTCCTATCAACACTTAAACATGTTTAAGTTTTTACTATTTTACAATATAACACAAAAATAAATCTTTCCATGACCCTACATTCTCCTCTAGCTACTTCCCTCATCATCTCCCTTTCTTCAAAGACAAAATTCTTATCAACAATAACTCTTCAAACCACCTCCTCTTCAAATCACTCTTCAATTCACTGAAGTCCACCTCTGCTTCTGCCACCTCACTGAAGTTTCTTTTGCCAAGATCACCAATGACCTACTTGTTCCTAAATCAAATGGACATTTTTGTTTTAACATAATTGAACCCTTTGGATCACTGAATCGTTTTAATAAAATGGTCCCATCCTTTGGCTTCTGTGAGACTTCACTCACTCTTCTGGTATGTTTTCTACTTCATCAGCCACTTCTTCATAATTTGCAGGTTGTTCTGCCTCTCCTTACATGTTTGCCTTCCTGAAGACCATGTCTTGGGCCTTCTTTTTGTCTCATTTTATACGCTCATTTTGTGCAGTCTCATTCACTATCACGGCTTCAGTTATAAAGCCATAACAACATTTACCTTTTACACAATAACCATATTAAAACTATAACTAGTACTACCAATCAAGCACAAACTTCATGAGAAATTACAATTAGGAGTCTGAAAATCATGGTTCCAATTTTGTGTTTACTATTATTAATTTAAACGTGACTTTAGACAAGTAATAAACCTTCCCTTTAAGATTCAACTTCTTTTTTATAAAAAAGCAATTAAATGCCTTCTCCACGAATGCACAAAGTGGTTCTCGAAATAGAGTAAGATGACAAAAGGACATAGAGGTATGTGCATTTAAATGATTTTTATGATTATATATAATATGTATATGATTTTTATATACTTGTATAAAGCTATAAAACATGATTCATTATATGGAGCATTACTGTGCTGCTTAGACTTTTGAAATACATATTTTTTCTAACATGATTGGTTTTATTTTATTCCCCATGTACTTAGAACATAATACATTTTGGAGCACTATAAAGTAGATATTTTAATACCTATTGACTTTCCATTAGAAATCATGAAATGTTTTAGCTTCCATTTTTTTTAAGAGTTAGGGCCTCACTCTGTTTCCCAGACTGGAATGCAGTGCTGTAATCACAGCTCACTGCAGCCTCAACCTCCTGGGCTCAAGAAATCTTCCCACCTCAGCCTCTCAGGTAGCTGAGAAAGTTATTTTATTCACTGGTATAGTAAATTAAAAGTTATTTATTGCTTTTGTGGCTCTGTCATCCTGGAGATCTTTACTATCCTCTGCATCTAGCTAGTAGAAGGAAAAAAAGAGTGTAAAAAGCAAGCCACATCCACCTCTTAAAATCCTTGGCATGGAAGTATAATAACATACACGTCACTCTCCACATTCCACTGGCAGGTGCTAGTGGCATAGCCACACTTAGGGGCAGAAAATGGGAGCAATGAAATGTAATCAGGCTAGACAGCTGCTTCCCAAAGATAACTTTGTGGAAGATGCATGAATTTTAGTGAACAGCTGTCTCTGCCCCAAGAACATAATAATAAATTTCTTATTGATGTCTTGTATAATTCCCATACCTACACTAAGACCCATATTTATCTTCAGCTTTAGAGTAGCTCTTAAATTTACAGTGTATAAGAGAATGACAATCATGTAATCGTCTCCCACCTTTTCCTCTTTGCCTTGCACCTTATAACTGTTGCCAAACCTAGAATTACTTTTACATTTTCAAGATGTATAAAATTTACCTTATGTCTTGTAGCTACATTTACATTTACTGTGTCTGTCTAGGCAGATTCTAAAACTTATAAGCCAATAATTTAAGAAGCAAATATGTGATTATATTTAACAAAACAACAACAAGTCATAGTATTAACCCCGTGCACTTCAAGGAAAAAGCTGCAGGCCTTATGGTCTGCTGATTCTACCTTCACTTTGGTAATCAACTACTCAAAACCAGACCACATTTAAATTTGCTTCATATTGGGAGCATGGCTTTCTTACATAAGCTTTTAGTATACTTTGTATTTATTTGATTTTCATTTTCTTGTTAAGAAAAATCTCTGACTTCATTTGAATGCTGAGATCCTTCAGCTTCCTGTTCACAAAGTGTGTGTAACATGATCCATCTTCTTAATCTTCTGGAACTCTGTGGCCTTCTTATAACTCCAGGATAGCTCCCTTAGACTTCTCTACAGTTTTCTAGACTTTCTTTCACTTTTATTTACAATTTAGGTTTATCTTTCCTTGGATTTCATTTCTTCTTTTAAATGCCTCTTTTCATTTTATCTCAATAATCCTTAAGTGTTTTTTAAAGAAAGGTGCATTGTAGAAAACTTTCTCACTTTCTTACATGTCTGAAGAAGCTTTATTTTCCCTTGACAATCTGTTGACTTTTTGGTTAAGTAGAAAATTCAAAGTTGATTTTTTTCTTTCCATCTTTGAAGACAGTTCTCTATTTTCTTGTAGCATTCGTGTTGAGGAAAAGTCCAGTTCTCATTATTTTTCAGGTGATTTTTTTAGGCTCCAACTGAGTTTAAGATTATCTTATTTTGTCTTTAGTGTTCTGAAAGTCTATAAAGTTTTAAAATTTAAATGAGTGTATTCTAAGTGTCGATTATTTTTAAAATATTACACTTATGTGTACTTTCCATCTTCAAAAATGCTTTATTTTCTTCTAAGTTTCTTCTTTTTTCTAGTGGTTTTTTTTTAATATGGCTGCAATATCTTTGCACATCTTTTATATGGTACAAAACATATATAATTATTTTAAGCATTCTCTTCTGTTTCAATATATCTCCACTTTCCCAAGTGTTACTTAATCTATCTGTTTATCTTGGATTTTATATTTTGTGCTGCATTTTTCCCAGATGACTCATAGTTCTTGTTTTCTTTTTATTTTATTGATGAATGAATGACTAGGCTTCTTAGTCTTGTTTCCTCCACAATTATATATGTCTGCTTTGCCAACTGGCTTCCACCCTGATTGGGAGCACGGGCTTCGAATTTAGTTTTGTAGGTAGAGTTTATTTCAATACTAGTCAGGGTCAAATCAGGAGATGTTAACAGCCTCATTTATTTTAACGATGAGTATTTAACATCAAGAATTATTAACTAGATATTAGAGAACTAAGAAGGTAAAAACGTAATAACTTCACCAAGCAGTTATGACAAGTATTGTGGCAGGGATAAAGGGGGAAAAGTTGGAATTGTTACAACTTAGAAGTTTGGGGGGTGGGTCCTCTGGCACTAAGGCATGCACCTCTGAGGAAGAAGCACCGTTCAGCTGGCACAGATGCCTTAGGAGAGTGGAAGGACCTATGGAGTTAGGACTCAGACCTTTGAGGAGGAACATTCCTCAGCTTGTTCTGGTGCTTTAGCAGCTCAGAGGAAAGGCCACACAAAGCCAAGACCCAAAATCTGCAAGGAGAAGATTCAGCACAGCTGGTGTTGAAGGCTGAGGGGACACAATAAAGCTAATTCTGTGTTGGAAAAACTACAAACTAGAGTCAATGGCTACTACTGGAATAAAGTGCTGCTGCTGTCCAGGTAAAGAAGTGCTGCTCTGATGACTCTGCCAAGAAGAGCCATGGAATCTCCCTTTTGTGCCCCCTACTGGCTGAGTCTGTAGGGAATATGACAACAAAGGAGAAATGTGGATTGCAGAGTCCTAGTTCTATTACAGCAAAACAGGGTATAGATTGGTAAATTTGAAGCAAGGAGACAATAGCGTAATAACATGGACAGTTTAGAGCAGCTATTTCTTAGCAACCTTCATCTATTTTCTTGCTAAAATTAAAGGAGTTTATTTGGGATCACTATTGCTCGCATTTGGGATTCCAGCCCTCCTTAGAGTGTAGATGTATCTCCACTTCTATGTTATTGCCACATCTGTCTTCTCTTTATACACACAAGGATGGGAGTGGTGGACTGGATTCAGGATGTCATAGTTCAGCATATGGTCTTTTAAATAACTACTTTCACTGTCACAAAGCACAATCCTACTCATCACATTTGTCAATTCTTTGTGATCCCTCCACGACACAGATTGGTTTTCATCTCTGCTCATACAAGGAACATCTGCCCAATTTGCTTTATGCCTTCAACTTCTTTAGACTATTGATGCTCTGTGTTTCGTTTTTGATTATTTTATGGATTTATTCCCTTCAGAGCATTTTCATGCTCATTGCAGTGGGATTCAAGAGGGAGGATTAATAAATGTGCTTCATTTGTCATGGAGCATGAAAATCTGAATCAATGTCTTTTCAAGAACATAGATTCTTAATTGTTTCATAAAAATATTTGCTGGTAGTTGCTTATTTCATTATTTGTCATTTAAACTAGGTTAAGTACATTTTGAAGTGCTATTTAAATCCTGAAAACTGGTATCACCTAACACTATATTTTATGGTAATAAGGTGAGCAGGACCATAAAAGACAGCAAAATAATATTTAGCTTCTGCCTTTATCATTACAAATATAAAGAGTAGCATCAGCACATAGCTCTATAATTATCAACTTTCATTTTGTATATTTTATTTGGAGGTTATATCAAAATGTTATCAATTTCAAATCTTTTACTGGATTCTAATATAACTTAGACAAATGAGTTCAAACTAGAAAAATGAGCCTGCTAAATGTCTCATGTTAAATAGCTCACTTTGCACTCATTTCCTTACAGGAATGTAGAATGGAACAAAAAGTAAAGGTATGATTGCTTAACAGAATACAGTACAAGATGCATTTTTATCTGCTTATGGCAGAGACATCATTTGGAATTTTTTTCTGAATACTAGATAAATAAGTCTGACTAGAATATATTAATACTATTAATTGACCTTTCTGTTACTCAGGGCCTTTCAAAGAACTATCAAGGACTCATAACTAATCCAGAAGAGGAACATGGGAATGAAGTACTTCGATCAATAATCTTCACTATGGTCTATAAAATGTAACCCACATCTCTGTAGTCCCAGACATTCTAACTTATTTGTCCATGATAACATGAAAGTTCTACAGTTATTTCTTTCCTTCTACCTCAGTCAACCTAATTTTAAACATTAAATACAGCTTCATCCTTCAACAAAAATATAACATCTTTAAGTAATCTGATTTGCCATAGAATAATACGTTGCCTCCAACGTATCCCTAGTAAGACAAAGGCAAAATGGATATTAGGAAGTAAAGACTACAATGAGCAACAATGTAATATAATTTGAGACCAATGATTTTTTTACTAAACAAATAGAATATTTATTTTGAATTATTCTAGAGTCATTGAAGTTACTGAATCAATTCATTAAACTGCTTGATTTTTGAATCCTAACTTTTCCATTACCAGCTGTGTGTCCTCAGGCAAAAATTTAAGGTCTCTCTGCCTCCAGCATTCTCATCTTTAAAATGAGGATAATAATAAAAACACTTAAACTGTAGGACTATTGTGATAACTGCATGAGTTAATAAAAATATGCACTTAAAAGGATGTCTGGAAATAGTGAGTGCACAATTACTATTAGCTGAATATTTTCACTACTATGTTATTAAATATTTAACCCACTAAGAGACAAAGACAGTTCTAAATGTTAAATATACTCATGAAGTCTTAGAGATTTGAGCATCTTTGTTGAGCTTAATGCTCAAATGTTGAGAAAAAAAGTTGATGATTGTAATACAAGTGATCATAAATTCTGTGGTAGACTATGGGTACTATGTAGTCAACCACTGATTGTTCATTACATGGATTACAATTTGGTCTGGAAAATTTTTTTCTTTTTTATTCCTCCAAAATGCCTCACCATATTTGGTTATATGGCTGCCATTGTAGTGTGGGAAAAATGATAAAAAAGAATTGTACACAGATTGCAAATAAGAAAAGTGAGATTTAAGATAAGTTTGTTGAATTGAGATGCTAAAAAAAAATATTTCAATGTTATATAATTAAGTTGAGGTTGTGAATTATACTGATCCTACTCTGAGTATTAATATTCATTCAGATTATCTTTCTAAAATGGACATAAATTGAAATCTAATCCTTATCAGGAAATTATTTTTAAATTGGTGCTTTACTCAAAGATGTATAGACCATGAACTACTTGTGTTTAGGGACTGGGTAGTACTCATTTAATATGTATTAAGTACCCAATATAAATGGTTATCTAGACATAGAGAGATAATCTAACTGACATAGATTCAGAGAAGAATAAAATAGACATGGACTGGTGAGATTAGAAAAAATTAATAATGAGGTTACAGTTGTGCTCTAGAAGATGAGTAGGAATTAGATAGTTGTAGAGAGGTGGAGATGGAATTTGATATCTGGAAACCAGAATGAGCAAAAGACCTATAGTTGAGCAAGTAGAAGGAACAGAAAGGAGCCTTGGGAGAGTTTGGGATGAGATAGAGATGAGGTGATGAGCAGACACTGAGATTCTGGATCTAATGCCATACGCAAGTCAGAGGTGCTCAAACAATGGAATAAGATGAAATAAAACATTTATGATAATTCATCTGGTAGATTGGGTAAGATGGAATTGAAGACAAGAAGTCCAAGAATGAGAGTCTTAACATACATGTGATGTTTTAAAACTTATGGATAGGGTAGAAAGAGAAGGATACAGAGTTTGGAGGAGAAAAGAGACAAATAAGTTAACTAAATAAAGACTAGAAAAGAGCAGGAAGAAATAAAGGAATCACTGAGATTTGTGCCTTTTTGCTATTGACAGAAGTGGGACAGTTTGGAAATACAGCAAATTTGTTTGTTTAGGTAGCAAGGTTCCTCTAGAATTTGGTAAATTTTAGGTGACACATGCCTGTTGAAACATCAGTGTGCTGAAGATAAAGGATATATTTTTATCATGCTTCTCAGCAACTAGTTTAATGCTACAAGCATAAAGAGTATTTTGACAAAATTTATTAAATAAACTAATTTGAAAATTTTAATTTAAATTGTGGCATTCTGTTATGTGTATAATTTCTATCACAAAACAAGAATTTTATTTTGTATAATAATAAAGTAGCTTGTAAGATAATATACCACTAAAGAGTCATACATTTAATTCTATATTTTAAAGAATTAAAATATTTTAAAGAAAGCCCATTGAGTGTCTTCTACATTCTTAAAAGGAAATAATTTCCAGAAATATTACAATGCATCCCTATATGCAATGTTCTAAGATTCTACTCCAATCGTTTTATTTTTGACCATGAAGGAGTGACTGGTGCTGGGACTTAACCACCTCACATAAACAACTGTAAGAACCTACTAAACAATTTATGACATGTCTTAATTGTCTAGACAGAGAATTGTGAGGAGAGTTTTCCTCACATTTGGTAATAGTGTTTGGATGCTATCTTATTTTTATTTAACACTTATCAGGACATGATCTTTAATCATGTCTCATAACAAACTTCTGATGGGATAGAAATTGAATGGTGAAGAGGTTCCAATGATGCCACTGTTGGACAGCATATGGCATTAGAATGCTACTTAAAATTTCTTTTGTAAGAAAATTCCGTGAAGAAGCATTCTATCATCTTGCCGATATGGTGATGTCATATATCACTAGTAGTCTAACCTTCTTATAAGATATGACACCTTTGGTCTTCTTAAATGCACTTAGCATTGGTAGTGCCAAAGAATATGACTGCCATGCAAAAAACACAATCTAGAATCCAAAACCTGTTACTACATGTGATGAAAACTCTCCAACAATTCTGCATTTAGACAATTAAGACATGTCATAAATTGTTCAGTTAAACTGGCATAAAGCTCACAGTGGCACATGGGATAGCATGCTATATGAAGAAAAAACTGGCAAATATATTAAATGAATGGCATTAAGGAATTGATGAGCTATGCCAGTACATCTGGAATTAAAGGTTTAAATACAAGCTCATTAAACTATTGCTTAAAAAATATCTCATTAGGACGTTTAATCTGATCTTACATAAATGTCCTAGAGTATGGTTCAAATCCATGGACATTCAGAATAATGATCTATGGCCAATACTAAGCCCAAGGACATGAATGTACTTCTTGGTGACAATTTTGAATGTGATTTATTCTGATTCTGTTAAGAAGGTAGTTTTCCCATTTGTAAATTTAGTAAGATTTCATTGATGCATATTTCCTGCCTATAGTAATTCTCAGTTAACTTTCAAATGCTGTTTTTTTTGAGTCATTAAAAAAATTCTGTTCACCTCATCCATCTTATTAATTGGGGTGTGTTTAAGTCCCTGCTATGACATCCCTCTCGGGCTGTGCTACTGCACTTGTCCATTTACCATCAAAATGGAGCATGGGGCATAAAGGGGAACCCTAGTAGATTATGTGGTCACACAAAACATATTCTTTCTCATTTCCATTATGTAAAAGCAGCCTACTTCAGGGTCATTTCAGTGTCAATTACCCTGTCAGCATGGGGACTCCTTTAATTGCCAGCATTCTTGGTCAGTAGCCTGAAGTCTGTGGGACATCAGTTCTGTATCTTATTCTCAAATAATTCAGGGGGAAAAAAAGTTCTTTATTCTTCTTTCTTCTTTTATAAATCTACTGTATACACTATAAAATTAATGTGTAAGTTTTGCAATCTACTCTAGTTTCTGAGAGTTTGAGTAACACTGTTGTTATTTGTTTCTCAATATTTGTGTTAGGTTGTTATTGTGTGACAGAATTCACCAGTAAAATTATCTGATCCTGGAGGTTACTGCTGGGTATGGTTTTGAGTTCAATTTATGTAGCAGATACAGGGATGTTCAGATTGTTTATTTCTTATTGTACCAGTTTCAGTAGTTGCACTTCTCAAGGAATTTGTCCATTTAATTTAAGTTTTCAACTATGTTGTAGAATGTTGTTTACAACATTTTCTTACTATCTTTTAATGTTCGTAAACTCATCAGTGATGTCCCTAATTTATTTCTGATATTTCTAATTTGTAGCTTTTCTCTGTGTTAGGGTTTAATCACAAAGCAAAATCACAATAAATATTATAGAATCAATGATTTATTCCCTAATAGAATTGTAAGAAAAGCTGGAGAAATAAGAGTACAAAAGTGTCTGTTGCTCGGCCAGTGAAAACTTATTAAACAGCTGTCTAGCCTCCTAAAGCTCTGTCATTCACTTATACATTGTAACTTTGGAAACCCGAATTATTGTTACTGTGGTATATTTTAATAGAATTAAATAGCATAGTGGTGTTGGTTGTTTCTAAATGCACTTGAGAACTTGGAGAAAGAAAATTATGTTATCAGGACTTCACATCTCCCCATGCTACTGCTGCTACTTGTCTCCTCTCATACTTTTCCTTTCTCTTTTTCTTTTCTTTTCCTATTCCTCTCTTTCTTTGTTTACTACATCTTCCTGCCCTGAGCGGTGAGCCTGGTGGTGACCCTATCTGGCCCCTTTGCAGCTTCCTCTCAAGACAAGGAAGAGCTATCTTCCTGCTCTTCTGTCTGTCTCTCTAGTGCTGACCAACAGTATTTCTGACCTCAGTGCTTAAAGATTCCCAAGGGCAGGTGCCCTTGCCCCAACTTGCAGCACAGCTGCCACCCTTTGGGTCTCAGACTCCCCCTCATCACACTCACAAGGACAGCCTGCCCTCTGACCTCGTGAAACCCCAACAGGCTCCTGACTCTCTGTGACCTGCAAGGCGGGGAGATCTTGCTGGGGCCAGATGGCTGTGCCTCCAGCCCTTCTGTGGCCCAGTGGCCTGGGCAGGGGTCTTCCCCTTGGACTGCATTTGCCCACAGAAAACAACTGAGTCTGTGCTGGGGGCTGCATGGCCGGGATGAGGGGATGCCCTGAGGACACCATGATGCCACTGGTGTGGAGCCTGGCACAGGGCAAGTGCAAGGCGCGCCTACTTGGGCCTGGCCCTGCGAGGCGGCCGGCCGCATGTCTTCAGTTACCACCACGCCGAGGCCTGGTCCCAGCCTGCCCTCGCCAGGCCTTGGTTTCCTCACCTATGACCAGGGAAGCCCCTGCTTCCTGGGACTATGTGCCCCACAGAGGGCAGAGCTTCAGGACCCAGGGTGGCCTGTTTTGCTGCAAGGTGACATCCTCCAGTCACCTCCAGCCACTGCCTCCTTGGAGATGCAGCAAAGCAGGCTGAGAGAGAGCCCTGAGTGGTCAGTGACAGTGTGACCCGGGAAGGTCAGAACCACAGCCAAAAGGGAGCCCATGCTGCCAAGTGGTACCTGATGGGAGGAGGGAGCCCCGTAGGTCTCCCACCTGCTAAAGGAGAATGAGAAGTTGGGCTCTGGACACAGCCCACCTCCCCCTTCCCCAGAGCGTGCCCAGGTGTCCTAGGCATGTGGGCCACTGTCACACTGGCTGACAAGGGGCCTTCAAGGCAAGATGAAACCCACCCTCCCTTCCCCATCCCTGTAGGCAACCACTGGCCTCCAGAAGGACATATGAGTGTCTGCCCAAGATGGGGCCATAGGTGGCAGGATGGCTGCCCTGCACCAGGAAGCACCACCCCTGCACCTTGAGCACCCATCTCCACACAGCCCGTGAGGGCAGTGGCTCTAGGAGGGCCATGTGGATGAAGGCGATGGCCTTGGAGCCAGCATGGGACAAGCAGGGAGTGCCAGGTGGGGAGGCAGGCCTTAGCATGTGGGGGACCTGTGCCAGTCACTGCTGGGCATGGGCCCAGGGACATTGTTGTTGGGCCTGTCAGCCTGTTGAGAGGAGGAAGATGACTTTGATGTTGGCAGAGCAGGTTTGCAGGAGCTGCCAAAGCTGGCTGGACCACTAAGTCACCTCTAGAGCCTCAGCGTAAAAGGGGAGCTCTCTATGATAGGAAAAAGAAAAATATTGGAAAAGGCTTATAGATGTTGGTAGATTCTATGCTGGCATCTGCTGAAATTTGACATTATGGTATATAGTCTATTTCATGGGTGGCCCTGCAAGACAGTGTTAAAGGGAAGTCCTCTCCTCCCATTAGTTTGCTTTATCTGAAAAGAGAGATGATCAGAGTCATCTTTTCATTTATACTGATTGGCTCATGAGCAGTGGCTAATGGTAAGAAGGTGACTAAATGATGAAAGGAGATTTGAAGAAATACCATCTGAAAGAAATGTTTCAAATGAGCACCAAGTATGAAAATATTTGTCTCATGTAAATGCTCACCAAGTAGTAACCTGAACAAAGGTTTAGCTTAACAATCAGGGGGACAAGATATCTATCATGTGGATATCAGTCAGCCACCTGGGTCTCGATAAATGGGCTTACAAATAAACTGGCCATGTAGGCAAGGTTAGAAACCATATATGGACTAGTCAAATGATTTCTACTTACAAAGGGTGATTTGGCTGAGTTGCTGCTGAGTGCCTAATCTGCCAACAGACAAGACCAACAATGAGCTCTTGATATGGTACCATTCACCAGGGGTACCAGTCAGCCACCAAAGGCAGACTGATTACACTGGACCATTTCCATCACAAAAAGGGCAGTCTTTGTTCTCATTGGAATAAATATTTACTCCAGAAATGACTTGCCTTCCTTGACCACATTATTTCTGCCAAAACCATTATCTATAGTCTTACAGAATATCTTATTTCTTCTAACCATGAAACTCATATTTCAGCAATTAAAATATGGCAATCAGCCCATGCTCATAGAATTAATTTTTCTTATCATGTTCCTTGTCACTCTATACCATATTAAAATCTCAATTATTGTGTCAAGCTTGGGGAAAGCTCATTGAGGGGCTGGGGCTATATCCTCCATAATAAAGTATATTTTCTGAATTAGTGACTTTTTGTCCTACTTCTCCCATGACAAGGATTTAAGGATTTTGGAGTTAAGGACTAGACATTGCAGTGGTTTTCTTGTCCTGGAAGAACTTTAGACTCTGCTGGTTTGGAGCTCTGAGTTTCCAAGAAAGTAATGTTTCCATCAAGAAATATAATGTTGAGTCCACTAAAACTCCTTCCTTCCTTCCTTCCTTCCTTCCTTCCTCCCTCCCTTCGCTTCCATCCTTCCTTTCTTCCTTCCTTCCTTCCCTTCCTTCCCTCCCTTCCTTCCTTCCTTCCCTCCCTCCTTCCTTCCCTCCCTTCCTCCTTTCTTTCCTTCCTCCTTCCCTCCCTCCCTCCCTTTTTCTCCTTCCTTCCTTCCTTCCTTCCTTCCTTCCTTCCTTCCTTCCTTCCTTCCTTCCTTCCTTCCTTCCTTCCTTCCTTCCTTTCCTGACAGTCTCACTCTGTCACCCAGGCTGAAGTACAGTGCTGTGATCTCGGCCTCCTGGGTTCAAGCAATTCTTGTGCCTCAGCCTCCCAAGTAAGGGGGTGTATTAGGGTTCTCTAGGGGGACAGAACTAATAAGATAGATGTATATATAAAGGGGAGTTTGCTAAGGAATATTGACTCACACAATCACGAGGTGAGGTCCCACAACAGGCCGTCTGCAATCTGAAGAGCAAGGAAGCCAGTTTGAGTCCCAAAACCTCAAAAGTACGAGAGCTGACAATGCAGCTTTTGGTCTGTGGTCAAAGGTCTGAGAGTCCCAAAGCTGAAGAAATTGGAGTCCAATGTTTGAGGGCAGTAAGCATCTAGCATGGGAGAAAGATGTAGGCTGGAAGACTAAGCCAGTCTAGTCTTCACACCTTCTTCTGCCTGCTTTTATTCTGGCATGTTGGCAGCTGATTAGATGATGTCCTCCCACATTGAGGGTGGGTCAGCCTTTCCCAGTCCACTGATTCAAATGTAAATCTCCTTTGGCAACATCCTCACAGACACACCCAGAAACAATGCTTTGCATCCTTCAATCCAATCAAGTTGACATTTAACATTAACCATCACAGAGGGATTACAGGTGTGAGCCACCATGCCTGGTGAATTTTTTAAAAATTTTCTGTAGAGACAGGGTTTCACCATGCTGGTCTCAAACTCCTGGCCTCAAGTGATCTACCAGCCTAGGCCTCTCAAAGTTTATAGGTGTGAGCCACCACACCCAGCCCTTTTTCTTCTTTTCTGTAGACCTCCTCAGTGGACATCTTTTCAACAATTTGACTGTGATGTGCCTACACATGATCTTCTTTGTATTCATCCTGCCTGAAATGAGCTTGGTACATTACGTATGTAAGTTTATGTTTCTTTATGAAATTTTGGGATATTCCAGCCATTATTTGTCCAGTATGTTTTCTTATTATTTGCCTATAATATTATTTGCCTTGTGCTATAAGTCCAAAAGTTGTATATTTTAGAATCTCACTCAGAATAGTTACCTCCTTTCAAGGGTCAAAGCCTCTCCATTTTTGGCTTGATTTGGGTCACACTTCAGTGTTATCAATTTTTGTCTTAAATTTTGTGTAGAGTTCATAAATGTTATCTGCATCAGGATTAGCCCAATGCAAGCTGCCCCACTCCCCCGCACCCCATTACCAAAATCTTTGGTTTTATTTTAAAATTCTTTTTATAATTTTTTCAGATGGAGGCATTGCTCATCTCTTCTAACACATATATTTAAGGTTATGGATATCATTCTAAGTGCTGCCTTAGCTAACACCCGCAAGCATTAATATATAATATTTTTATTAAATTAAAAGTACATTTTTATTTCTGTCAGTATTTTCAATTTTTTTATTTTAAAATTTTTTCATGAGTACGTAGTAAGTGTATATATTTATGGGGTACATGAGATGTTTTAAAACAGGCCTGCAATGTGAAATTATCACATCATGAAGAATGGGGTATCTATCCCTGTAAGCACTTATCCTTCATCTTACAAACAGTCCAATTACACTCTTTTAGCTATTTCAAAATGTACAATTAAGTTATTATTGACTATAGTCACCCTGTTGTGTGATCAAATAATAGGTCTTATTCATTCTTTCTATTATTTGTACCCACTAACTATCCTTACCCTACCCTCTTTCCAGGCCCCAATACTCTTTCCAGCCTTTGTTAAGCATCCTCTACTCTCTAGGTTCATGAGCTCAATTGTTTTTATTTTTAGTTCCCACAAATAAGTAAAAACAGGAAAAGTTGGTCTTTCTGTGCCTGGCTTATTTCACTTAACATAATGATCTCCAGTTCTATTAATGTTGTTGGAAATCACAGCATATCATTTTTATGACTGAATAGTACTCCATTGTGCATATGGACCACATTTTATCTGTTCATCTGGACTGATGGATGCTTAAGTTGCTTCCAAATCTTAGCCATTGTGAACAGTGCTGCAACAAACATGGGAGTGCAGATATCTCTTTGATATATCAATTTCCTTTTTTCCGGTATATACCCCAGCAGTGGGATTGCTGTATTGTATGGTAGCTATATTTTCAGTTTCCTGGGGAACCTCCAAACTGTTCCCCAAAGTAGTTATACTAATTTACATTCCATCAACACTGTAAAAGGCTTCCCTTTTATCTTCAGCCTCACCAGCATTTGTTATGGTCTGTCTTTCAGAGATAAATCATTTTAACTAGGATAAGATGATATCTCATTGTAGTTTTGATTTGCATTTCTCTGATGATCAGTCCTGTTGAGCACATTTTCACATACCTGTTTCCCATTTATATGTCTTCTTTTGGGAAATGTCTATTCAAATCTTTTGCCCATTTTTGATTAGATTACATTTTTTTTCCTACATTAGGAGTTTGAGCTCCTTATATATTCAGGTTATTAATCATTTGTCAGATCGGTACTTGGCAAAAGCTTTCTCTCATTCGGTGGGTTGTCTCTTCACTTCATTGATTGCTTCCTACACAGTGCAGGTTTTTAACTTGATGTGATTCCATTTGTCCATTTTTGCTTTGATTGCCAGTGCTTACGGGGTATTGCTCAAGAACTTTTTGCCCAGACCAATGTTCTGGAAATTTTCCCCAATGTCTTCCTGTAGTAATTTCATAGTTTGAGATCTTAAATTTAAGCCTTTAATCCATTTTGATTTGTGTTTTGCATATGGTGATTCATTATTTGAGTTTTGTATATGGTGATACATTATTTTGCATATGGATATTCAGTTTTCCCAGCACCATTTATTGAACAGACTGTCTTTTCCCCAGGTTATGTTCTTGGACCTTCTGTCTAAAATGAGTTCATTCTAAGTTTACGGATTTGTTTCTGGGCTCTCTATTCTGTTCCATCGATCTATGTGTCTGTTTTTATGCCAGTAATATGTTGTTTTGGTTGCTGTTTCCCTGTAGTATAATTTGAAGTCAGGTAATGTGATCCCTCTAGTTTTGTCCTTTATGTTTAAGATAGCTTTGGACATTCTGGGTCTTTGGTGGTTCCATATAAATTTTAGGATTTTTTTTTCTATTTCTTTGGAAAATGTCATTGATATTTTGATAGAGATTGCATTGGATCTGTAGATTTCTTTGGGTAGTATGGACACTTTAACAATATTGATTCTTCCAACCCATGAACTTGGAAAATTTTTCCATTTTTTATTGTCCTCTTCAATCTTTTTCATCAGTTTATAGTTTTCATTATAGAGTTTTTTGCTTCTTCGGTTAAATAAATTCCAAGCTTTTTAATTTTATTTGCGGATATTATAAATGGAATTACTTTTTTAAATTTCTATTTCACATTGCTCACTGTTGGTATACAGAAATACTACCGATTATTGTATGTTGATTCTGCATCCTGCATCTGTCAGTATTTTAAAACTGAATCTACAAAATAGAAGAGATTTAAAACTTTTTAAACATATGGCAATATTTTAGTTACCATTTTGTTATTCATTGCTTTGTGTGTTTTTTTTTTTTTTTAGATGAGTTTCACTCTGTTGCCCAGGCTGGAGGGCAGGGGTGTGATCTCAGCTCACTATAATCTCTACCTCCCAGGTTCAGCAATTCTCATGCCTCAGCCTTCCGCGTAGCTGTGACTACAGGTGGGCACAACCATGCCCAGCTAATTTTTGTACTTTTAATAGACATGGGATTGGCCATGTTGGCCAGGCTAGTCTCAAACTCCTGACCTCAAGTGATCCACCTGCTTCAGCCTCCCAAAGTTCTGGGATTACAGAAATGAGCCACCACACCCGGCCTGTTATTCATTTCCATTTTAATTTTAGAGAACATACTCTATATGATTTCAGTTTTTTGACAGTACAGAGTCAATTTATTGTGAAATTTTTGTGTTTGTTTGTAAACAATATGTAATATATAATTGTTCTATGCAGCGTTCTAATATGTATCTACTTAGAAAAGTTTGTCAACAATGTTGCTTAAGTATTCCTTGTGTATACTGATTTGTTTGTTTGTTTTTCTACTAGATACTGAGAGCACTTTGTCAAAATAGCCCATGATGACTGTGGATTTCAGTATTCCTCCCTATAGGACTCTCAAATTTTGTTTTACATATTTTTAGGCTATATTATTAAGTACTGTTAAATCAAGTTTAGCCTAAAGCTGCCTCCTTACATATTTAAGCTTGGCCTAAAGGTTTCTCTGTACATTGTGAACTGTAACAAGTGGAGGTGTAAACAGACCACAGCCTACACTTCTGCCACTAACTGAGGTTTGGCCAATCAATGTAGACAAGTGTTTGGATCATGTTCAAATAAGGCAAACACCTAGTTGTAATCAATCTGGCTGTTTCTGTACCTCATTTCCATTTTCTGTACCTCACTTTCCTTTTTCTGTCCATAAATCTACCATGTGGCTGCACTGGAATCTCAGAGCATACTCTGGCTCAGGAGGCTGCGCAATTCGCAAAGCATTCCTTGCTCAGTTAAACTCCTTTAAATTTAATTTGGCTGAAGTTCTTACGTCATCAGACAGCATCAGAAGTAGGATCGAAGTAGAGCTTCTAATGACCCCCAAGAGCACTGAGCAACCAAGCAAGCTACCCGCCAGGCCCATCGTGTCCCTTTCTCTCCCAGAGAAGCTGGGGATCCTGGTATTCTCCTGGTATTTGGATTCTCTCAGATTCCAAAGTTCCACAGATTTGTGTTCTAATTTTTGTTATGGTTGTTGTTTGTTTTTTGAAATGGAATGTCACTCTGTTGTTCAGGCTGGAGGGCAGCGGTGTGATCTTGGCTCTCTGCAACCTCTGCCTCCTGGGTTCAAGCAGTTCTCCTGCCTTAGCCTCTTCAGTAGCTGGGATTACAGGCACCCACCAACATGACCGGCTTTTTTTTTCTTTGTATTTTTAATAGAGACGGGGTTTCACCATTTTGGCCAGGCTAGTCTCAAACTCCTGACCTCAAGTGATCTGCCCGCCTCAGTCTTCCAAAGTGCTGGGATTACAGGCATGAGCCACCATGGGCCAGATTTGTGTTTTGATCCCAGTTTCCTTGAACAAATTTCTGATCCAAATAGAGTTCAGAAGTCATGACAGAAACCGAACTGGGTCTAGGATTCGATTGGCTCCAGTAATTAGCTGCCTTGGATCCAGTTAGAGGCCTCTTACATCTGAGTAAATCAGAAAGAAACTGGTAGTAAATGGCAATGGAAATTAGCAAAGATTTTTGTGTTCTAACCCCTTGTTTCATTTTTACTGCGTGCTCAAGTAGGAAAAATATCACTGTGTGTGGTGATCAAGGCAACCTGAGAGTAAAGCCAATATTTGAGGTAAAAAATGGGATCCTTAATTTCTGAAGAACTGAGTTCCTTCTGGCTTAAACATGCATAAGTATTCGGCCTGGGAAGCAGTGAAGTCTTACAGAAATGGCAAAATCTTACTAAAGACAACTTACAGTGGAACATTCCAAATGAACAGCACTACACTGAAGTGTATTTGAAAATAAGGGCTCCCTGAGATTGTGCTGCTGTACTCCAGTCTTGGCAACAGAGCGAGACTCTTAAGAAAAAAAAAAAAGACCCACAAACAAAAAACAGAAAAAGAAAAGGCAGGATGCCTATTGATTTGCAGAAGCTTCTTAAAATTTTTTCAGTATTTTTATTTAAAAACTTTATGAAAGGCAAATAAAAACCTTAAGCGACTAATTGATTAAAGAAAAATCTGCTAACCTTTTGGCTTAGTTGCTATCCCAATCCAAAGGAAACAGACTTCACACCAATTGGCTGACTTTGGGTAAGTAGTGGGGTACATTTTACCTGGGTAAATGGTGGAATTGGGCCTTCCCCTCAGTAAAGTCCCTCTTGGTTAAAAAGGGATTTGGCACTATGGGATGTTAACTGCTATTCTCTTTGGATTAATCTGCCTTGCACTTTTTGCTGATGGCTATGGGTAACAGGATTAGATATGTACAGGAATGGGACATGGGGAACCTTTTTCTCCCCAAAGGGGGAATCTTGAGAGCTGATGGGACTGCTGGAAAAGATTCCTTTTATGACTGACAAGAGGTCACCTGATCTTTAAATCAGTGTTGCTACAGTGGGTAGGTCTTTCTCTGGCCTCCTTGAGCTCTTTGCTGTACCCACCCCACCGCGGGCAATGCTTTCTCTCTCTTTATCTCATTTCCCTTTTCTATCTTTTCTGTTACTCAGGGTGACCATCTTGCCCAGAGAACACAAGTTGAAATTCATTTAATCCACTTTCAGTGGATTAAAGATGACATAGCCCAACTAGGAAAAAGTTTAAGCCTAACCAGTAGATATTGGGCACTAAACAGAGTGGTTAATGTTTTGTCACACGTATTTTGCCCTGGACAGAATGGAAAATGTTAATTTGGGTCTCCTATGCAGTTGGTTGGGTGGCAACTTACAAAATTGAGAGATTGCCTATGGTTCCATGAAACCAAAAAAGATGATTTTCCTTTGCGTTGTGGCTTGGGACCCATGGCTGTGGATCAGCTAGCAGGGTTGCTACGGCCACTCAGGGAAAGGGACCCCAGAAACCTGGCATGCCAGCAAAAGGGTAAGGATTCCTTACCACTCAGACTTCTGGTCTCTCTCTCTGTGCGAACTGGTTGTAGCAATGGTAAAAATCACTGTCTCCTCCGCAAAGTTTTGATTAATGGGAAAAAAGGATTTTTGAGGCTAGTCTTAAGCTGTAGCAAATCTGGCATTCTTTGTGCTAAAAATTTGTCTTTCTGCATTGTTCCATCATAAAAAGGGGTAACATAGGATAGAATGTGGGTCTAGGACCCCCATAAGCTTGCTGTTCAAGCCAGCTTGGCAAACTGGTTAGTTACAAACTTTGCTGCATGTCCCTGAAACAAAAACTGGATGAGGATTTCCTCTTGTATGTCCTTGGGAAAAACAAAGGCGGTGCCACATTTTAGAGAAAATCTCTGTTTTCCTCATGGAACCTCAGAAATTGAAAGTAGATAGATTTCTCTCAACATCTAAGACTCTGTTTTGTTTTTCATTGTGGTATTTGATGTTTTTGACTTGGGCAGGGGGTGGGGAGTTGTGGGGACATCAGAAATTACTTCAGATTATGAGAGAAATGTGGTATGTAATAAGTAGGTAGGAAATAAACCTTGAGGGATGGCAAGTGACAGTTATGGGGGAACACTCTGCTCTTTGCATATTTAGATCAGAGAAGCATGCTCTTGGCCACCAAGAAAGTACAGAAATATCCTGACCCACACTGAGATAAGACTCCCATGAGGGATGGGCTAATCACACAATGGGCTTGATCAACAGTGCATGGTAAAATCATTGCACCGTCTTGTTCAGCATTTCATTTTTGGGGATCCAGGATTCAGTATGAAAACGACATCCAGAATTTTTTGGGATCTGTTTTGCCTTCCAGCTGTGACTGCTTATTAGGCCCTACAAACTACATGTTTTCTTAGCTCTGTTCTTCTAAGGATTCCACCCTAAATCTAGTAACCTGAAAAAGAAACTTAAAAACTGGCAAATGAAAAATCTTACAATTACTAGATCTTCTTCTGTCTGTGTAGTTATATGTGTGCTATGCATGTAATGTTTATATAGGAAAGAGTTCTGATTAATTGGCTTAAAAATAATGAGTGCTTAAATCAAATATTTTGTCAGAAACATAAAACTGTGATGCCTTTTAGTTCACCTTTGGAAAATAAAGAGTTTTCATGATTATTGGTAAAATAAAGATATTTGGTCTAAATTAGGCAGGTCAGATATTAGGTTTGCCAAATGCTTTAAGGAGATAAACTGCTTCTGTGACTTTTGAAAATTGTTCAACTTACCGGCTTTGGAGCCATTAGATTCTAGGTAAGGCCTGGGGACATGTGAAGTTAGCCAAGCCCCATGGCTATGCTGGAAAGTCAGACTTTATCTGCACTTCTATCTGGTGTCCTAAGCTCCACACCTAGTACATAATTAAAATCACTCACTTACCTGGTTTTTCACCAAAAATTAAAATTGTCAAGAGTTAACATTGTAACATATAATTGAGACTACTGAATAAACAGTTTTACATGCAATGTATGTGAGGAAAGTGAAATGTGCATTTGGTAAAAGATTATTAGAAGGCATGGGAATGTGTTTTTTTTGGTTCATTTGTTTGCCTAGATTCAAGGGCTAAATGATTGTTTTAAGTTAGATAGGATAAAGCTGAAGGTTTAAACAAAGTATAGAAAGTTCATGAGAAATTAGTCTTGTAAAAGAAATTCTGTGTGTGAATATATTGGCTAAAGTTAAAGGAGTATTATTCATTTTTTTCTGTAAATTGAATATTAAAAGCACAAACAAGATTTTCTTAGGGCACTTATCTGCTCTTTTAAAAATTTTGTAAAATGTTATAAAAGGTTTAAGAGAATCTCACCTTATGGTCAAACTGATTAAGATTGGATAGATTTGTTTATAAGGTTTTATTACAAATAGGGGTTGACATTAATAGCACATTAATGCAAGGGTGAAATTTGGCTCTCTCTTGAACCAGACTTTCATCTACTATTAAAGGATAATGTAAGATCTTTGTTTGCCTTTTGAATAAACTACAGGAAAAATAAGAGAAAGATGAGAGACAGATTGTTTGGAAAGCTAAGTGTTCCATCTATAAATGAGTAAAAGTTTTTGCCTTTTAAAAATGTTTGAGTCATCATTTTGGCTAAATGAATGACTTATGGTGACCTGGAATTCTATTTCATAATTTCAAGTGTTTTAAACCTTTAACATATTTGGTAGGCTTCCCAAAATCAAATTTTAGCTTCAAAATTGTATTTTCTGACCTCTAACTTTGGGATGCTGCAGAGGGCCCCTGAAGCATCCAAAAAAGAGGTAACCAGAATTATTTGACATGGTAAGCTACATGGGAAACATTGTCAAAATAAAAAGGTAATGTTTAACCTTCTTCAGGTTATATTATAGTGCATGATATTAAAACATGTTACAAAATTATATGGGATTTCTAAAATTCTAATATGTCTGAGTATATGCTATCAATCAAAATTATGGTTATTATATTAAGTTATTGTAGACCACAGAAATAATCAAATTTCCTCTTCAATTATATATTTAACTATGACTATTTGAAGTCATTTCCACAGTTAATTGCTTAATTCTGATGCAGTTTCTGAAAACTGCACAAGCACACAAAATCCTGAAATATGATGTATTTTAGGAGGCTCATGAAAGGATGGAAAGGACCCTGAAAACCACTTTGGAATACAGATTTCTGATGACTAGAATCATATCATTTGGACTGGGTAAGATTTCCTGGAACTTTAATGAAAAGACTGACTGGTTTATAAAACTGCTAATCCAAGTAGAACAAAAATTAATTGAATACCAAGAAAATACTTTGACAGATTTTCATGCTGAATCAATCAATACTGAAATTGTTTGGATATACAATTTGAATGAACTCCATGGTCTAAGTCAAATTACCTATAATAACTCATTAGTTATCAGTCTTTTGCACCTAAATTGGTGAAATAACTGGCATTCAAAAGGACATAAGTCCAATGGTAAGCATGGACTCACGGAGAACTAGGACTGCCACCTTGTTCTTCCTGAGTCCTTAAAGTTTTTCTTATTAAAAGTTCTGCATTCCATGACTCATCATGGAAAAGATAAAATAATCCAAATTAAATATATATTGGTATGGTGACTTCTAAATTGCTAAAATAGTTTATGACCAATATTTGGTTTATCAAACCTGTATTCTTGGGAAGACAATCAAAGCTTCAGGTACATTTGGCTACCTGAAGGGCCATTTAAACATTTATAGAGGGATTTCATTCGATTGTCATTTTCAACACAGGTTTTCCGGTTATATAAAAGCTTTCCCACACAAGAGGGCTGATGTTATAACAGCAGATTATTATGTCACCGTGTGTTTTTACCGGTAAAGGAAGCTTTCATGGGTCACCGACTGAGGACAATCAACCCCTTAACAATCTAGAACCTGAAGACTGGATCTTCTGAGAACATCAGAGAAAGACTGCTCTTGCCACACACACTGCAGCAAAACTTCAGGACCTGAACCTTGGGTTCATAATCTCCTAACTGAGAAGGGTCCCTCCACACTCTTGGAACTGTACACCCATTGGAAACCTTAAGGTAAAGTTAACCAGGGAGGTCTCTCCCCAGAAGAAGATGGCATCCTTGATGTGAACAGCTTCTCCTAAGATCACAGATCAAGACTTCTCTACTATGAGACTCTTACCTTTGGAAATTTTTTCTCTTGCTGATGCCTCTATCAAAAATAGAAGTGAAAGGGGGTCTTTTGCGTGCACTCGTGGGGTATACTTTTATTTGTGAAGGACTTTGCAGCCAGCCTTAAACATGGATAACCTTATACTTTGATAGATGAAAGATGAAGACCCAATGTAGGTTATAAATTTTAATGGTACATACTTTGCCTCATAATCAGTTAGAAATAGAACATGTGTTCACTCCTCTTAACCTACGTCATGTGTTAATGAGAACATTGCCAGGAAGCCTTTACTCTTCTAGAAGGACATCATTGTTAGGGCCTTTTCCATGGTTTGGAGTAAAAGAGGCAATGATCAGAAATATATTCCTCATGATAGTCTCTATAGCAGATTCTACTAAAGGTTATGGTTACATAACAGACTTTAAATTATCTTGTGAAAATTATGCTAAAAAATAGAATTGCTCTAGATTACTTACTGGCTAAACAGGAAACCATCTCTGCAGCTGCTGGCACTTGTGGCCTATGGAGAAATACATCATGTTGGGCATTATAGAGATTTAGTTGTAGGGGATTAATGAAGAGACTGCTTAGTTAAGCAAGTATATTCTTTAGCTCATTCTTTGAGCTATTTAATTTTAAGTGGTTTTGTTTATGGGTACCCTGGGTAAGGAGCATACTCCAAATATTATCCTCCTGACAGCCATAATGGTAGTCCCCCTAGCGTGCTGTATTCTCTCAAAAGTTTTAAGTGTTTGCACGCAGCCATCCCTAGAATGTCAAATGGTCTCTCTTTAACTGGAATGAAAAGAGATGAAAGAACTGTGTGACCAGGAGGGCACTGTAACCTATGAATGACCTGCTGAGACTGGACGCCCAAAATGATGGTAACTAAGAGTAGTACTAAGGCCCTAAGTTTTGGTCACACTGTAACCTAAATGAGAACCTAACCAAAAAGGGGGGTTATATATACATACTTACTTTAAGTTCTGGGATACATGTGCAGAACGTACAGGTTTGTTACATAGGTACATGTGCCATGGTGGTTTGCTGCACTGATCAACTCGTAATCTACATTAGGTGTTTCTCCTAATACTATTCCTCCCCTAGCCCCCTACCCCTTGACAGGCCCCATTGTGTGATGTTCCCCTCCCTGTGTCTATGTGTTCTCATTGTTCAACTCCCATTTATGAGTGAGAATATGCAGTGTTTGGTTTTCTGTTCTTCTGTTAGTTTCCTAAGAATGATGATTTTCAGCTTCATCCACATCCCTGCAAAGGTCATGAACTGATCCTTTTTTATGACTGCATAGTATTCCATGGTGTATATGTGCCACATTTTCTTTATCCAGTCTGTCATTGATGGGCATTTGGATTGGTTCCAAGTCTTTGCTATTGTGAACAGTGTTGCAATAAACACACGTGTGCATGTGGTCTTTATAGTAGAATGATTTCTAATCCTTTGGTTATATACCCAGTAATTGGATTGCTGGGTCAAATGTTATTTCTGGTTCTACATCCTTGAGGAATCGCCACGCTGTCTTCCACAATGGTTGAACTAATTTACACTCCCACCAACAGTGTAAAAGCATGAGTATTTCTCCACATCCTCTCCAGCATCTGTTGTTTCCTGACTTTTTAATGATCACCACATTCTAACTGGCGTGAGATGGTATCTCATTGTGGTTTTGATTTGCATTTCTCTAATGACCAGTGATGATGAACTTTTTTTCATATGTTTGTTGGCTGCATAAATGTCTTCTTTTGAGAAGTGTCTGTTCATATCCTTTGCCAACTTTTTGATAGGGTTGTTTGTTTTTTTCTTGTAAATTTGTTTAAGTTCCTTGTAGATTCTGGATTTTAGCCCATTGTCAGATGGATAGATTGCAAAAATTTTCTCCCATTCTGTAGGTTGCCTGTTCACTCTGATGATAGTTTCTTTTGCTGTGCAGAAGCTCTTTAGTTTAATAAGATCCCATTTGTCAATTTGGCATCTGTTGCCATTGCTTTTGGTATTTTAGTCATGAAGTCTTTGCCCATGCCTATGTCCTGGATGCCTAGGTTTTCTCGTAGGGTTTTTATGGTTTTAAGTTTTAGGTTTAAGTCTTTAGGCCATCTTGAGTTAATTTTTGTATAAGGTATAAGGAAGAGGTCCAGTTTCAGTTTTCTGCATATGGCTAGCCAGTTTTCCCAACACCATCAATTAAATAGGGACTGATTTCCCCGTTGCTTATTTGTGTCAGGTTTCTCAAAAATCAGATGATTGTATACACGTGGCATTATTTCTGAGGCTTCTGTTCTGTTCCACTGGTCTATATATCTGTTTTGGTACCAGTACCATGCTGTTTTGGTTACTGTGACCTTGTAGTATAGTTTGAAGACAGGTAGTGTAATACCTCCAGCTGTGTTCTGTTTGCTTAGTATTGTCTTGGTTATATGGGCTCTTTTTTGGTTCCATATGAAATTTAAGGTAGTTTTCTTCTAATTCTGTGAAGAAAGTCAATGACAGCTAGATGGGGATATCACTGAATCTATAAATTACTTTGGGCAGTATGACCATTTTCAAAATATTGATTCTTCCTAATCATGAGCATGGAATGTTTTTCCATTTGTTTGTGTTCTCTCTTATTTCCTTGAGCAGTGGTTTGTAGTTCTCCTTGAAGGGGTCCTTCACATCCCTTGTAAGTTGGATTCCTAGGTATTTTATTCTCTTTGTAGTAATTGTGAATGGGAGTTCACTCACGAATTGGCTCTTTGTCTATTATTAGTGTATAGGAATACTTGTGATTTTTGCACATTGATTTTACATCCTGAGACTTTCCTTAAATTGCTTATCAGCTTAAGGAGATTTGGGGCTGAGACGATGGGGTTTTCTAAATATACAACCAAGTCATCTCCAAATAGAGACAATTTGACGTCCTTTCTTCCTATTTGAATACCCCTTATTTCTTTCTCTTGCCTGATTGCCCTGTCCAGAACTTCCAATACTATGTTGAACAGGAGTGGTGAGACAGGGCATCCTTGTCTTGTGCTGGTTTTCAAAGGGAATGCTTCCAGCTTTTGCCCATTCAGTATGATATTGGCTGTGGGTTTGTCATAGGTAGCTCTTATTATTTCGAGATGCATTCCATTAATACCTAGTTTATTAAGAGTTTTTAGTATGAAAGTCTGTTGAATTTTGTCAAAAGCCTTTTCTGCATTTATTGAGATAATCATGTGGTTTTAGTCGTTGGTTTTTGCCATTCTGTTTATGTGATGGCTTATGTTTATCAATTTGCATATGTTGAACCAGTCTTGCATCCCAGGGATGAAGCCGACCTGATCACGATGGATAAGCTTTTTGATGTGCTGCTGGATTTGGTTTGCCAGTATTTTATGGAGGACTTTTGCATCAATGTTCACCAGGGATATTGGCCGGAAATTTTCTTTTTTGGTTATGTCTCTGCCAGGTTTTGGTATCAGAATGATGCTGGCCTCATAAAATGAGTTAGTGAGGAGTTGCTCCTCCTCAAATTTTTGTAATAGTTTTAGTACCAATGGTACCATGTCTTCTTTGTATCTCTAGTAGAATTCAGCTGTGAATCCATCTGGTCCTGGTATTATCTTTTTTGGTAGGCTGTTCATTATAGCCTCAATTTTGGAACTCATTATTGGTCTATTCAGGGATTCAGTTTCTCCCTGGTTCAGTCTTGGGAGGGTGTACGTGTCCAGGAATTTATCCATTTTTTCTAGATGTTTTAGTTTATTTGCATAGAGGTGTTTATAGTATTCTCTGATAGTAGTTTGTATATCTATAGGATCAGTGGTGATATCCACTTTATCATTTTTTATTGCGTCTATTTGATTCTTCTCTCTTTTCTTCTTTATTAGTCTTGCTAGCAGTCTATCTCTTTTGTTGATCTTTTCAAAACACCAGCTCCTGGATTCACTGATTTTTTTGAAGGGGTTTTCATGTCTGTCTCCTTCAGTTCAGCTCTAATCTTAGTTATTTTTTGACTTCTGCTAGCTTTTGAATTTGTTTGCTTTTGCTTCTCTAGTTATTTTAATTGTGATGTTAGGGTGTCAATTTTAGATCTTTCCTGCTTTCTCCTGTGGGATGTTAGTGCTATAAATTTCCCTCTGAACAATGTTTTAACTGTGTTCCAGAGATTCTGGTACTTTGTGTCTTTGTTCTTACTAGTTTGAAAGAACTTATTTATTTCTGCCTTAATTTTGTTACTTACCCAGTAGTCATTCAGGAGCAGGTTATTCAGTTTCCATATAGTTGTGCAGTTGGAATGAGTTCCTTAATCCTGAGTTCTAACTTGATTGCACTGTGGTCTGACAGACTGTTTGTTATGATTTCCATTCTTTTGCATTTGCTGAGGAGTGTTTTACTTCCAACTATGTGGTCCATTTTAGAATAAGTGCAATGTGGTCCTTAGTAGAATGTATATTCTATTGATTTACAACAGAATTGTAGAGTGGAGCATATAGGGTGGAGAGTTCTGTAGCTGTCTATTAGGTCCACTTAGTTCAGAACTGAATTCAAGTCTGAATATCCTTGTTAATTTTCTGTCTCATTGATCTGTCTAATATTGACAGTGGGGTATTAAAGTCTCCCACTATTATTGTGTGGGAGTCTAAGTCTCTTTGTAGGTCTCTAAGAACTTGCTTTATGAATCTGGGTGCTCCTATATTGGGTGCATATATATTAGGATAGTTAGCTCTTCTTGTTGCATTGATCCCTTTACCATTATGTAATGCCCTCCTTTGTCTTTTTTGATCTTTGTTGGTTTAAGTCTGTTTTATCAGAGACTAGGATTGCAATCCCTGCCTTTTTTTTTTTTTTTCTTTCCATTTGCTTGGTAAATATTCCTCCATCCCTTTATTTTGAGCCCATGTGTGTCTTTGCACATGAGATGGGTTTCCTGAATACAGCACATCAATGGGTCTTGACTCTTTATCCAGTTTGCCAGTTTGTGTCTTTTAATTGGGGCATTTAGCCCATTTACATTTAAGGTTAATGTGTTATGTGTGAATCTGATCCTGTCACTATGATGCTAGTTGCTTATTTTGCCCATTAGTTGATGCAGTTTCTTCATAGCATCAATGGTCTTTACAATTTGGTATGCTTTTGCAGTGACTGGTACTGGTTGTTCCTTTCCATGTTTAGTGCTTCCTTTAGGAGCTCTTATAAGGCAGGCCTGGTAACGACAAAATCTTTCAGCATGTGCTTGCCTGTAGAGGATTTTGTTTCTCCTTCACTTATGAAGCTTAGTTTGACTGGATATGAAATTCTGGGCTGAAAATTCTTTTCTTTAAGAAGGTTGAATATTGGACCCCACTCTCTTCTGGTTTGTAGGGTTTCTGCAGAGAGATCTGTTGTTAGTCTGATGGGCTTCCCTTTGTGAGAAGACCTTTTTCTCTGGCTGCCTATAACATTTTTTCCTTCATTTCAACCTTGGTGAATCTGATGATTATGTGTCTTTTGGTTGCTCTTCTCAAGGATTATGTTTGTGGTGTTCTCTGTATTTCCTGAATTTGCATGTTTGCCTGTCATGATAGGTTTGGGAGTTCTCCTGGATATTTCCTGAGGAGTGTTTTCCCACTTAGTTCCATTCTCTCCATCACTTTCAGGTACGCCAATCAAATGTAGGTTTGGTCTTTTCACATAGTCCCATATTTCTTGGCAGCTTTGTTTGTTTGTTTTCATTCTTTTTTCTCTAATCTTGTCATCATGCTTTATTTCATTAAGTTGATTTTTGATCTCAGATATATTTTCTTCTGCTTGATCGATTCGGCTATTGATACTTGTGTATGCTCCACGAAGTTCTCGTGCTGTGTTTTTCAGCTCCATCAGGTCATATATGTTTTTCTTTAAACCAGTTATACTAGTTAGCAATTCCTCTAACGTTTTTTCAAGGTTCTTAGCTTCCTTGCATTGGGTTAGAACATGCTCCTTTAGCTTGGAGGAGTTTGTTATTACCCACTTTCTGAAGCCTACTTCTGTCAATTCATCAAACTCATTCTCTGTCCAGTTTTGTTCCTTTGCTGGTGAGGAGTTGTGATCCTGTGGAGAAGAAGTGTTCTGGTTTTGGGAATTTTCAGCCTTTTTGCACTTGTTTTTCCTTATCTTCATGGATTTATCTACCTCTAGTCTTTGCTGTTGTTGACCTTTGGATGGGGTTTCTGTGTGGACATCCTTTTTGTTGATGTTGATTCTGTTCCTTTCTGTTTGTTTGTTTTCCTTCTAACAGTCAGGACCCTCTGCTGCAGGTCTGCTGGAGTTTGCTGGCAGTCCACTCTAGACCCTGTTTGCCTGGGTATCACCAGTGGAGGCTGCAGAACAGCAAAACTTGCTGCCTGTTCCTTCCTTGGAAGCTTCATCCCAGAGGGGCACCCACCAGATGTCAGCCACAGCTCTCCTGTATGAGGTGTCTGTCGACCTCTGCTGGGAGATGTCTCCTCGGCAGGAGGCACGGGGGTCAGGGACCCACTTGAGGAGGCAGTCTGTCCCTTAGCAGAGCTTAAGCGCTGTGCTGGGAGATCTGCGGCTCTCTTCAGAGCTGGCAGGCAGGAATGTTTAAGTCTACTGAAGCTGCACCCATAGTCGCCCCTTTCCCCAGATGTTACAGATAGTTTTATCTATAAACCCCTGACTGGGGCTGCTGCCTTTCTTTCAAAGATGCCCTGCCCAGAGTGGAGGAATCTAGAGAGGCAGTGTGGCTACAGCAGCTTTGCCTAGTTGCAGTGGGCTCCACCCGGTTTGAACTTCCCGGTGGCTTTGTTTACACTGTGAGGGGAAAACTGCCTGCTCGAGCCTCAGTAATGGCAGAAGCAATGGGAAATTTTTAAACAAAATTATGGGAGGCCATTGTTTTGGACTGAGTTCATGCACTAGGCCCCAACAGCCCAGAACAAACCAAAATGGAGTCACTTGTGCTAAACATGACATAATCAAACTAAGACTTTAAGGAAACACATAGCTCCTAGAACAGACCAGATTTTGTTTTCTTCTGCTGTAACTAGGATGTTCCAGCACAGGGAGGTAACCTCTACTCTAACCCTTAAGAAAAATAACCTAAAGTCCTTGTCCCCACCTTGTAAAACCCACTGTTATACTGTTTCTCAGTGGGTTTCAAGACCAAGTAAGTACATTTACGACCATGACAGTGATGTTGATGACTAAAGTTTTGATCAATCTCTCAAAATTGAGAAGATGACCAAAAGGGGGGGAATTGTTAAATCAAGTTTAGCCTAAACCTGCCTCCTTACATATTTTAGTTTCAGCCTAAAGATTTCTTTGTGCATTGTGAACTATAAAAAGTGGAGGTGTAAACAGACTGTAGCCTACACTTGTGCCAATCACTGAGTTTTGGCAATCAAATGTAGCCAACTGTTTGATCCATGTTCAAATAAGGCAAAGGCCAACCTGTAACCAATCCAGCTGTTTCCGTACCTCACTTCCATTTACTATATGTCACTTTCCTTTTTCTGTCCATAAATCTTCTACCACGTGGCTGCACTGGAGTCTCAGAGCCATCTCTGGCTCGGGAGGCTGCACAATTCATGAATCGTTCATTGCTCAATTAAACTCCTTTAAATTTAATGCAGCTAAAGTTTTTATAGTACATATAGACTTTATCTGTCTGGTAAGTTAAATTTATTTAAATATTATCAAGGGTTTTTCTTTAACCCTAATAATGCTTTTTTTTTTTTTAACCTTAAAGTCTATTTTGTAAACTATTAAAATAGCTACCTAAGTTTATTATTATAATTATTCTATTTCCATTCTCTTACTCTCAACATTTTTGTAGTCTGTCTCAAGCAAATGACATAAATGTATTTTGTTTTGGTTTGTTTTTAATCCCATTTGATATGTTTGTCTTATAACTCAAACATTTCATTAAGTAGCATTTATCATAATAACTAATATGTTTGGGTTTTAATTTGCCACTTTATTTTTTGCTTTCTATATATATTCAATCTGTTCTCTTTCTTTTGCTCTATTTTCTTCCCTTCTTTTGGATTATTTTTATTATGATGATTTTTTGCTTACTAGTTTATAAGTTATATATTCTATTTTCTTTCAGGATTACTTTACAAATAAAAATGTTCACATTTAACTTATTAAAGTCTATTTAATTGACTTAATGTCAATTCTTTTACTTTCCTCCTGGAAAATACAATGGTCATAGACTCCTTTAACTCTATTGCTCCTCTAACTTCTTTATATACTAATAGCAATTTCTTTCTACATTTTTAAACATCATGATATATATACAGGCATAATTTTATACTGTCAATATTACTTACATTTTCTTACATGTTTACCACAGTGGCTTCTCTTTCTAATTTCAGAACAGCTATCTGGAATTATTTTCCTTTTGCTTGAAGTGTATTTTTTAGATATTATAATTTTATATAGTGTGGATCATCTTGTAGCAAACTCAGTTTGTCCAAAATGGATTTTTAGTTATTTTTGACCTTTGGAACTTTTTTGTTTGTTTTAAAGGTTTTGTTTGCTTGTTTGTTTGTTTTTGCTGTGTATAACATTCTACTTTAGAAGTCATTTTTCTTAATTATATTGTAGATGACATTACACTATCTCCTGACTTCCACTGCAGCTGTAAAAATCAGCTTTTAATGTTACATTTTTTATGTTGAAGGTAACCTATTTTATTTCTTGGATTCTAAGATATTTTCTTTTATCACTGTTTTTCAACAATTTTTCTATTATATTTCTAGGTGTGGATTTGTTTTTATTTATTTTGCTTTGGATTTTTTGGCCTCTCTGAATTTGCATATTGATATCCTCCATCAATTTTAGAGGATCATCAGCCATTATCTTTTAAAATACTGCCTGTCATACCCTTTCTTCTATGCTTCTTTAATTTCAATTAAATATATATATTCAACTTTTGCATTATATCTTCTATATCCTTTGCACTCCCTTTCTTATTTTTCATCTTTTTTCTCTTATTATTGCATTTTCCTTAGTTTCTTCTGACTCATTTGTTGTTGTTTTTGTCATTGTTGTTGTTCTGCAGATATTTCTTAAATCTATTTTGGAACCTTAAATCTATTTTGGTTACCTTAAATCTATTTTGGAACAAAGTGGGATAAAATACCTAGCTCTCCATATTTCCATGTTTCCCAATGAGTTCCAGATTATTTTTACTTTTCTCTGAATTTCTATGATTGCTACTAGAAAAATAAAACAGAAAGGACAGAAAAAGCCATAACATAAAATGCCAGTGTTAGCTTACTCATAGGAATAAGGATGTGAAGAAAAGCAACATAGGTCAGAAATGACAAACAGGAAAGAGTAACTTGAAACATGACAATATTATCTTAATAATATGAGTAGGGCAGGAACGTTAAAAAAATCAGAATGTACCAAGAAGGAGGAAATAACTGGAAACAGAGCAATTTTATCTAATCGTACAATTACACAGATTTTACTAAATGTTTTATAGTAATAGAGTTAGCACACAATATTAAAATGGGTGTCTTGCTTTTAAAATTGTACTCACAATTACATCTGTGATGGTTTATGTTATGCATTTTCTCATCTCTTGCCAAATACATATTGTTTGAATCATTGACCATCTGCTGCTGCCTTGTAACCACAGGAGTAAATGGGCTATAGCTTACTAAATACAGTACATAATGATATGAAACTACATTAAAACATGTAATAATGTTTTAGGAAAATGTGTTATTTTAAATTATTAGACTGGATACTGCATCCTAGTGATCAATGACATACTTGAAGTATGTTTTCCTGAGCATTGAGGAGGAAGATATTCTTCCTCACCTTGCCTCAAGCATTTCCCCTCATATTGAAGCAAAATAGTATGGTAATGACATACAATTTGGGGGCTAACTGAAATAGGCAGATGCTTAAAATCTATTGTTTATTATCCATATTGTTTCACCTTTTTAAGCCCTAGCTTCTTCACTGGTAAAATGAAAATAATTTATGTACGTTATTGATTTTATTGTGTTGTCCAATTTAAAGAATACACGTAAAACACTTAAAAAGAATACTTGCCATGTAAGTACCTCAATAATTGTAAGCTATTATTATGATGCCCTGCTGGGGCTGGCTTTTATGTAAAGATACACCTGTGTAAGAGGAAACAGTAAATGTTACTCAAGACAAAGGAGACTGGAGAGCACAAGGACTCACAAGGTGACAAATGTAATGAAGTCCATGCATGTGCAGAAATGCCACATGCCTAGTGTTAGCACAGGACCTAGAAACACCTCACACCACCACCTGACTCTTTTCCCCAACCCAGCAGTTTCATTCAGGTATGCATAATACACGGAAGCCTATATGTCAGTAGGAATAGAAAAGAGCAGAGTTCTCAAAAAGGGCAAGTGGGAGCCAGGCTCGGTGGCTCAGGCCTGTAATCCCAGCACTTTGGGAGGCGGAGACAGGCGGATCACGTGGTCAGGAGATTGAGACCATCCTGGCTAACACGGTGAAACCCGTCTCTACTACAAATACAAAAAATTAGCCGGGCGTGGTGGCGGGAGTCCCAGCTACTCAGGAGGCCGCTGAGGCAGGAGAATGGCTACGCGAACCCGGAGGCTGAGCTTGCCGTGAGCAGATGTTGTGCTTGCCGTGAGATGTTGTACACAGCACTCCAGCAGAGCTGAGACCCTCGCTTCAAAAAAAAAAAAAAAAGACAAGTGGATAAGATCACTATATGTTTAATATAAAATTATAAATGAGTTATTCCACTTTTTTCTAAATCTGAAATCTGTGAATTTTATATTTAAAGCACAAAGCACATCCCTAGACACACTTCAGGTGTTCACTAGTTAATGTGACTAGTGGCTATGAGATTGAAGAGGGACAGTCTAAACAATGTATAAGAATACAACAGTCTGAGCGAATACTGCAAGAAATAAGGCAGGGTGCAGTGGCTCATGCCTGTAATCCCAGCACTTTGGGAAGCCAAGGTGGGAGGGCCCCTTTGAGCCCAGGAGTCAGAGACCAGCTTGAGGAACACAGTGAGACACTGAGACCCGATCTCTAAAAAAAAAATAGCCAGGTATAATGGTGCATGCCTATAGTTCTAGCTACTCTGGAGGCTGAGGCAGGAGGGTGACTTGAGGCCAGTTCAAGGCTGCAGTGTGCTAAGATCACGCCACTGCACTCCAGCCTGGGTGCAGAGCAAGACCCTGTCTAAATAAATAAATAAATAAATAAGAAATAAAGAATTAAGCATGTTATGAGAATTATAAAAGCGACCACTAGATGGTCTTTAAAAATGGAAACTAGATATGTCATATTTTTACTTATTTTTTTTGCTTTAAATTAATGTTCCTACTAAACAGTTATCCAGCATGAAGTCTTTGTGAGAAACTTTCTTTTCATTTACCTCAGATTATGCTTTTCTTCTGAATGGGCTATTTTTTGGAACATTTTCTATTTCTATTTTTGGACAAACATTCAAGAACTAATGGAATATAGTACCCATTACACAAAAAACTACATTCAAACTACATTCATCACACTCTAAACTTAAAATGGGTGCATCTCATTACACCTTATATTTAAAAGTGCTTTGTTTCAATATAATTTAAAAAATAGGAAGAATTGACATCTTTCAAATGCTAATATACGGCTTTAAGAGCCTTTGTATTTGCGGTTTCCTCTGCCTAGAACATGCTCCCTTACCTCCCTGTGGTCTTCACTGAAATGTGGCCTTTATATATAGCCTTCCTTGGCTATGTAATCTAAAATGGCCAGTCTCCCACCTTGTGCCATCTTTATTTTTTATTACTTATTATTTCCATTTAACATATTATACATTTTACTATTTATCTTGCATATTGTCTGTTGTTCCTTGAAAGGATAATCTCTGTAAGGGCAGAATTATTTATGGGTGGGGTGGGGTGGAGTGGGCTGGTTGGACCACTAGTTACAACCATAGAGCCTAGAACTGTGGCTGATACTCAAATATGCCTCTTAAATTTGTGAGTGAATTCGTATATTTATTCTATTGTAATAATTCACTCATTTAAGAAACCTTAATTTGTGTCTTTTTAAAGATTCGTATTAGGCTCTGAAGAGTGGAGGCTTGAATGCAAATGCATCTGGTTGTAAACCAGATGTTAGCAGTATACAACTCACTGGCTGAATCCAGCCATCACCTGATCTTGCAAATTGTTTCACTGGAACAAAGTCACATTTGCTCATTTACATTTTGCTTTCGCATTACAATAGTAGAGTTGAGTCACTGTGACAGAGAACATATGTCCTGCAAAGCTGAGAATATTCACTATTTGGTCCTTTGTAGTAAAAAGAAAAGGGTTGCCAATGCCTGATTACCCTTGTCCTAAAGAAGATAGTTCACCTAAACCTTTAAAACTTTTCTGTTTGCAGATCAAACTTTAAAAATTCTTTATTATTGTGATAACATTCTTGGATTTACTGTATCACCAAGCTTTCAGTACATCCCCCTAGAAGCCACATACTTTTTTATGCACTATACTCTGAATGAGTACATAGTGAAACACTTCTTATCTAAAACTATCCAGAATCAAATTAAAGGTGAACGTTAATGAGTTTTAACGATTCACAGTGTAACTATCTACCTAAATTATTTAATGGGCCATGATTCGTTGCTGTAACACTACATATAGCTCTAACATTCTGAGAGATTATTCTGATTAAAAAATGGACAAATGACCAGAATAGACATTTTTCTAAAGACATATAAATGACCAACAGGCACATGAAAAGATGTTCAACATCACTAATAATGGAACTGCTAACCAAAACCACAATGAGGTATCACTTCACACCTGTTAGGATGGCTACTATCTAAAAGATGAAAGAAAGATAAATGTTGGCTAGGATGTGGAGAAAACGGTACCCTTGTACATTATCAGTGGGAATGTAAATTAGTACAACCACTATGAAAAATAATGTGTGTGTTTCTCCAAAAAATAAAGCTAGAACTACCATACGGTTGAGCAACCCCATTTCTGAGTGTATACTCAAAGGAAATGAGGTCAATATATTGAAGAGATATTCACACTCACAAGTTCATTGCAGCATTATTTACAATTAGCCAAGATAAGAAAATGACCTTTGCTAATTTTAACATAAAAGGAAATACCCTGGCCTTCATATTCAAACCTTCAAACTGCCAGCTGTTAAGAATACTTCTACAAGAGAATTTGAAGAGTAAATTGCTTTTGCAAGGTGATAAAGACATCACTTCATCAAATTTTTACCTTCATCATTTAGCAGCTCCTATTTTGGTATTCTCTCTCTCTCTCCTGTGTTTGTGTTTTTTTTTTTTTCTTATGAGAAACGTAAAAAGGAATCAGTTATTAGCTAACATGCTTAGATGAATGGTCATGGTTTACATTTAGACAGTTGTCCCTACCATTTAATGGAGAAATTATTATTCTGGAAATGGTGGTGGTACTGAATCAATTTGTTAACTGGAACTCTAATTAAACATTGATTCAAAACTTGAACATTTATGCATGCATGTACAAAACAACCTTTTCACTTGAGAAGAAACTATAAAAGGAACATTAGTGGTCGTTTTCATAGGAAAGCCACATTTCTAAAAAGTGATAGGGGAAACATGCAAATTCACAGATGGTATGAATCATTCAGTCTTTTTATAAACCAGTGTAAAGAATAAACAAAGCCAGTCAAAAAAGTCACATAGCTTTTTGTCTTTTTCTGCTCATAAGCAACATTTACTGGAAATATTTTCAAGGATTCAGTTTTTGGGAGAGGTTTCAGATAGAAAGGGCACAGAATAAGAGGAATTTGATAGTTGTTTTGTGCCAAAATTGTTTAGCATTTTTTCATTCCAGTAAAAAATACGGACATTGCCGGGCGCGGTGGCTCACGCCTGTAATCCCAGCTCTCAGGGAGGCAGAGGCGGGAGGATAGCTTGAGCCCAGGAGTTCGAGACCTGCCTGGGTAATATAGCGAGACCTCGTTCTCCACAAAAAGGAAAAAAAAAAAAAAAAAGACAAAAAAAAAAATACGGACATAATATTACCAATAAAATTTTTTATGAAGTGCAACAAAAGGCAGAGTAGGTAAATTAGCATTCTAATTCTCATAAATTCTGTTCGATATTGGTCCTTTTAATAACTGGAAAGCAAATATTTGTGCTAAATGCTATCTTATATCTGTAGGACTTTAGAATTTTAATCATTAGGTTGTAATTACCAATGAAAGAATAGTTTGTTAACTCAAGGAAAAACTGAACATCTCTTAATCTAAAATGTACCTTCCACAAAGTAAAACCTGCCTGAAATTTGACCATCTGAAATTCATCCTATGCCATCTGATTTATTTTATAAAGTTAATAATGTTGTCCTTCAGTTTCTCCTTATCCAGAATCATCTATTTCAGTTAGTGAAATCATTTAGCCATCCAAACTAGAAACATCTGTGCATGTTAAAAAATAAGTTCTCCTCTACAATATACTGTATTTCCAAACTCCACTAATCATTCTCTTCTCCATCACAATTGCCATGACCATTCTAGGCCCCTTACAAATGCTCAGGTGTATTGCCACATGTCATAACTGTTCTTGCTCTTTCCAGACTACCCCTCTCCAATACCTCATACTGCTGTCAAATCATTCATTTACAGCAGACCTGAGCAGGATATCTTAACCTAAATGAAAATTGAAAAATAAAAAACAAAAACAAAAAATAAAACACATGGCTCCTGATGTGTTTATAGAATACAAGTAAAATCTCCTCACTGGTTGAAGATGGTATGAAAAGAATATTGGTTTTATATTGTTGTTCTAGTACTTATTAGCTGTTTACTCTTACAGAAAAAGAAATTATTTAAACTCTTTGAGACTTAATTTCTTCAAACAGGATAGCAATACATACCCAATAAAGTTGCTGTGTTACTAAAATTAGACAATTCATTTGAGACTGTTTAGTGGAGTAGCAAATCCAAAAATCAATTTTCTTTTCTCAATATAATTCCAAATTGCTTTTATATTATATCTTGCAATACTCATCCTCTTGCAATCCAGGTTCTAACATTCCAGTTTTCCACAAACATACATACATCTTTGCTTTATTTCTTCTGTCTGGAACACCTCTCTTAGCCTTCTCCATTCAGCCCACTTCTCCTCATCCTTTGAGGCCCAGTCATCACTCCTACAACAATTTCCCTAAATTACTCGTATCAGAAAAGATTCCTCTGGGCTGTCAATAGCATATTCTAGTGTTTTTACATTCTCTTTGTCAAGACTGTGAAGAGCATGAATTTTTAACTTACAAGCTAACGGGTTAATCTGTTACAGGTTAATACTGCTGGAAAACAAGAGATTCCTGAATTAAAGGCAATAGACTTTACTCTTAGCAGATAGCATGAACTTTATGTTCGTGTTGCTGCTCCTCGTTCCCAAAGTCCCATGGTGTTGCAGCAGAGGGGGTCCATCTAGATGCTGGACATGCAGTGGAATCTTTAGCTTAGGGAACCTAAATCTGTTGTAGTGAGTTGCAAGCAAACCTGCAAACCTTTGCCCTGAAGGGAAATATTATCTTGATTGTGCTGGACAATAAACAAATCTACATTTTGCTCTGCAAAGGAGGCTACATCAGTCTTCAATGTGGTTCACTCTGTAATTAACTGTGCAACAATAAACTAGAACAAAAGGGCTATTAGTTCTGTTTGCAAGTTGCGTGGAAACATGAGATCCATAAAGACTTGTATCCCAACACTTTCATGAGACCTTTCCCTTTGTTTCCATATTGGGCGGGTAGAGGAATTTGTACATAAGCAGTGTCCTATACATATGCAGGATCCCAGTGACCACAAAACTGGCATCCTCTGTATATTTCAAAATAGAAAATCTCCAAAGAGGAGCAAACTCAGGTAAAAATCCAAAGTAAGGTAAGGAAAGCCCAAGTGCTAGGATAGTTTCTTTTTTTTTTTTTTTTTTTTTTTACTTTAAGTTCTAGGGTACATGTGCATAACGTGCAGGTTTGTTACATATGTATACTTGTGCCATGTTGCTGTGCTGCAACCTTCACCTCGTCAGCACCCATCAACTCGTCATTTACATCAGGTATAACTCCCAATGCAATCCCTCCCCCCTACCCCCTCCCCGTGATAGGCCCCAGTGTGTGATGTTCCCCTTCCCGAGTCCAAGTGATCTCATTGTTCGGTTCTCACCTAAATGAGAACATGTGGTGTTTGGTTTTCTGTTCTTGCGATAGTTTGCTGAGAATGATGGTTTCCAGCTGCATCCATGTCCCTACAAAGGACACAAACTCATCCTTTTTTATGGCTGCATAGTATTCCATGGTGTATATGTGCCACATTTTCTTAATCTATCCTGTCACTGATGGACATTTGGGTTGATTCCAAGTCTTTGCTATTGTGAATAGTGCTGCAAAAAACATACGTGTGCATGTGTCTTTATAGAAGCATGATTTATAATCCTTTGGGTATATACCCAATAATGGGATGGCTGGGTCATATGGTACTTCTAGTTCTAGATCCTTGAGGAATCGCCATACTGTTTTCCATAATGGTTGAACTAGTTTACAATCCCACCAACAGTGTAAAAGTGTTCCTATTTCTCCACAGCCTCTCCAGCATCTGTTGTTTCCTGACTTTTTAATGATTGCCATTCTAACAGGTGTGAGATGGTATCTCATTGTGGTTTTGATTTGCATTTCTCTGATGGCCAGTGATGATGAGCATTTCTTCATGTGTCTGTTGGCTGTATGAATGTCTTCTTTTGAGAAATGTCTGTTCATATCCTTTGCCCACTTTTTGATGGGGTTGTTTGTTTTTTTCTTGTAAATTTGTTTGAGTTCTTTGTAGGTTCTGGATATTAGCCCTTTGTCAGATGAGCAGATTGCAAAAATTTTCTCCCATTCTGTAGGTTGCCTGTTCACTCTGATGGTAGTTTCTTTTGCTGTGCAGAAGCTCTTTAGTTGAATTAGATCCCATTTGTCTATTTTGGCTTTTGTTGCCATTGCTTTTGGTGGTTTAGACATGAAGTCCTTGCCCATGCCTATGTCCTGAATGGTATTACCTAGGTTTTTTCTTCTAGGGTTTTTATGGTATTAGGTCTAACATTTAAGTCTCTAACCCATCTTGAATTAATTTTCGTATAAGGAGTAAGGAAAGGATCCAGTTTCAGCTTTCTACTTATGGCTAGCCAATTTTCCCAGCACCCATTTATTAAATAGGGAATCCTTTCCCCATTTCTTGTTTTTCTCAGATTTATCAAAGATCAGATGGCTGTAGATGTGTGGTATTATTTCTGAGGGCTCTGTTCTGTTCCATTGGTCTATATCTCTGTTTTGGTACCAGTACCATGCTGTTTTGGTTACTGTAGCCTTGTAGTATAGTTTGAAGTCAGGTAGCGTGATGCCTCCAGCTTTGTTCTTTTGACTTAGGACTGTCTTGGAGATGCGGGCTCTTTTTTGGTTCCATGTGAACTTCAAAGCAGTTTTTTCCAATTCTGTGAAGAAACACATTGGTAGCTTCATGGGGATGGCATTGAATCTATAAATTACCTTGGGCAGTATGGCCGTTTTCACGATATTGATTCTTCCTATCCATGAGCATGGTATGTTCTTCCATTTGTTTATGTCCTCTTTTATTTCACTGAGCAGTGGTTTGTAGTTCTCCTTGAAGAGGTCCTTTACATCCCTTGTAAGTTGGGTTCCTAGGTATTTTATTCTCTTTGAAGCAATTGTGAATGGAAGTTCATTCATGATTTGGCTCTCTGTTTGTCTGTTACTGGTGTATAAGAATGCTTGTGATTTTTGCACATTAATTTTGTATCCTGAGAATTTGCTGAAGTTTCTTATCAGCTTAAGGAGATTTTGGGCTGAGACAATGGGGTTTTCTAAATATACAATCATGTCATCTGCAAACAGGGACAATTTGATGACTTCTTTTCCTAACTGAATACCCTTGATTTCTTTCTCTTGCCTGATTGCCCTAGCCAGAACTTCCAACACTATGTTGAATAGGAGTGGTGAGAGAGGGCATCCCTGTCTTGTGCCAGTTTTCAAAGGGAATTTTTCCAGTTTTTGCCCATTCAGTATGATATTGGCTGTGGGTTTGTAATAAATAGCTCTTATGATTTTGAGATATGTTCCATCAATACCGAATTTATTGAGAGTTTTTAGCATGAAGGGCTGTTGAATTTTGTCAAAGGCCTTTTCTGCATCTATTGAGATAATCATGTGGTTTTTGTCTTTGGTTCTGTTTATATGCTGGATTACGTTTATTGATTTGCGTATGTTGAACCAGCCTTGCATCCCAGGGATGAAGCCCACTTGATCATGGTGGATAAGCTTTTTGATGTGCTGCTGGATCTGGTTTGCCAGTATTTTATTGAGGATTTTTGCATCGATGTTCATCAGGGATATTGGTCTAAAATTCTCTTTTTTTGTGGTGTCTCTGCCAGGCTTTGGTATCAGGATGATGTTGGCCTCATAAAATGAGTTAGGGAGGATTCCCTCTTTTTCTATTGATTGGAATAGTTTCAGAAGGAATGGTACCAGCTCCTCCTTGTACCTCTGGTAGAATTCGGCTGTGAATCCATCTGGTCCTGGACTTTTTTTCGTTGGTAGGCTATTAATTATTGCCTCAATTTCAGAGCTTGCTATTGGTCTATTCAGCGATTCAGCTTCTTCCTGGTTTAGTCTTGGGAGAGTGTAAGTGTCCAGGAAATTATCCATTTCTTCTAGATTTTCTACTTTATTTGCGTAGAGGTGTTTATAGTATTCTCTGATGGTAGTTTGTATTTCTGTGGGGTCGGTGGTGATATCCTCTTTATCATTTTTTATTGCATCTATTTGATTCTTCTCTCTTTTCTTCTTTATTAGTCTTGCTAGCGGTCTATCAATTTTGTTGATCTTTTCAAAAAACCAACTCCTGGATTCATTGATTTTTTGGAGGGTTTTTGGTATCTCTATCTCCTTCAGTTCTGCTCTGATCTTAGTTATTTCTTGCCTTCTGCTAGCTTTTGAATGTGTTTGCTCTTGCTTCTCTAGTTCTTTTAATTGTGATGTTAGAGTGTCAATTTTAGATCTTTCCAGCTTTCTCTTGTGGGCATTTAGTGCTATAAATTTCCCTCTACACACTGCTTTCAATGTGTCCCAGAGATTCTGGTATGTTGTATCTTTGTTCTCATTGGTTTCAAAGAATATCTTTATTTCTGCCTTCATTTCATTGTGTACCCAGTAGTCATTCAGGAGCAGGTCATTCAGTTTCCATGTAGTTGAGCAGTTTTGATTGAGTTTCTTAGTCCTGAGTTCTAGTTTGAATGCACTGTGGCCTAAGAGACAGTTTGTTATAATTTCTGTTCTTGTACATTTGCTGAGGAATGCTTTACTTTCAATTATGTGGTCAATTTTGGAATAAGTGTGATGTGGTGCTGAGAAGAATGTATATTCTGTTGATTTGGGGTGGAGAGTTCTGTAGATGTCTATTAGGTCTGCTTGCTGCAGAGATGAGTTCAATTCCTGGATATCCTTGTTAACTTTCTGTCTCGTTGATCTGTCTAATGTTGACAGTGGGGTGTTGAAGTCTCCCATTATTATTGTATGGGAGTCTAAGTCTCTTTGTAAGTCTCTAAGGACTTGCTTTATGAATCTGGGTGCTCCTGTATTGGATGCATATATATTTAGGATAGTTAGCTCTTCCTGTTGAATTGATCCCTTTACCATTATGTAATGGCTTTCTTTGTCTCTTTCGATCTTTGATGGTTTAAAGTCTGTTTTATCAGAGACTAGTATTGCAGCCCCTGCTTTTTTTTTGTTCTCCATTTACTTGGTAGATCTTCCTCCAACCCTTTATTTTGAGCCTATGTGTGTCTCTGCATGTGAGATGGGTCTCCTGAATACAGCAGACTGATGGGTCTTGACTCTTTATCCAGTTTGCCAGTCTGTGTCTTTTAATTGGAGCATTTAGTCCATTTACACTTAAGGTTAATATTGTTATGTGTGAACTTGATCCTGCCATTATGATATTAACTGATTATTTTGCTCGTTAATTGATGCAGTTTCTTCCTAGCCTCGATGGTCTTTACATTTTGGCATGTTTTTGCAGTGGCTGGTACCGGTTGTTCCTTTCCAAGTTTAGTGCTTCCTTCAGGGTCTCTTGTAAGGCAGGCCTGGTGGTGACAAAATCTCTAAGTATTTGCTTATCTGTAAGGGATTTTATTTCTCCTTCACTTATGAAGCTTAGTTTGGCTGGATATGAAATTCTGGGTTTAAAATTCTTTTCTTTAAGAATGTTGAATATTGGCCCCCACTCTCTTCTGGCTTGTAGAGTTTCTGTCGAGAGATCTGCTGTTAGTGTGATGGGCTTCCCTTTGTGGGTAACCCGACCTTTCTCTCTGGCTGCCCTTAAGACTTTTTCCTTCATTTCAACTTTGGTGAATCTGGCAATTATGTGTCTTGGAGTTGCTCTTCTTGAGGAGTATCTTTGTGGTGTTCTCTGTATTTCCTGAATTTGAATGTTGGCCTGCCCTACTAGGTTGGAGCTGAAGACTGGAGCTGTTCCTATTCGGCCATCTTGCTCCACCCCCGCTAGGATAGTTTCAAATTTACATAATTTGCTCTTTAACAAAGGTGATTAAATTATTAATAATTTAACTATACATTTTTGGACTTTTATAAGGCTTATAATGCAGATAAAATCACAAACCCCTAGAAAATTTATTTTTGGTTGGAAAAAGTACAGGTATCATAGATACCAAAAACTCAGCTATATTACTACTAGGAATAGCCACATCTTCATGGGTGTCTATGGTGAGCCTAGCCCTTTATCTACATTATCTTCATTCTTCATACCAACCATAGGGAAAATTCTCATATTTCAAATTTTTGGAATGAGTGCTTAGGTGGCTTACTTCAAGTGACAAATCTAATGAGGGAAGGACATTATTATTATTATTTTTTAACTCAGTCTATTTGGATGGTTCAAAATTCTATAAGCAAGACTTCCTCAAGAGAATTATTTGGAGATTGCTTTTCCTCCATTACTACCAGCTAGGGCTGTTAAGCTAAGGGAAGTGGAGATAATTCTGAAAGTTGTCCCAGACTCAGGTCAGTGAGTGACTACATGAACAGTGCTAAGCAGGAGCTGCCAAGTGTGGTGATGGGAGAGTTCCTAGGTCTCTCTTCACCTACCTTTCCACTTTGACCTGAGTTCATTCTAATGATGGATGTACTGGAGCAGTGTTCTGCTTTCACTTCTAAGGAAGGTCAGAGCAATCATTCTTTGGCAGAAAAGACAGGGCTGCTCAGAAACGCAGATCAATGTTATAAGGATTCCTGTTAGCATTTATATTTCTCAGATTAGTGTTGTCCATAAAGCCTCAGAAGGTTTTATTTAGTAATCCATTCATTTATCGCTCTATCTAGCCAACTAATACTTGTGGTTAGCCGTTGAACTGCTAAACAACTCTGGAGAATGAAGAGGTGAATCCATGTAATGAAAGGAATGTCAGCTTTGAAATCAGACAGACCTTAGTTGGATTCTTGTCTCTGCCACTTACGAGATTATCTAACATCTCTGAGCTTCGGTTTCACATGCAAAGTAAACATAGTCATACCTATTGCTCAAAATGTATAAAACTAAAGAAAAGTAAAACTATCAGCCTCAACATATGTATGTGGCGGCAGCAAGTATGTAAGTTGCCTAACAGAGGTCTGAAACCAAAATAGTGTTCCCTTCCTTTCTCACTCAGGCATTACAAGGCTTTAATCTATCATGTGCTACTTGTGGAAGACTAACATAGTTAAAGAAAAGATTGGTTCCAGGTTTTGCCCATTCAGTATGATATTGCCTGTGGGTTTGTAATAAATAGCTCTTATGATTTTGAGATATGTCCCATTAATACCTAATTTATTGAGAGTTTTTAGCATGAAGGGCTGTTGAATTTTGTCAAAGGACTTTTCTGCATCTACTGAGATAATCAAGTGGTTTTTGTCTTTGGTTCTGTTTATATGCTGGATTACACTTACTGATTTGCGTATGTTGAACCAGCCTTGCATCCCAGGGATGAAGCCAACTTGATCATGGTGGATAAGCTTTTTGATGCACTGCTGGATTCAGTTTGCCAGTATTTTAATGAGGATTTTTACATCGATGTTCATCAGGGATATTGGTCTAAAATTCTTTTCTTTGTTGTATCTCTGCCAGGTTTTGGTATCAGGATGATGCTGGCCTCATTAAATGAATTAGGGAGGATTCCCTCTTTTTCTATTGATTGGAATAGTTTCAGAAGGAATGGTACCAGCTCCTCTTTGTACCTCTGGTAGAATTCGGCTGTGAATCTGTCTGGTCCTGGACTTTTCCTGGTTTGTAGGCTATTAATTATTGCCTCAATTTCAGAACCTGTTATTGGTCTATTCAGGGATTCAATTTCTTCCTGGTTTAGTCTTGGGAGGGTATACATGTCCAGGAATTTATCCATTTCTTCTAGATTTTCTAGTTTATTTGCATAGAGGTGTTTATAGTATTCTCTGATGGTAGTTTGTATTTCTGTGGGATCAGTGGTGATACCCCCTTTATCATTTTTTATTGCATCTATTTGATTCTTCTGTCTTTTCTTCTTTATTAGTCTTGCTAGCGGTCTATCAATTTTGTTGATCTTTTTTAAAAAGCAGCTCCTGGATTCATTGAATTTTTGAAGGGTTTTTTATGTCTCTATATCCTTCAGGTCTGCTCTGATCTTAGTTATTTCTTACCTTCTGCTAGCTTTTGAATGTGTTTGCTCTTGCTTCTCTAGTTCTTTTAATTGTGATGTTAGGGTGCCAATTTTAGATCTTTCCTGCTTTTTCTTGTGGGCATTTAGTGCTATAAATTTCCCTCTACACACTGCTTTCAATGTGTCCCAGAGATTCTGGTACGTTGTGTCTTTGTTCTCGTTGGTTTCAAAGAACATCTTTATTTCTGCCTTCATTTCATTATGTACTCAGTAGTCATTCAGGAGCAGGTTGTTCAGTTCCCATGTAGTTGAGCGGTTTTGAGTGCATTTCTTAATCCTGAGTTCTAGTTTGATTGCACTGTGTTCTGAGAGACAGTTTGTTATAATTTCTGTTCTTGTACATTTGCTGAGGAGTGCTTTACTTCCAACTATGTGGTCAATTTTGGAATAAGTGGGATATGGTGCTGAGAAGAATGTATATTCTGTTGATTTGGGGTGGAGAGTTCTGTAGCTGTCTATTAGGTCCGCTTGATGCAGAGCTGAATTCAATTCCTGGATATCCTTGTTAACTCTGTCTCATTGATCTCTCTAATGTTGACAGTGGGGTGTTCAAGTCTCCCATTATTATTGTATGGGAGTCTAAGTCTTTTTGTAGGTCTCTAAGTACTTGCTTTATGAATCTGGGTGCTCCTGTATTGGGTGCATATATATTTTGAAAATTGGCCCAAGATAGGAATGCCCTCTCTCACCACTCCTATTCAACTTAGTGTTGGAAGTTCTGGCCGGGGCAATCAGGCAAGAGAAAGAAATAAAGTGTATTCAATTAGGAAAAGAAAAAGTCAAACTGTCCCTGTTTGCAGATGACATGATCGTATATTTAGAAAACCCCATCGTCTCAGCCCCAAATCTCCTCAAGCTGATAAGCAACTTCAGCAAAGCCTCAAGATACAAAATCAATGTGCAAAAATCACAATCATTCGTATACACCAATAACAGACAAACAGCTACATCATGAATTAACTCCCATTCACAACTGCTTCAAAGAGAATAAAATACCTAGGAATCCAACTTACAAGGGATGTGAAGGACCTCTTTAAGGAGAACTACAAACCACTGCTCAACGAAATAAAAGAGGACACAAACAAATGGAAGAACACTCCATGATCATGGATAGGAAGAATCAATATTGTGAAAATGGCCATAATGCCCAACGTAATTTATAGATTCAATGCCATCCCCATCAAGTTATCAATGAGTTTCTTCACAGAATTGGAAAAAAACTACTTTAAAGTTCATATGGAACCAAAAAAGAGCCCGCATTGCCAAGACAATCCTAAGGCAAAAGAACAAAGCTGGAGGCATCATGCTACCTGACTTCAAACTATACTACAAGGCTACAGTAACCAAAACATCTTGGTACTGCTAGCAAAACAGATATATAGACCAATGGAACAGAACAGAATCCTCGGAAATAATACTACACATCTACAACCATCTGGTCTTTGACAAACCTGACAAAAAGAAGAAATGGATAAAGGATTCCCTATTTAATAAATGGTGCTGGGAAAACTGGCTAGCCGTAAGTAGAAAGCTGAAACTGGATCCCTTCCTTACACCTTATACGAAAATTAATTCAAGATGGATTAAAGACTTAAATGTTAGACCTAAAACCATAAAAACCCTAGAAAAAAACCTAGGCAATACCATTTAGGCCAAAGACATGGACAAGGACTTCATGACTAAACCACCAAAAGCAATGGCAACAAAAGCCAAAATTGACAAATGGGATCTAATTCAACTAAAGAGCTTCTGCACAGCAAAAGAAAAACTAGCATCAGAGTGAACAGGCAACCTACAGAATGGGAGAAAATTTTTACAATCTACCCATCTGACAAAGGGCTAATATCCAGGATCTACAAAGAACTTAAACAAATTTACAAGAAAAAGTCAAACAACCCCATCAAAAAGTGGGCAAAGAATATGAACAGATACTTCTCAAAAGAAGACATTTATGTAGCCAACAGACACATGAAGAAATGCTCATCATCACTGGACATCAGAGAAATGCAAATCAAAATCACAGTGAGATACCATCTCACACCAGTTAGAATGGTGATCATTAAAATGTCAGGAAACAACAGGTGCTGGAGAGGTTGTGGAGAAATAGGAACACTTTTACACTGCTGGTGTGACTGTAAAACTAGTTTAACCATTGTAGAAGACAGTATGGTGATTCCTCAAGGATCTAGAACTAGAAATACCATTTGACCCTGCCATCCCATTACTGGGCATATACCCAGAGGATTATAAATCATGATGCTATAAAGACACATGCACATGTATGTTTATTGCAGCACTATTCACAACAGCAAATACTTGGAACCAACCCAAATGTCCATCAATGATAGACTGAATTAGGAAAATGTGGCACATATACACCATGGAATATTATGCAGCCATAAAAAAGGATGAGTTCATGTGGGGACATGGATGAAACTAGAAACCATCATTCTGAGCAAACTATCGCAAGGACAGAAAACCAAACACTACATGTTCTCACTCATAGGTGGGAAGGGAACAATGAGAACACCTGGACACAGGGTGGGGAACATCACACACCAGGGCCTGTCATGGGGTGGGGGAGGGGGGAGGGATAGCATTAAGAAATTACAGATTCACAGGTAGTCACAGTCTACTTTTACCCAGTTTTCCTTAGTTGTTCCATCTTTCCTAGTTACATTATAAAATCAAAATCAAGAATTTGTTTTTGATTCAATGTATGTGTATAGAGGCAGAGGCAGTGGTTTTTATTTTTGCTTTTGTTTTTTTGCATTCCTTACTGCTTTTTAGAAAAATGCTTCCTCTAGTAACTCACAATTTCTTATTATGGTTAATTCCTAAACTGGGCTGACAGTGTGCAGAAGCCACAGTTATGCCAAATACATTCTGTGCCAATTTTCCTGTAGGCACAAGCTTTCCAAAATAAACATGTCCCCAACAACAGGAATCTTTTTTATGTAAACTCTGGCAAGACAGTTACAATATCCACAGTGCATGTAGAAAATGTGAGTTATTCAGGAAAATATCAAAATAAGATATTTGGTAATCCTCTTTTAATTATCATAGCCAATAACTAAAATACATAATAATGTTACTTTACTTCATTATGGTTAATTTTTTTGTGGAAGTTAACTTTATTTGCAGTTAACAAAGTTACTTTATATTCACTTTCTCAGTTACATTATGTTAAAAATTTTTTCCTTTTTTTTTTCTACATCACAAATATGCAACTATGACCTAGAGACAGTGAAGAAAATGAGTGGAATGAGGGAGAAGACATTTGCCCCCATCAGTGCCATGATTAGGTTTTTCTACCTCAAAGTAAGAGTTATCAATTCTACTTTAATCAGAATATAAGCAGTCTGGTTAAAAATTCTAGTGGTGTTTAAGGAAACTACTTTCTCCTTCCCACTCTTCACATACTACAATATCAATTTTTGATCTAGGAGTAAAACGTTCAGAATCTAGGTAAGCTCTGAATTTGAATAGATAGAAGTCTTAGCCCCCGATGTGATGGTGCAAATTTTAGCCCTTGAACAACATGGGGATTAGGGATGTCAACAGTCCCTGCAGTTGAAAATTAATTTGTAACTTCTGACTCCCCCAAAACTTAATCACTATTAGTCTACTGATAAACAGAAGCCTCATCAATAATAGAAACAGTTTATTAACACATATTTTGTGTTATATGTATTATATACTGTATTCTTACAACAAAGTAAGCTAGAGAAAAGGGAATGTTAATAAAAAAATTATATGAGGAGAAAATATATTTACTACTCATTAAGTGGAAGTGCATTATCATAAAGTTCTTCATCCTCATCGTTATCCCATTGAATAGGCTGAGGAGAGGAGAAAGCGGAGGGGTTGGTCTCGCTGTCTCACAGGTGGCAGAGGTAGAGGAGATAGAAAGGGAAGCAGGAGAGACAAGCACACTCAGTGTAACTTTATGAAAATATCAGTCTGGATTTTTTTTGCTTTTTCATTTCTCTAAATATATTTCTGTATGGTACCAACCCTTCTTGCATTGTTTGCATTAGTTTCGGTGCCCATATCGTGGAAGGGGCCATGTTGTGAAATAAGACGAAAGCAGTCTTACATAACCAGAACTCTTCTGCCAGATTGTCTAATGTCAACTTGTTTCCTGATACTGCTTCTTCTGTATCTTCTTCCTCATCATCTGGCACTGGCTTCAAAGTATTCATCTCCAGCTACCAGCTGGAGATTCATCTTCTGTTAACTGCTCTGTTGTGGTGTCTGTTAGCTCTTGAATTTCTCTAAGATCCATATCTTAAACTTTTTACCTCCCACTTTTTTTTTTCCTTATCCACAATCTCTTTCATGATTTCCTTGGTTGGCTGTGTCATAAATCCTGTGAAATCATGTACAACATCTGACACAGTTTTCTCTAGCAGGAATTTATTGTTTCTGTCTTGATGGGTTTCATGGCTTTTTCTATAATCATAATGGCATCTTCAAATGTGTAATCCTTCCAAACTTTCATGATATTCTCCATATCGGGATTCTCTTCCACAGCACTGACAATCCTTTCCATAGAGTACTGTGTGTAATGAGCCTTCTGGGTCTTTGAGATCTCCTGATCTAGGGACTGAATTAGAGACCTTGTATTTGGGAGTACGTAAACCACTTCGACACCTTTGACGCTGAACTCGTGGGCCTCTGTGAGGCCAAGAGCATTGTCCAATATTAAAAGAACTTTAAGACAGTCCCTTACTTGCAAAGTGCTTCCTGACGTCGGGAACAAAGCACAGTGGAAACAATCCAGAAAGAGGATTCTCAGTGTTCAGGTCTTCTTGTTGTACAACCAAAAGACTGCCAACTGTGTTTATCTTTTCCCTTTAAGACTCAGGGGTTAGTAGCTTTATCGATAAAAACAGTCCTGATCATAAACCTGACTGGATTTGCACAAAACAGTGGAGTTAGCCTGTCCCATCTTGCCTTAAATCATGATGCTCGCCTTTCTTTCTTACCAATAAATGTTCTCTGTGGCATTTTTTTTCCCCAGAATAAGACACTGTGGTCTGCATTAAAAACTTATTTGGACCTATACCTTTTCTCCTCAGTGATTTTCTTAATAGCAACTTGTTTGCTGCTTCATGGTTGGCAGAAACTGTTTCTCCTGTTATCTTGACATTATTTAAGCCAAATACTTTCTAAAATGATCAAACCATCCATTGTTTGCATTAAATTCTCCACCTTTAGATCCTTCATCTTCCTTTTGCTTAAAGTTGTCATATAATGACATTGCTTTTTCTTCAATTGTATTAGAGTCTATAGATATGTCTTTCTCAGAGTAATCCTGAACCCGCATAAAAGCTGCATTTTCAATATGAAACAAAAAGGTATTTCACACTTTTCACGTAATTCAGAAGTGAAAAAAAAAGTACTTTATAAAAAGCGCAAGATTTTCACACCTGTTGGTGTAGCTTCAGCAAAAGCTTCACAAATTTCCCTTTTTATTACAATGGTCGTTACTCCGTGTATTGGCCTGCTCTTGTGTTGCTATAAAGAAATACCTGAGACTGATAATTTATCAAGAAAAGAGGTTTAACGGGCTCACAGTTTTGCAGGCTGTACAAGCATAGATCCAGCATCTGCTCCTGGTGAGGACCTCAAGAAACTTCCAATCATGGCAGAAGGTGAAGGGGGAACCAGCATGTCATATGGCCACAGTGGGAGCAAAAGAGGGAAGGGGAGGTGCCACACTCTATTTTAAACAACCAGATCTTGGGTGAACTTAGAGCAAAGATTCACTCATTATCACAAGGACAGCACCAAGCCATTCATGTGGGATCCAGTCAGTGATGCAAACACCTCCCGCCAAGCCCCACCTCCAACATTGGGGATTATGTTTCGACATGGAATTTGGAGGGGACAAACATCCAAACTATATCACCCTGGATTCATTTTCATTGAAACGGTGGGCAACTGCAGCTGCAGGTCTCAATTTATGGTGCATATCAAGCAACTCAACTTTTCCTTGTAATGTCATGACTTTGCTTATTGGGAGCCCTTTCAGCACCACTAGTAGCACTTCACATGGATCCCATGGTTTTATTTAAAGCTTATGGTATTGCACTAACCGTGACGAAAAATACATGAGAACTGAAAGAGAGAACTTTTTACTGCAATACAAAATTTACTGGAAAGACAGCTGCTCCTGTGGAGATGATTAGAATGTTTTAAAAGGATACTTGCAACACTTGAGCTCACAGTAATAGCAATAGGAGGAAGTTATGAAATTGTTACAGTCATACAACATGTGCTATAGTTAATTTTATGCAGTTATTCCTTAATACTGCATCTTTACCTATCTTGACATTTCTCTTGACTGCAAATGGTACTTTGTAGGGGTCTGTGTTTATAAGCTTTGATAACTTTCAACTTTTTTGTTTTGTGGTAGTGAATGAGAAAATAAACTAGTATCTACATCTATTTACACATTCATGAGATATCTAACTTTTTCTTATTTTTTTAATATTTGTAGTCTACAAAGTTCATCTGCAAGTTTTTTCAAGGCCTTATTTTCTTCAGAGAACATTGAGTAGGAATATTACTTGTAATCCTATTCTCAAACAACAGTGATTTAGGGGCCATTTTAATTTGCATCATGATATCAGTTACTAATTCTAATATCAGGATGACTACCTCTCTAGTCTTTTTTTTCTTTTTATTTTATTTATTTTTTTTTTCACTCAGACACCCAGGCTGGAGTTCAGTGATGCAATCTCTACTCACTGTAACCTCTGCCTCCTGGGCTCTGGTGATCCTCCCACCTCAGCCTCCCAAGTTACTGGGACTACAGGAATGCACCACTACAACTGGCATTTATTTATTTATTTATTTATTTATTTATTTATTTATTGCATCTTTTGTTGAGACAGGGTTTTGCCGTGTTACCCATGCTGGTCTTGAACTCCTGAGCTAAGGTAATCTGTTCATCTCATCCTCCAAAAGTGATGGAGCTACAGGTGTGAGCCACTACACCTGGCCCCTCTCTATTCTTCTGTGGCTAGGAAACCAAAAGAATTGTGACTATCACAGGCATCAGTAAGAGTTGTGTTTTTTCTTTTTCAATTTTTATTTTAGGTTCTAAGGGCGCATGTGCAAGTTCATTACATGGGTAAATTGTGAGTCTCTGGGATTTGGTATACAAATTATTTAGTCACCTAGGTAGTGAGCATAATATTTGATAGGTTCAAGTAGTCCCCATTGTCTATTATTCCCATTTTTGTGTCTATGTGTACTGAATGTGTAGCTCCCACTTATAAATGAGAACGTGAGGTATTTGATTTTCTGTTCCCACGTTAATTTGTTTAGGATAATGGCTCCCAACTCCATCCATGTTACTGTATAGGATATAATGTTATTCTTTTTTATGGCTGCATAGTACCCCATTGTGTATATGTACCACCTTTAAATAAATCCAGTTCACTATTTGTAAAGCATGAAGCATTCTTTACCTAAAAAAATTTTTATGAGCATATGATTTCTCAATAATGTCAAATGGATAACTTGTTTCTATATCATTAACATTGAATAAGTAGAGGAAAATGTATTTTTCTCATCCTGTACTATTTCTCATTAAGATTTAAATTATAAGAGGTAGGTTTACATGATTTTCAACATTCAACAATTTCTTAATGTGCCATTACATTAAATAAGAAAATATGCTTGGGATTTTAAAAAAGGAAAAACTGAAGAAAATGGCTCTGCCAGTAATTTTGTGGCATTATGTCTTAGTCATTCTGTTGTTCAATTTCTCAGTTTGTGAAACATAAACAGTAATAGTATCTATCTCATAGGGTCATTGTGAGAACTAAATTAATTTTAAAATAAGGCATGTAGAACTATGCCTAGCACTTATATGTGTTAACTATTATTAATGTGGTAACTATTATTAACACTTATATGTGTTAACTATTATTAATGACGGTGATTATATCCTCTTTTGAAAATGTGAAATACCAACAACTAAAATATCAGATATTTAGAGACAAGAAATAAAAGTAGTAGATTATAAAGTATTTAGAAATAAGTTCCAGGTGCTGTAAGATGTGAAGTTTATATAATTGGGAGAAGGTTTTATAAGGAAATAGGAGAAAGTTAAGATTGATGGATGTTCATATTAGCACTGCTTAGAAAAAAAAAAAAGACAAAAATAGAGAAAGTTAGATACATACCTCAGTAGGTAAATAGCCCAAAAGTTGCACATTCATATACTAGCATACCAGGTAATCATTAAAAATAATGATAAATGTACTAACATGAGAAGGGATGTGGGGTATATTATTAAGTGGGAAAAGCAAAATTAGTTATCGAAGGCATGGTAGTTGCCTATCAGTAACTAATGCTTCAGTTTTTCTTACAAAGAAACTTCTGATCTTATTCAGGAAGACAATGTGCTGAGCTTAAAAAAAAAATGTGGTTTAGATGCCTTTGCACCTTGGTGGGGTCAAGTGGCAGTATTCTGACTGATGGGTTGTGAGGGGTCATCACTGCTCTTTGTCCTTTCCACTCCTCCTCCCTGGAAGGCGAAAAAATTCCAGTGATATAGCAGCTATTTGGGGTCCTAAGGTAACAAGCATGTGGGTAAAAGTAACAATTAATGGTAAAATTGGAAAGATATAAAGAATCTGGGTCCTTCGTGGCATTGTGGATCTCCTACCAGTCTTCTGCTTATTATTTCATAAAGATAAATGCTCCTTTGGTTATTTATTTTTGATTCAGCTGAAGGTAAATTGTGACTGATACACACGTAGTCTAATCTATGTATAATATGTATTAGAATAATGTAATACAGGGAAACAGAGCCGTCCATGTAAAATGGACTAAAAGGATAACTAGCAAACTCAGAAGTGTGGCTTCCCTGGAAAGGAAAGTAGTCATAAGAGGGGAAATGCTCTCATTTTGTTCAGTGTTTTTTTTTAGATTTGAATCTTTTCCAGTGAATATATTTATATCATTTTAAACAACAAAAAAAGAGAACATTTTTAATACCATTCTTTAGTGTGTGTGTGTGATAGGACATTTTGTCTTTCATGTTGTATTAGGAAAAACAGGTGAGCATGTTTGGAAATTCAGGCTATAAGCTTTATGTGATTTAAATTTAGCTACTCACACTAAAAATATTCCCTTCATCTTTTTTATCTTCAACTCATTACCATTGCAAAATCCTCTAAGCAAGCACACTCTCATACTGAGTCACCTGCTGTAGTCTACGAAGCTCTGATCGCTGTGGTTTGTGTTTAGGTCCATCTGCAGAGGATTGCAGGGTCTGGGAAATGTTACACTCTGTACTCTTCTCCAACATTTTCATTAAGAATAAATATTTGTAAATCATTATCAAGAACAGCATTCAAGGGGAAAACCAGGCTAAATGACACAGTGTAAATAAGAGGTTTGTACAGAAATGGGTACTAAGTTTTAGAGGCAAGCAGACAGCCCCAAGTCTGAATTGGAATGCCTTTTTTTTATTTTTTTATTTTTTATTTATTTTTTTATTATTATTACACTTTAAGTTCTAGGGTACATGTGCATAACGTGCAGGTTTGTTACATATGTATACTTGTGCCATGTTGCTGTGCTGCACCCATCAACTCGTCAGCACCCATCAACTCGTCATTTACATCAGGTATAACTCCCAATGCAATCCCTCCCCCTTCCCCCTCCCCATGATAGAACCCGGTGTGTGATGTTCCCGTTCCCGAGTCCAAGTGATCTCATTGTTCAGTTCCCACCTATGAGTGAGAACATGCGGTGTTTGGTTTTCTGTTCTTGTGATATTTTGCTAAGAATGATGGTTTCCAGGTGCATCCATGAATTGGAATGCCTTAAGTCATTTTGAGAGTAGTTAACATCTCTCTCCATGGATAGCTATAAGGTTGCTGCAGCTGAGTCTCAACAGAAACACAGGCTATGAAGACAGTCTACTATTGCTTTAAAAAAGTTGCTCTCTTTTAAAATTATTCTCCTTTATTCAATATTTCAATAAACACATATTGAATACCTATAATGCCCCAGGCACTGGACTCAGATTTGAGTGAAGAGCACGGGACAAAGAGAGGGGGATGCAGTGTAGTAACTCTTGAGATCCATTTCTCCCTGTGTCTTCCTAGGACACGGAGAGTTGCCATATCTAGTGGTCAGATACGAAATCATTAGTCAAAAAAAGAAGTAAGAGAATGTAAAAGAAGCAGACAGACACCCAGAGTCGGAAACAGGCTAAGGATCAAAAGTAGAAACATCCATTCAAGCCAAAGTAAACTCAGGACATTCCTTCTATCCACCCATCTAGTCAAGTAACACTAACAGAAAGCCTGCTAAATACAGACATCATGATAGCTGTTGTGGAAAATGCACAGATATGAAAACCACAGATCCTGTCCTTAAAGGATTTACAGACTAATGGACTAATGAGGCGGATAAGTATAATCAAATAATTCTGTCACAGATCAGTCAGCATTCATTAAATGTCAAAAGAGAAGTTCAATCAAGGGCCAAGAACCCCACAGGAGTGGGACACCACTTTTGGCTGGGCAATCAGAGAAGCCCTGTCAGGAGAGGTTTGAAAAACGAGAATGACTTTGATAGGACCAAATAGAGAAAGGAGCAGGAGAAGGGCATTGTAGACTGTGACACAGGCAGAAACAAGGATAAAAAGCATTCGAGTCGAAGGCAGGGGAGCCCAGTGCCCTAGAAACAATTGAGAAGTCCACTGGCTCAAAAACAAGCTTTTCAGATGATGTTCAACAGATCTTGCAGAAGGAGGCCGAAAAGGAGGTTATCTCTTGATCCAGGCCATCCTATGGCAGTGTCTTTATCTGATCTGTAACTTGGGTTTCTACTTTTAATTTGGAAAAAAAACAAAGCTATGTTTACTAAAAATATTTTAAAACCTGAAAACCACTGAGAGCATCTATGGGTTAACATAAGAAGTGACAGAAATATGCTCAGAAGAATGTCTGGGCCAGATCTTTGAAGGCATTAAATGACCAGGAGAATTCCTTTTTTACAGAGTGCAATGGTGGGGTCTCCGGGAAATTTTTAAACAAGAAATTAACACTAGAAAAAAATGAATTATGAAGTGACTATTGCACATCATGTCAGAAAGGAAGAGAGACTGTAGTCACAGAGACTGATCAAAAGGACATGGCATAAGTTCAGGGAAAATACTAAGGGCCTGTGTGAAGGTACAGAGAGAAGGGACAAGGGAAAAAGGAATTGTCAAAGGACATTTAGAAAAAGGATTTACCAGCCCTCTTAACTGCATAAATAAGTGAGAGGCAAGTTAATGACTTAGATCTCCTTTAATATTTGTTTAATACTTATATTTGTGAATGATATACACACATACACATTTTAATAGACTTCATTTTTCAGATCACTTTTAGAGGGAGGGAAAAAATTCAAAGATACGACAGAGAGCTTCCATATGCTCTTCACTGAATTTCTCCTATTTACATCTAACATTAGCATGGTACATTTGCTGCAATTAATAAACCAATATTGATATATTACTGTTATTAGCTAAAGTTCATACTTTATTCCTATTTTCTTAGTTTCTACCTCAGGTCCTTTTTCTGTTGTAGGATTTTATCCAGGATACCACATTACATTAAGTCATCAGGTCTCCTTAGGCTGTGACAGTTTCTCAGACTTTATTTGTTTTTGGTGACCTAACAGTTTTGAGGATTATTGGTCAGTTATTTTGTAGAATGGCCATCTATTTGGATCTATCTGATGTTTTTCTCATGATTAAACTGGGGTTATAGGTTTTGGAAGGAAGACCACAGAGGTATTGTGCTGTTTTTATTATATCATGTCAAGGGTACATGCTATCAATGTGACTTTCCACTGTTGATGTTGACCTTCATGACCTGGTTGAAGCAATATTTGTCAGGTATCTCCACTGCAAAGTTACCCCTTTTTCCCTTTTCATGCTGTATTCTCTAGAATGTGCACACAAACATTTTGTTAAAGAAATGCTTTCCTCAATTCAGCTCCAATCCCTTACATGGTTACTTCATTCCGCAATATAGAAACTTTGCAGTTTTTTCAGTCCACAAGACTTATAAGTCACTTCAGCAAACATCTGTTGTGACTTGAGCATGCCCTTGGGGGTCTCGCTCTTGAACATTTTATAAAATATCCCTTTCAGCCATAAGCAGTGTTCTCCCCAAGGACTTCAAAGAAATGCAGTTTCTCTCCATCATTTTTCACCTTTCCAGTTCTGCCATGTTTCAGTGACAGCTGAGCATCCTCTGTAGACTCACTCCCAGGAATGCATGGCTGGGCACACAAGTAGACCCTTCCTAGAGGCCTGCCCCTCCCACCCTTGCACCACACCTTTACTCGGATGCCTCACAGAAACTGCTGACGTCCCAGCTAGAGGCCCACCTCTCAGTGCCAGGGTGTGGCCAAGTCCCCACTGCCACCCTGTCTTGTGGACCATAGGATCTCTCCACCATCATGGTTTTTGGCCACAGCTGAATTTGGAGTGGACTAAATCAAGGTAAATCAATTTTCTCCCTCCTGCTGTGCCCTGGGAATTGTAGGGTTTATTCCTCTTGGCACTTTTGCAGTAAACTGGTTCCATTTCTTTCTGCCTTGTTAACCATCCATCCTCACTCATTGACACATTTTTCTCTTCTCTATAAGATATTATTGACACCCTTTTAACACCTTGTCAGGAAACTTGTGAGAAGCAATATCAAATTATTATCTGTTTCTTTGAATTTCCTCAGTTTTTGCATATACAGAACTCGGCCAAAGCTGTTTTGAATGAAATCCCCTCCTCCTCTTCATCCCTTAATAGTCACATGCATGCAGTAAATCCTAGAGAACAGCCATAAGGTCCCGAAGCCCAGGAACAGTGGAAATGGTCTCTGGATTAATCGAGTAATAATTTTCAGGGGTATAAAGTATGTTTGTATGCTGGCCCTCCTTAAAAAACCATTGTTCATTAAAATCTGACATCTCTGTGGCTGAACCGAATGTATGAGCCTCACCCTCACTCCTCTAGTAACTTGATATTGAGAACAACCAACCTCTCGTGTGCAGATAATGCTTTTATTGTCTCATTCTGTGTGTGGCCCTTTTATCTAATGATTGTCTACAGAGAAAAATATAATTGTATTTTGTTTGACTAAATCACTGGTTAAACTTTTCAGTTTTTGGATTATGGATAATGATCTCATGTTATTGAATCACTTTGGCATATATAGTAATTTCCAGGTTATTGTTGAGCACATATTATAAGCAGTAATGTTCTTAAGTATCCTTTAGGTATCTTATGCTGAACATATGGGCTGAATTTGCAACCATGCTATGTGAAATCTTCTGCTTCTGTCAGAAATGAACCTCTGTGGCTCACCTAAATCTGTGAGATTCTACATGTACCCTATGGTTAGGAAGTCCTCATATCTCACACATCCAAAACAGGATGCAATAAGGATTTCCTGCATTCTGAGAATCTTAGTGATTTACGGGAGTGGCATGGGATCTAAATTGACCCCTTCCTGCTAATTTACCCTACAGCATATTAAGAAAAGCATACCTGAGATCATGTTCAGCCTATTTCTGGGGACTTTAAAAATAGCATACCAAGTATATAAGGAAGTAGCAGATTTTTACATTTGGGTGCTAAACATAAGCAGGTTTTAAAATTTATTTTCATACCTATTATCAACATATAGCTTTTACCCATTCATTCAGTCAAGATAATTTCAGATAATTTTAGAAACATTTTATTAACTGTGGAACATTAGTTAGGTGATACAGCTTTATGAAAAATATCAAAAATACTTTTCATTTTTTCAGTAGGGTTTCTTTGCCTTGTGAGCAAAACAGAAATGTCTAAAGTTTATAAAACTTTTTTAAAAAGTTTATGCTTAAGGAATTAGACATATTCATGTATCTCATTAAAATATTCAATATAATTTTTATTTCAGATAGTTTAGGTTTAAAATCTAATTTCTCTGAAGTTTTAATGTTGAAGGCTCACAATTGGGTTATGTTTGAATCACTCCTGGCAGGATTTCTAGATAAGCCTCTTGATCCTCTTGATTTATTGTAACTCCATGTTACCTTTGCTGTGTCCTTGAAGAAATTTCCAGCTCCTTGAAAACTAACATTATTTTACAGTGGAAGAGAAAGAGGTTTAAAGCCAATGATTTTTTACTAAATTTTACTTTGAATTAATTTTAGGTTTGCAGAATTGCAACAGCAGTTCTCATATATAATTCACTCAACTTCTACATTACATAGCCATGGTGTATTTATCAAAGCTAATAAATCAATGTTAATACAGTACTATAAACTAAACTTCAGACTCTATTCTGATTTTGCCACCTTTCCCCACTAATGTCTCTTGTCTATCCCAGGATCGAATTCAGAACCTCCCACTGCATTTAGGTGCCACATCTTCTTAGTCTTCTCACAAATAGAGTTTCTTGGTTTTCCCTTGTCTTTCATACAATTTTGAGGAGTCCTGACCAGGTGTGTTGTAGACTGTCCCTCACTCTGTTTGATGTTTTCCCATGATTAAACTGAGGTTGTGCACTGAGGGAAGAAGACCATAGTGCTCTTCTCGTTATATCATTTCAGGAAGTATGTGATATGGACATGACTCATTACAGGTGATATTAACTTTAATCACTTGACTAAGGTGGTGTGTGCCCAGTTTTCTCCATTCTATAGCTACTATCTTTTTTTTTCCATATTCTATTTATTAAAGGAAAGTCACTCAATCCAATACACTCTCAAAGGAAGGAAAATTAACTCCACCTCCTGGAGAAAGCAGTATCAAAGAATTAGTGAACATTATTAAAATTTCTCAGGAGATACTTTAAGGCTGTGCAAATATCCTGTTTCTCCTTAAAACTGTGCTTTCTAACATTAGCTTCACCTGTGGATTTTGCCTGCTGCAATTATTCCGATGGTGTTCTAATGGTAATTTTCTATTCCCGTCTACATTTACTAAGTAGAATTTTTCCATAAGGAAAAATCTGTTCCTTCTTACCCATTTATGTATTATTTATTTATATATTCAATCACTAATTTATACAAATAAGGACTCTGTGAGGTTTATTTTATCCTCTGGGTTATAATTCTGTGCCATTTTTATATATTACATTGCTCAAGTTTTTCCAGCTTTGGCCATTCCAGCCATTTCATAATGGTTCCTGTGTCCTCTTGACATGCTCTTACCTTTCCTTTTTTGTTTTCTTTCAGCACTGCTTTACTTTCTGGCACTATAAGATGCTCCAGGATCATCTTATATTTTCCCTGTCCCAGATTAAAGTTAGCCATTTTTCTAGGGGGTCCTGGCTTCTTTTATTGGAGAATGACATAGAATCTAAGCATTTGGCATTTTTATTGTTACCAGAGCGTGTCACTTTGTTTGTTTGTTTGTTTGTTTGTTTTTGAGACGCAGTCTCGCTCTGTCGCCCAGGCTGGAGTGCAGTGGCATGATCTCGGCTCACTGAAAGCTCCGCGGAGTGCGGTGGCGCGATCTTGGCTCACTTAGAGGGTGTCACTTTTTAAGGCCCTCTTAATAAAGAGACCTAGGAAATTTATGCATGTATACTAACCCATATATACACACATGTCTATGCTTATATAGTTAAATATTAATATGCATATAACTGTATATCTGTTAAAATAAGTGAGTTCATTCCAACATCTCCAACTCTAATGCAGCACTAGAAGTTTCATTCTAGCCTTCCCCTCCACCTCTCCAGCTTATTTGTAACTTCTTTCTCTGGCAGTGAGAAACCTGGCTCTCATTATCTACAACACAACACATATGTTTGTTTGTTTATTCCTAGTATACAAATTAAGTAGTTTCCGAATTTCCAACACATACTACTGTAAAAAACAAATATACCAACTAGAGTACTGTGTCTGTAAGGAATTCTTTTTCTATCTTTAGCTATATAGTATCTAGTCCAAACACTATTTTCCAAAGATTTGTAGGTTGGCCCCCTTTTGCCTCTGCCCTTGCAGTGAAATTATGTCATATATTAAAAATGCAGTTAAATTCATTTGTCACAGACTGGGTTCTCCCAAAGTATTGGTTGATTTTTTTAAAAAAATCTATAAAGTTCTCTCTTTAAGGTATACACTTCTATAGATTTTGAAAAGTGCACAGACTAATGTATCCACCACAGCAGTGCCATATGGATTAGTTCCTTCATGCTGAAAATCCTGTGTGTGTGTGTAATCAGTCATTTCCAAATACCCTCTGATAGTACCAGCCTTGTTCTTGGACAGAGTTCTAATAGTAGCTTGAAGCTCACAAAACTGTACAGTAGCAAACATGCTTCACAAGAGCAAGATAAACAGAAAAATGAAGAAACAAACATATTTCACAAAAATAATGGCTGAGTTTACCTGAAAATGAACTAAGATTCCACTGATAAGATTGTATTGACATGTTTCTTGTTGGCCTGTGCAGTGGAGAATGCTCTAAATAGGACCTCAGGTGGTATATACACATTCAGGGAACTTCCAGAGATAACAATTTTGATCCTCAGCTTTCCAAATTAATATATACTTGATTGAAGTCTAGGAAGCTAATTCATAAAACCTAACTTCTTAATCCTCTTTTGTTCCTGCATTCTTATTGTCTAGATTCAGCTGCTTATCATAACTGGTTTACCTTAGGCAACTATCTCCTAACTGTAAACCCCTTCCCATATACTCTCCAAATCTATGTTTTGAAAACGCTAATCTGATTATATTTTCCCCTAGATTAAAAACTCATGCTGGTTTACTATCAGGATGATCTGAAAGCTCCTTTACATGGCCCAAATATCATCCCACATGACCCTTCTAGTCAAATCCGTGCACCTTGCAAAGTCACTCTGACCACACATAACTCTTCCCCACTCCGCACACAATCTGCTTCCTCCTCTATGTCTTTCCCTTTTTCTTCTCTCTTTGAAAGCACTAACCCATCCTTCAAAACCCAATCAAATTCCACTTCCTTTGGAATCTTTCACCACTTCTCAAGTGAATTCATTTTTCTCCTTCTTTCTGTATATCCAGGTTTTTTTTAATACCATGGCACGTTGTTTTTATTTGTTTATATTTGTCTTTTTGCAAAGTTTGAGCTCCTTGAAGGAAGGATACTGCCCTGCACCTTTAGTACTATCCCTAAGACTTAGAAAGTGCTTGGCTTATTAGCTGGTACTTGGTAGATATTTGTGGTGGAAGTGAATGGTTGTTAGGCTAGAATGTGAATTTAGACAATCATACCAATGCCAAAAACAAATTAGCAGAACTGGCTGGAAGGTTTTCATGGGCCTGCTAGTTCATTTTCTTCCCTTAGGTATCTTGTTAAATCAGATAAATGAGAACTGGATGATCATGGGATAGAATATTAAGGCATAAAAGTCAGCTCCATTGCAAAAGTATATCTAACAAGAAGTCCAAAAACACAGTAATACCTCAGAGATGCTTTCTGTTGCATAATTCTGCAGTTTATAGTATATTACATACCATTGAACTAGCTTATAATTACTTTTAGCATTATTTTCTTTTAATCTGAGATTAAAGGCAGAAGATATCTTAGTCTAATCAGCCACATATTAAAATCATCTATTAGAATGTGTTATTTTAGAGAAGATTTTAGCAATGGATTACCTTGTACATTTCAAGTCAGGCTAATTTAAACAAAGGATCAAATTTTCTTACCTTGTCTCAGTTAATTTAGGTCTTCTAGAAAGCTGCAGTCTCTTCCTTATACATGTTTTCTTCTATTTGCGAGTTAAAGAAATGAACATTTATTAATATTAAATAAATTCAACATTAATTGAAAGTTTAAATTATTCCTGCTAAATTTGACTTCATTTCAGTCAAGTGTTTCAACCTACATAGATCCCTTTGGATTCCAATACTTTCATGAATCCTATTAAGGTTCCTTTCACAGCTTTGTATCACTGCATATTTGATTCCAAATATCCAATTTCTATATCTTCATCTAAACTATTGATAAAAATTTTGAGAAGCATAGGGAAAAAACAATAAAGCCTTATGAAATATACCTAAAGATGTTTCTCAAATCATTTTGGGGCATTATTTAAACTGGTATAACTGCATAACCAGTAATGAACTCATCTGAATCAGCAATCTCCAAAGAGTAGAGAAATTGTTTTGTTTCAAGTATTGCCCATGGGTGCACACATAAGTCTCAGTGAGAAGTGGGAGCAGGTGTGAATTTTAAAACTCTGAAAGGGATTCTGATATATAACCTCTACCTTCAAATCTCCCACCAATTCAATAAGACTTTCAAGTCCATATTAATTGTTCAGAAAAATGTAAGCCCTCATACTTCAATCAGTTAAACTACGTAAATGAACAATTTTTTTAAGTTAAAAAACTTCATATTATTTCTGGGTCGATACTGCCTGAGATATACATTCCTATGGACATGGCATGCCACACTCTATAAATTTTAAATTTTAAATATATATTCAGTCACATGTACATGTCCAACACTAACAGGTTTCTATGTTCTCTTGTGCACTGGACACAATATCCTTAGAGTGCCTAGGTTTGGAGAGCAACTCAGGGACTCCAGAGAGAGGCTTCAGCTTTAAAAAAGAGGCCTATTGGGCGGCAGACTTTGCAGAGGGAGGAGTCTACTAGCACAAAAGGAAAATGAAGAATACCGTGATTCATCCTGTGATTTCAGCACAGATTGATAATGTATTTTCCTGGCTCTAGGTCTTCTGAAATGATTTGGGACTTAGTGCAATATCACCACTGCTTCCAACAGGAACTGTTACACAGTAAAGAAAAAAAGTTTTACATGAGAAAATGACACTATCTGAGGCTAAATTAAAACATAAATTACATGATACATTTAAAAATCAGTAATTTTTTTTTGGAAAATAAAGTTTATTTCAAAGACCTATGAATTAATATGTTGTATAACAAATAACAAAAACCATAAGATCATCTGAATAGACACATATGTTTTTACAAAATTAATCATCCTTCATAATGAAAACACTCAATACTGGCTGTTGAGTGTTAATTAAGACGGGAAGGAAACTTTGTTAACCTGGTAAAAGGCATCCACAAAACCTCAAAGCTAGCATATTTATAGATAAATAACTGAAAGGGTTTCCCCTAGTATCAGTTACAAGGCAAAGACATTCCTTCTCACTAATCCTATTCAACATCATACTCCTTCTTAAGAAAATTAGACAAGAAAAAGAAAAAAATCCAGATGAGAAAGGAAGAAGTGAAATTATCTGTTTGCAGAATCATAATCTTATTTATACAAAATCATAAAAGATTTAAGAAAAAACTATTATATCTGAAAAACAAGTTCAGCAAGGATATGTAATACAGAATAAATATACAAGTATCAGTTGTATTGGTATATACTAATAATGAACAATCTAAAAATTAAGAAAACAACTCCATGTACAATAATATCATAAAGAAAAAAATGCAATAAAAACTACAAAGCATCACTTAAAAAAGCAAAAGAACACCTAAAGTATTGGAGAGGTATCTGTGTTCGTGGACTAGAAAATTAACATTATTAAGATGGCAATACTCTCCTATTGAGCTACAGATTCAACATAATCCTCATCTGAATTACCACAGCCTTTTTGCAAAAATTTACAAGCTGATCCCAGAATTTGTATGCAAATGCAAGGAACCCAGCATGACTAAAACAGTTTTAACAATAAAAGCATAAAGTTGAAGGACTAACACTGTCCAGTTTCAAAACTTACAACAGAGCTACAATAATCAGATCAGAGTGGTAATGGCATAGGATAAACACGCTGATAAATAAAATATAATTGACAGTTCAGAAGTAAACTTTTTTTTTTTTTTTTGTGGTCAGTTGATTTCAACAAGGTTGTCGAGACAATCAGTAAATATTTTTAATGCACCACCTAGAGTCTGTTTTTCAAGGTTTGGAGACATTCAGTGTGAGGCAGGAAATTCACCCTGGAGCTTTTCCATCCTACTTCTGATCCTCAACACACACACTAATGGGAGAACCACATTATTTTCTTGTCCAATTCGATTTCATCAGCAACCCCTAGAATTCAAGACAAAAAGCAAATACTGCTCTTTGCTGTGGGTATGCATTATCAAAAAAGAAGATACCCCCGTGCTGGTGAGTCTTCCTGGGTGACTGTGGCCAATACCTTGGCAGTGACGTAACTTTGAGCCCCTTTCACTCAGCCTTAGCAAGAGCACAGAGTAACCCCGGTTTGTCTTGCTTTCTGTGCTATTTTTTCCTAGGAGTTATTTTTAGCCAGTTATTACTTTTGAATACTGCTATGTTAAAAAAAAGTTACTGCCTTCTGAATAGGGCCCCCCAAAGTGGTCTAAGCATCCATAAACTCATCAAACCCTCCACCGCCTAATGAAAAAAATCACCAAAATAACTGGTTTCTGATATCTTTTGCATTATTGCTTGTGTAATATTTAAATGTTCATGTATATTAACTTTGTCTCTAGACAAAATTGGACTAACTCTTTGGATTAGAGACCATATATTATACTCATAGCCACAACCACAATGGCACCTAGCACAGCAATATAATACTATTTGATAACTGTTCTTTAGGAATGAGCCAATTAATTAATATTACCAATTGGTTTTATTTAGTAGTTGTCTCCATATCTCCCACATCCTGAATATTCACTTTTTCCCCTGTGTATGACCTGAGACAGATAAGAGGATAAAGAGGTGGGATCTACAGAAGGCTCTGGGTCTTATACATCTGACTGCAAAAATACTCACAGTATTACCTTTTATATCCTCATCCCCTCTCTACAACATGGGCCTCTATGGGGGGTCATTGTACTGAGGTTGAGTAGCCAGTTAAACATTTACTTAAGGAAGCCATGAATAGGCCTCAAGATTAGAGAGATAGACAGTACACTCTGCCCAAATGGATCTTCGGGTCAATTTACATATTAGATAAATATTTCACTTTTTTAAAAGAAAACTTTAAAAGTTTATTGCGCATACAAAATAACAATTCATGAACCAGGAGAATTCAACCCAAGGTGGTAAGAAGCTCCACTCACAGCAATTACGACATAGTTTATAAAACATAAAGGAGGAAGTATTTGACCTTTTCTGTGGCTGGCTGTTTTTATTATTTTGTTAAAGCAACCAGAACTCTTCAAGCTGATTGTTCATAGCTGATGGTTTAATTTCACCGATCCATGCTGAAAAGGACATAAAGCTTGTGTTTATGATTTTGTGTTTTGTTTATGCTTAGAGCTAGTGTTTCCAGGAAATCAGGATGATGTAAGTTTTGGCTATATGGTTACAGGTGTTTGGTTTTGGGGTATAGCTACACTGTGGTCTCCATTTTTGTTTTTTATTAACAATATATAGAGTGTTAAAAATTAAAACTTGGAAAATTTTAAAATATTAATTTGTTTTACAATAATAACAAACATATTCGATTAAACATAAATAGCATATTTTAGGAAAAATAACTATATTTTTCCAAACAAAAAATATCTGAGAAGAGCAGCATTGTTTTATATTTCATAACTGTCTTTAGAGTCTAGCTTAATAGATAGTGGCCGAATTCTCATATCCGTTTCTGCATTCAATCTAGTTTTTTTTTTATTTCTAACTTTTAAGTTCAGGGGTACATGTGCAGGATATGCAGGTTTGTTACATAGGTAAACTTGTGCCATGGTGGTTTGCTGCACAGATCATCCCATCACCTAGGTATTAAGTCCAGAATTTATTAGCTATTCTTCCAATGCTCTTCCTGCTGTCACCCACATACTCTCTGACAGGCCCCACTGTGTGTTGTTCCCCTCCACGTGTCCATGTGTTCTCATCATTTAGCTCCCACTTATCAGCGAGAACATTTGGTGTTTGGTTTTCTGTTCCTGTGTTAGTTTTCTGAGGATAATGACCTCCAGCTCCATCCATGTCCCTGCAAAGGCCATGATCTCATTTCTTTTTTATGGCTGCATTGTATTCCATGGTGTATATCCATATTTACTTTGTTCAGTCTATCAGTGATGAGTATTTAGGTTGATTCCATGTCTTTGTTATTGTGAATAGTGTTGCAATGAACATACGCATGCACGTATCTTTATAATAGAACAATTTATATTCCTTTGATTATCTATCCAGTAATAGGATTGCTGGGTAGAATAGTATTTCTGCCTCTAGGTCTCAGAGCAATCTCCACACTGTCTTCCACAATGGTTGAACTAATTTACACTACCACCAGCAGTATAAAAGCATTCCCTTTTCTCCACAACCTGGCCAGCATCTATTGTTTTTTGTCTTTTTAATAACAGCCATTCTGACTGCTATGAGATGGTATCTCATTGGGGTTTTCATTTACATTTTTCTAATGATCAGTGATGTTGAGCTTTCTTTCATGTAATTGTTGGCCACATGTATGTCTTCTTTTGAGAAGTATCTGTTCATGTCCTTTGCCCACTTTTTAATGGGGTTGGTTTTTCCATGTGATAAATTTAAGTTCCTTATAAAAGCTGAATATTAGACCTTTGTCAGATGGATAGATTACGGAAATTTTCTTCCATTCTGTAGGTTTTCTGTTTACTCTGACGATAGTTTCTTTTGCTGTGTGGAAGCTCTTTTGTTTAATTGAATCCCATTTTTCAATTTTTGTTTTTGTCGCAATTACTTTTGGCATTTTTGTCATAAAATCTTTGCCATGTCTACTCTTTGAGTGGTATTGCCTAGGTTTTCTTCTAGGATTTTTATAGGTTTGCATTTTACATTTAAATCTTTAGCATATCTTGAGTTGATTTTTGTATAAGGTGTAAGGAAGTGGTCCAGCTTCAATTTTCTGCATATAGATAGTCACTTCTTTCAGCACTATTTATTAAATAGGGAATCCTTTTCCCATTGCTTGTTTTTGTCAGATTTGTTGAAGATCAAATGGTTGCACATGTGTGGTCTTATTTCTGAGTTCTCTATTCTGTTCTGTTGGTCTATGTGTCTGTTCTTGTACCAGTACCATGCTGTTTTGGTTACTGTAGCCCTGTAGTATAGTCTGAGGTCAGGTAGCATGATGCCTCCAGCTGAGTTAACCAAACCACAGAGATGGCAGCCTGCCCCTCCGTGCAGAGGCTTCATCCCAGAGAGAGATCAGAGCTCTGTTGAAAATGTGTAGGGGTGACTGGAGGTCCCCAGCTGGGAGGTCTCACCCAGTGAGAAGAAATGGATCGGGTTCCCACTTAAAGAAGCAGTCTCACCATGATCTTGCAAAGCAGCTGTGCTGTGCTGAGGGGACCCTTCCTTGTCCAGACAGTTTGGACTTTCCAAAGTCCACAGGCTGGAAAGACCGAGTTGACCAAACAGCAGAGATGTGGCCCGCCCCTTCTCCCAGGGGCTTCATCCTGTCTCAGGCAGACTCTACTCTCTTGATGGTGGCTGCCTGGAATTCCAAGCCAGTGAGTCTTATCTTGAGAGATGCCAGTGGAAGTGGACTGCAGAATGATGCTGCTTGATTCCCTGATTCAGCCCCCTTCCAAGGGGTATGTGCAGATTTCATACCTTGCCTCAGTTGCAGACATGTTTGTTGGAGATCCCAGGGCCAGAATATGTAAAGCTCCTGGGTCTCTGTGCATGCCTGACCAGCTGTTCTGCCACGACTCCACACAGCTCTGTGTGTTGGACCCAAGGCCCTGGTGGCATGGGCTTATGAGGGGATCTCCTGATTCATGGATTACAAAGATCCATGGGAGAAGTGTGGTTTCCCAGGGTCGCATCATTGGTCACCACTTCCCTTGGCTGGGGATGGGGGTTTCCTTGGCTGCATATCACTCCTGGGTAGGTCATTGTCCCACCCTGCTTTGCTTCGTTTTCCATGGGTTGACTTGTTTCCCTGAGCAGTTCCAATGTGAGTACTTGGATATTTCAGTTGAAGGTGCTGTATTCACTTGCCTTGTTCATTCCTCTCTGTGAGTGCCTCCGACTGCAGCTGCTTTCTAATCGGCCATCTTGGCCCCATTCTCAACATTTCACTTTTAAATCTCCAACTCCTGCCCAAGAACAACTGTTTTCAAACTATTAAAAGAAGAAATCTCCTATCTGATTTTCCCCTTGCTTTTCTACTCCCCTGATCACCCACCCCACTTACAACTACTTAAAATTACCATCTAAACTGTCCATAATTAGTGTACAGGACTCCACTGAAAACCTCTAAACTTCAGAATAGTTATCCATACAATTTCTGAAAAAATGCCTTCCTTTAGGGAGATTTGTCATCTATTATTATTTTAAAATAAAATTATCATATAAGAGAAAAAATATTTTTAAACTGTAAGACATAAAAGGTCAAACTTCTGACAAATGACACATTGTCAAACAGAAACACATAGTTTTGACACTTAGGTAATGTGTGCATCTGATTCAGGAATATTTAATACACGAAGTACAAACACAGGAAAGTTATCGTATTCACATTGCCTCAAGAGGCTGACCTTAACAGTGTTTCATGATAATGAAATCTTAATGAAATGAAATGCCTCTGAAATTTTGCCTTTTTATTCTCTACTGAAACTGAAGGGCACTTATCTGTTCTCCCAAACAAATTAAGGTAAGTGAACACTGCCACTTCCCCGTTGTTAAGTCTACCCATCTTCATCCTATGCCATTATTAGCTGCAGTGTCCTTGGTCCTGTGGAACATCTAAAGAATTTGGACTTTTGCTTATGTTCTTAGTTATTTCAGTTTGAGCAAAGTCAGAAGTGACTTGAAAACCTGAGCCATGTGTGAATTATAAGGTAAAGCAACCTGCTTATAATGGGTCAGAGGAGGAACCTAGACCTCCTCAGGTCTGTGTGCTGCTGCATGGGCTTGCTTTTCCCTTGCAGCTCCAAGAGGTGTTGCACAAATTCCTTGAAAAAATCATGTTACACTACACTTGCCATTAAGAAACTGATGATAAGTTTAGAATTTTGAGCTTCTTAGGAAAAATGCTTTGTAAGTAAACGTAAATATTCCAGACTCTGGAGAGGAATATGCATTACGAAGTATAATTTTTTTAAAAAAGTATTCTGAAATATGCATCAGTCTTCCATGAGCTGGTTTAGCCTGATCTTCACGGGGTGCTCACATAAAGTTCATTGTACTTAAAAGGCCAAGGAGCCTGGAAGAGAAAAATTCTCCAAAGTAAGGCCACACCACTTTGGCACTGCTCTTGGTCACCTGCTGGCAGGCTTCCATAGAAGTGATGGCACTCCTGCTCTGCCTGCTTCTCCCCATTTGAAATTTCCACAAAGACTAAATGGAACAACAAGCTCCCACAGGATCTAATTCCAACACTGTGTCTCGTGAGGGCTCTCTTCCTTGCTCATGGACAACTGTCTTCTCATTGTGTCTTCACATGATAGAATAGGTGAGGAAGCTCTCTCTCATCTAGAATAGGTGAGGCCTCTTTTACAAGGGCACTAATTCCATTCATAAGAACTCTTCCCTTGTGACCTAAACACCCATCAAAGGCCCCACCACCTACTGCCATCATACTGGAGGTTAGGATTGCAACATATAAATTCCAAGGGGACGCTCACATTCAGTATAGCAACAAAAAAGTGCTAAGTAGGCGAAGAAGAAGTATGGAGAAAAGCATGTCGCACAGAGGAACAACAAATGCAACTCCCTTCTGATGGGCATTTGGCTTGCCCATGCAAAGCAAGGTTAGAGAGTGAGGTAGGATAAACAAAGATTAGGTATGTGGGGGTTTTGTGGATCCTAGGGAAGATGTAGGACTGTGTCTAAGAGCAAGAAGCAGCTTCCAAAAGGTTTTAAACAGAATCTATTTATGTATTTATTTATTTAGCATTTTTAAAAGTTTTGTCTTCCAACAGTAGAGAGAATGAAATGGAAGGATGGCTGGAGGGATTGGGGAAAACAATTAGTAGATAGTTGTCCAGGAAAGAGATGATGGAGGTTTGAACTAGAGCAGTAGCAGAAGAGATAGACAAAACTGGACAATAAAAATAAGAGTCCAATTACAAAAGTTCTTCCAAACAGAGAAACAGGTCACTAGTCTCAGAGAAGGATCCCTGGCAGACAAATATTTTGCCTTGCTCAAGCATAATAAAGATAAAAAACTTACCAAAGGAATATGTTCTTGTTTAGAGGCCACTTGTCTTTCTTGGAAAGACCTCAGATTCACAGTCTAGCTAGAACTGTCCTAAGCTTCAGCCACTCCTCTTTGTAAAACATTCTTCTCAATACTGAAGTAGCCTTAAAGAACTAGTATTCTTGGTTTTGCAGAAGAAAAATAGAAATCGTAACCACAAACCAATTTCAGAATAAAAATTTTAAGTAATTATTTGTTATTGCTGTTTAATTTTTAGTAAACCTGTTTCTAGTTGGTGATTTTTCATTTCAGTTTCCACATTTTTGCAGTTTTCTTCTTTTCTTTCAGGTCATACGAGATAGCTTCTGAAAACTTTGATTTTCCTGGAATTAAAAAAGTCATCTTTCTATTTCTGTGGTCTTTTTGATTTTCCTGGTATTTCCAGAGGTGTTTTAATAGTTTGTCATGTTAAGGAGGTAAGTGTTCCAAGTCTGATTGCATATTTAAACACTAAAATGCATGAAATACAAAGACTATACCATTTAATAAATAAACCTCTTTATGACCTGTATAATGCATTTTTATGTCAAACAGGAAGAATATGAGGAAGAGTCAGCTTTGCCAAAAACAGTAACATGCTTCCAGTCTTAATGCTTAGTAGTACAAGATGTGGCCCAGGGTGCATTACTGTGAGATTGGCTGTCTAATCCCTCTCCCATTTTGAAAACTGCTTTCCCTTTTCCCCAATCACATGCCTGCAGAAGGAGAACCATTACCTCAATACTGAGTGATGGTCTGGGTTTTAGCATTTTATTTTATTTTATTATTATTTATTTATTTATTTTATTGTTTGTTTATTTATTTATTTATTTATTTTGAGACAGAGTCTCCCTCTGTCGCCCAGGCTGGAGTGCAGTAGCCGATCTCCGCTCACTGCAAGCTCCGCCTCCCGGGTTTACACCATTCTCCTGCCTCAGCCTCCCGAGTAGCTGGGACTACAGGCGCCCGCCACCTCGCCCGGCTAGTGTTTTTGTATTTTTTAGTAGAGACGGGGTTTCACCGTGTTAGCCAGGATGGTCTCGATCTCCTGACCTCGTGATCCGCCCGTCTCGGCCTCCCAAAGTGCTGGGATTACAGGCTTGAGCCACCGCGCCCGGGCTTAGCATTTTATTTAAAATAAATCAATAAATTTCTACCCTGGGATTTTGTAACTGGGACCCAGAATTTGATAATAACATATACTCCATGTGTCAATTTTCTTCCGAATTTACTGTTATCTATCTCAAGTCTGTGTGTACAAGCATGGTTTTCTCATGTCTCTCCTTGCATGTTCCACATAGCCATTACATCATAGTTCTCACAGTAGTCCATCCTGATATTCCCAGTTCCTTCCTAAGAAAACTTCGCTTCCCTGCTGGTCACCTCCCATATGCCTTGATGTAGTCACCTTAATAGTGTACTCTGTCTCTGCACTGGAACCAGCAAAATGGTTAATCTGTTCCAGATACATTTTCTGTACTGCCTACTCTTTAATCCCACACAGCATTGCTACATAAGGTTGAAAAGCTATATTGGCCTTTACGGAGAGATTGAAATAACTAAAGAACATTAAAACATAAAAAAGGAGAAAATTAAATAATGTAACCTCTACCACAGTGTTCTGTAACTCCATATGGAGATGTCCAGACCATAAAACCTACAACGGTGATCATTCAAAAATATGAATCATCTAATTATGTTACAGATGATTTATTTTGGATCAAACACATATTCTGATAAACTAAATGTGCTTAAATATGTCTTGTGTCATTCAACATTGTAACTAGGAAGGTGCCTCTGATAATACGCAAGAGGGTTATAGACAATGGCAAAGGAAGTTGAGGAATGGTTTCTCACACTTGCAGCAAATACTCTTGTAGGTCACTCCATATAGCTGAAATCTGGGTCTGCTGACCTATGAACCCCTGTGGGACCAAGGAATATGTAGGTATCTGCTCTGTGTTCTATACCCATCCTGGTCTCACATGACACATTTTCTCATTTCTTCTCTAGATAGATATTTCTGAAGCTAAGTATAGATATTTAGCTAGCAAGTATAGAAGCTAGTAAGATATTTTGAAGCTAAGTCTGTGATATTTGTTGACTGTCATGTGCTGTGTACACCATCTAAAATAAAAGCAATCAAGAAGTTTAAACTGTACAGGGTAGCCTCTCATGAACATCTGTTTTCCTAACCTTATGTCCCCTTCTCAGGTCTGTATCTCTCTCTCTCTCTTTTTGTTTTGTTTTGTTTTGTTTTTGGTTTGTTTGTTTGTTTTGAGATGGAGTCTCACTCTGTCACCCAGGCTGTAGTGCAATGCCATGATCTCAGCTCACTGCAATCCACCTCCCAGGCTCAGGTGATTCTCCTGCCTCAGCCTCCTGAGTAGCTAGGATTACAGGTGTGTGCCATCATGCCTGGCTAATTTTCAGGTCTGTCTCTCTTTGTGATGCTACACACACCTTTTGGGATACTATGTCCCTACCAACAGGAAACCTTTGCTGTATTATGCATTTGACTTCTTTCTGTGGAATATTTTTACATGTCTGAGCCTAAAATAACAACCCAAGGGTTCTAAAAGTCTTTGTACCAGTGGTTGTCACAGAACTTGTCTAATTATCATTCTAATTTCCAGCAGGTAGTGGTGGAAACACAGACACTCACATGTATATGTGGAAAGTATAAATATTGGTTTATAATAAAACAGCTTAATTTCAACTCATAAGAGAAGAAATATTCTTACCAGCCACAGGCTTTGCAAGGCTAGCAATCTCACAATGACATACTTAATATTGTCATTATGTAGATCAGTGTTAATTCCTTTCCTTTATCCCCAAATTATACTTCCAATTTTATCCTATTGTATCTCTTGGAAATGGAAAACAAACTCATTGTGAAACACATGTCTCTTAAGGGCTGTTCATTTCACTATACAAAGTTCCAGTAGAAGCTCTTAAATTTATTATTTTAAGGTCTAAAATAAATTTTTGGCTAGGAGATATCCTGCTCAGATTGTTTCTTCCTTCTTATTTTTCTATGAGGGAAGGGGAACATAATATCTTTCTTTCAATTACAAAATTACATTTAGGAATTCGTGAGTGGTCATGTTTTCTGTCATGCAGAGCAAGCCAATCTATAGAAGTAAGGAAAAGAGTGAATGGACAGAGGAAAAGAGCCATGAGGGCATTGTAGAGCCTGGGACTAGCAGTTCTCAAGACTCATTTGTACTTCTGCCCTTTTTAGGACTGTATTGTTCTCTTCCTTTTATTTCACCAAGATATCATAGTATCTCTCCAATCAAGTTCCTTACTAATTAAGGTTAATTCAAATTTGCTATATGTCACTTGCAAGCAAAGGAAACCTCAGTAGAAGACAAAACTAATCAAACAAATGCATTCTGGTCTCATCCACTTGGTCCTATTTAAGAAAAGGTAAACATAATGATTAGATAGGTGTTGTAGCATGCTAGCTCAGAATGTTTGCATGGTTGCTTCCTGTGCATTCTGCTCCCTCTTAACATTCAGTGCTATCCAAGAGCTGGTTTTCCTCCTTTTGACTATAACAAAGCAGATGGAAAGTCAAATCCAAAAGGAAGATTCTGATTTCTAGGCTTGCAGGGCCAACTTTCCCATCTCGTAGACTAGAGGAGTTGGGGGAGGGTAGCACAAAAGTAGAGTATCTCCTAGAGCAAAGAGATATGGAAGAATAAAACCAGTGGTCTTTGAGGAGGGAAGGAGAAGGAATACCAATATACAACCACAAGTACCAATAAGCAGAGTGGAAGGAAAAGCAATTACCAAATGGATTGAAGAACTGGCATAACCTATGTCATCAACCTAAAGAAAACCTAGGGTTCAATAGTCTTGGGAACTTCCTAGCCCCTAAACAGGAGGAGGGGCATTTGGACACCTTGTATGAGGATGGAGGCATGCAGGAGAGCATCTTGCCCCTGACCAATGGGGAAGAGAACAGAACAAATTGGATATATCTCTATATTGGGACATCAACCAGCACACAGCTCCTGTTACAGAGGACAGTCAGTGCCCAATGCAAAAAGAACCCAAGATTTCAACCACTTATTTGTGAAACTAAAATCTTGCACAAGAGAGAACTTAGAGTTTACCCTTGAAAAACTACAACTTCCCAGAAAGAGATAGAAACAAATAAGAGCTGTTTTCAAAACAGAAACCTATCAATTAATAGTTGGTTTCTGCTTTTTACGTTTCTGTTTTCCTGATTATCTTCACTACCCACTGCCCTGGAAGAGTTAACTATAATATCAATTATTCAGGCATTGACAGTCTAATTTCCTTCCTTCATCCTACGTTTCTTGGGATTTCCCAAGGCCTCTTACCTACTTGTCATGTTAAAATAACACAAACAGAGTTTTGTGAGATCATTCAAAGCATGGCTTCCTCTTCACACCACCAAGGGCAATGAAACCACATGGAATGTCCCCATGTGACAAATTTGTACTTTGCTGTGACTTATATAATTTGTATACACAGTAAACAGGAGATATCACAGCAAAGGTCAACCTTGCTGATACTACTGAAAGGTCTGTGTCTCAGCATCTTAATTTATTAGTGGTAAGTTCCTTGGAGCTGTGGATTTTATGTTGGACAACTCCTCCTCCTTTTCCAAAAAAAAGACATCTGAACTCATTTGTTTACCTCTCTTTTCTTGCGAAATATTTTTCTCTACCACCTTTCCTTTTAACTTAGATCCCTGGAGTTTATCACCCAAGATCAGCAGCCTAAAGACCATGTTTAGTCTCTGTCCTGAGGTATTTGGGGTGGTGGCCAGAAGAGTGTCAAGAATGGTTTAGTTGAGCTGATGCTATGTATGGGAAAGTAATAGCAAAGACGGTAGCATGTTGTTAGAGCAGGTAGTCAGACAGACATGAACAGGGCAGGAGAGGGACCCCCACAACCAGGAATGTCAGGCAACCATCAGGGGATGGTCAAGAGGTTGTTAAACTGTCTCTCTAAAATAATAATTGGTTGCAGCCAGTGTCATGGAAAGGCAATCTTCCAAAAAAAAAAAAAATAGAAAACTGAAGCTTGTGATCAGCAGCTTCTAGTTAAGATCTCAGGAGTCTGGTGAGCAGGCTCAAGAATGAGCACTAAGAGGCAAAATTGCAGAGTTTAACTGGTCTATAACCTTCTAGGAACACATGACTGGTAAGGGAAAAACACCTCAAATGAGCAAAAGCACAACTTCAGTAAACACACTCTGCATGTGGCCTCACCCCAGTGCTGCCAGGCCACTGTGCATATGGACAGCCTGCACAAAGGAAAAGTCAAGGGAGGAGAGACACAAATCCAAGAACCATGCCAGTGTATAAAACCCCAAGTCAAGTGTCAAACAGGGAACTTGGATCTCTTTACTTTTTTTTTTATTATTATTATACTTTAAGTTCTAGGGTACATGTGCACAGCATGCAGGTTTGTTACATATGTATACATGTGCCATGTTGGTGTGCTGCCCCCATTAACTCGTCATTTACATTAGGTATATCTCCTAATGCTATTCCTCCCTCCTCCCCCATCCCCACAATAGGCCCCGGTGTGTGATGTTCCCTTTCCTGTGTCGAAGTGACCTCACTGTTCAATTCCCACCTATGAGTGAGAATATGTGGTGTCTGGTTTTCTGTTCTTGCGATAGTTTGCTGAGAATGATGGTTTCCAGATGTATATATGTCCCTACAAGGGACATGAACTCATCCTTTTTTATGGCTGCATAGTATTCCATGGTGTATATGTGCCACATTTTCTTAATCCAGTCTGTCACTGACGGACATTTGGGTTGATTCCAAGTCTTTGCTATTGTGAATAGTGCTGCAATAAACATACGTGTGCATGTGTCTTTATAGCAGCATGATTTATAATCCTTTGGGTATATACCCAGTAATGGGATGGCTGGGTCAAATGGTATTTCTAGTTCTTTATCCTTGAGGAATCGCCACACTGTCTTCCACAATGGTTGAACTAGGAACTTGGATTTCTAAAGTTGCCTGCTTGGCCCTTTTCCAAGTGTACTTTACTTCCTTTCATTCCTGCTCTAAAAAAATTTTTTTGATGTCTAACCAAGTAACTGTTATGTATTTATTTGTATACAATAAAAGGGTCATGAAAATTCTGTGTTGGGAATCACATCCATGTTGCTTTCACACGTAAATAAGTATTATTTTGAACAGGAGAACATTAGTTATATCCTGATTAATGCAATACATACTTTCTTTGGCAGGTATTTCCTCTGCTTTAATAGACAATTTCAGAAAGACATGTTAAGGGGGAAAAATCACATAATACTAAGGATCTGAGGGCCATAAACATCACATATGTTGAGTTTGCTTTTATTTTGTTTCCAACAGCTCTTAACCAATGTCCCTGGCTATAATCTAGGTGCTAGATGCGTTGCAAATCCTTGAAAGTGTTTAAGATGAAAGAGCAATACACTTAAGATCTTCAAAAGTTTACATTAACAGAATAAGCATTAGCTCCTTTTAACACACACAACTAAATTAACAAATAAATGTGTCTACTTTTATATATGCCCATAAAGCAGACTTAACATTGAAATTTACTATTTTAGATTTTCACTCCTTTAAGAGCTATCAATATAGACGCAAAAGATAGTTCACATTTGAAAAATTATCTATCTGAAGAATAGAACCCTTAAGAGGAAAAAGAACAAGTCATTTTACAAACTGCAACTGAAATAGGGGAGAGAGAAAAAAAAAAAAAAACAAGTTAGATCAATGCGGCAACAAGCTTCCTGCCAAAACTTTTATTGGTGACATTTGAAAAACAATTTTCTTAAAATACTATTAATGAACAGTATGTTGTGTTTCTCTATTTTTACTAATAGTTACACTACAAACTAATGTTCAGCTCAAATAAATATGTAAGATATGAAATCAGATACTAATGTATCAACTTATTCTGCAGGATAAACCTCCCCTATACCAACCACAGGATTACAGTTTTTCTTCTGTTTAAAACTAGGATGTTCAGTAGAAATGGGGTTTCTATTTGCAGTATTATTACAAACCAGTTTCCTCTCACAAATAGCTAATATCTAAGACCATGACTCAAACTATCAAATAGGAATAGAAAGAGAACACTCAGTTTTGAACACAAATAGAAAAAGCTCCTAAGAATCTTCTTTATAGGCCACTGCTTGCTTTCAGTAAAAATAACATTTTCTTAAAACTTTTCAATCTAATTTTTAATAGCTTGTACTTTTTAGCTACTGACAAAGCTTATTTATTCCTCCTTAATCATTTGCTCAAGTGTTAAACGAGCTTAGTTTACCAAAGTAACAACTTTTTGTCTGTGGTATACTTCAAAAATTAGTCGCCCTACAATGTAGTGTCTTCAAATTAAACAGATGTATACAGTTAAAATAATTAGTGTAGTCTCTATAAACAATTTCTGTTCTGGGATTTACATGTAGAGCTAATGTTTACTTCAGAATAAAACATTGACAAACAGGGAAGGCAGAGAATCAGAACTTCCACAGAGCTGTGCTTGACCATATCTTATAGACAAAGCAGAATTACAATGCATGTAACAAAAATGTTACAAGTTTTTTTTTTTTTTAAGTTGATAGTTACAAATATGGTACATAACAATTTTCTACTTTATTTCAGTACAATTTTCAACATACAGTCTACTATTTCTCAAGATATTTGAAGACTTAAAACAAAATTTCTATAGACTACTTGCAAACAGTAAAATCTAAGTAAAATGCTTACATTCTTACTCGAAAACAAAAATCAGGTAAAAAAAAATGGTGGGTGCAAGTTCTGCTCTGTTGTAATCTTACTTCATATCTGTTATTCCTTTTCTTCCTTGCACCTGTCCTTCTTTTCTTCATTATATTCCACGGTCTCTTCTTTATCTCCAACAATCCCATCCTTTTGGTATCTGTCATGAGTCCATTTAGGACTGCTAACTGATTTTTTGAAGTTAAAGCGCCCTCTGCCACATTGAAAAGTACCACGACCTTTTCTTCTTTTGGCCCAATAATCCACACCATCATCTCTGTCGTCATGCAAGAAGTACTTTTTGCTCTTTGGGGTATATTCTGGATCCTATTCCTCTTCCTTCAGTCTCTTTTGAATGGTAGTATTTGAGTTGTTTGGACCAGTATTTGTGCCAGCAAAAACTCCTCTGGCTCTTCCTCTGCCTCTAATTCGAAAAAAGGTTCTTCATGGTCAGCTAATTCTTGCAAAACCTGAGTATTCTTCCATTTCATGGTGAGTTTTAAATTTTTCTTCTCTTTCCTTCTTACTCTCCTTTTCTTCTCTAGAACTGGGAGAAGAAGGTGATGCTGAAGAGGATGAAGATCGAGAATGATCTTGCTCTCTACTTTTATGTTTACTCTCATCTTTGTAAGATTTGTATTCCTTGTAGTCTTTTGGAGTTTTTTCCTGCTTTCTCGATCCACTGGATTCCCTGGAGCCCTTGGAATCTCCCTGTTCTTTACTTCTTTCTTTTCTATGGCCATCAATGTCATGCCAAAAGTCAGCAGAATCACACCTTAATTTTTATCTCCCTTTTGATTTTCTTCTTTAAAAACTCTCTCTTCCCCTGCTAAACGGGTATGCTTCCTCAGGGTACTTGGTGAGATGTCAATTCTTCTGTGTATTTCAGGGCTCTTTTGCTGAGTACTATGTTCTTCAGTGGCTTTCTGATGCGAAGTGAACCGCTCGTTTAGGGTCATTGCAGCTGACTTGAAGTATTGCTCTTCAACATGATGAACCAAGGACACAATGTGTTGAATAAATGACTCTGAAGTGCTGTTGCTGGCCTGTGGCAATTTAATGGGGTCAAAGATGGATCAGAATTCTTGCTCCTTCTTGACAGAATGGACAAGTGTACTAGCAAGCTGTCTTTAGTCAAGGAAGCAGGTCTGTTAGAATCATTAAGAGGAACGCGTGCCATTTTGAGTCTGAATTTAGGATGATGAGAATCACTAACTATCATTTTGTTCCTAAGTGGGTTTTCCTCTCTGAAAGCAGACTTTTCTCATGCATCCAGATTCTTGTGTAGAGGGGGACTGTAATCAAAGTGGTCTTTGATCTTTTCAGACTTTACCTGCTCAGGTGACTGAGTTTCTTTCTTTACTGTTATTTCAGAATTTTTCTCTTCTTCTTTGTGCTTATCTTTTGTAGTGCTAGGCGTTTCCACTACATATCCAGTCTGTTTAAGTTTACAATTTTTTCTTCTCTAAATCCATCACTTTCTCTATTGCCTTTCAGTGAAACTTTGGACTTGTACTTGAGTCCTTCCTCCTCAGTATTCCAGTGAGATGCAGTAGCAAAACTTTTACCCTGATCTACGAGGACTGACTTCCTGAACTGTCTGTAATCCTCTGTCTCCTCTATGTCATCCCCTTCTGAATCATTAAACTTCTGTTTTCCAGACTCTTTATCAGTGAAGTAATCTAGAGCTTCCTGATCTTCCCATTCTCCCTCTGCCCTCCCTTTCTCTGATCCTGTCTCTTTTGAAGCCTCTTTATCACTGTTATTACCCCTAGCAAGCAGGAATACTCTAGACTCTTCATCTGTGAACCTTTTAAAGAACTTCCCAGTCTTTGAGTTTCCTGATCTCCACCATCAGGATAAAATGAGGAATGGCCCCTAGACTCATCTTTTGGAACATTCTGTGGTGCAATTGTCTTTGCAGGACTTCTTTGTGAAGGGATGTGATTAATTGGACTATTCTGAGAAGGATGATATCGACTATATCCATTTCCAACAGAACCAGAACCAGATCTTTCAGGACTATGCTGAATGGAATGTGAATGCTGAGAAGGAGTATTTTTTGCAGAGTGAACCATACTGAGCATGGGAGGATCAGAGCAAGATGAACTCTGACTAGGTGGTGTAGCAATAGGTGAAGGACTATGGGGTGATCTGGGACTATTATCATAAGTTGAAAGGCCAGGCCAAATATCATCAGATGTGGCTGACGACTTATTAAATTCATTGATAGACTCAGATGGGTCATGTTCAAATGTATCTTTCGGTTCCTCCTGTGATTTACTTTTCAACAAATTCTCTTCTTGGGGTTCCCCTTCAGCTTTTTTGGTTTGTTTTTCCTGAGACCCTCGTCTTGTCTTTTAGAAACAGGAGATTTGCTATATGGGGATGAAGAAGGAGAAGAGGATGATCTTGGAGACCTAGAAGATCTATATGACCAGCGAGATCTGCTTCTGGATCTTTGAGAGGAAACAAATCTTCTTTCTGGACTCCTGGAACGTGAACGACCTCATCTAGGACTCCTAGAGTGCCTTCTATTCCAGACAGGTCTATAACCACCTCAATGATATCTACCTCCTCCTCCTTGATAAAACCCTTTACCCCTTCCTCTGTACCCATAAGATTGTCTCATTCCTCTATGATTTCTGTAATCACGATGATAATCTCTAGAATACATACGATCTCTACTACGAGACCTTGAATATGTTCTGGAACGAGACCTAGAACTGTATTGCTTCTTTCTAGAATGAGATCTTGATCTATATCGAGAACTAGACTGTGATCCAGACTTTGACCTTGAAGAATGTGATCTAGAATTGGAGCAAACCATTTCTTTTTTCCTTGGGTTTATGCAGGATCAAGAAGTCAAGTGAAGCCTTTGAGATACTCTAAAAATACTTCCTGGAGAGAATGCTCTGAGAATTTAAACTCTAAATTCAAATTCCTGACACGCCAAATTGTGGCTCCTGGGATTTATCTCCATTGCAACTTAACAGTGGCCATTTCCCAACTCAAGAATGTGAGGAAAGCCATAGAGGTACTTTTGACGCACTAGCTCAGCTCCGTCACTTCCTCCTGCTATAAAACTTTTTAATAAACTTTCACTCCTGCTCTAAAACTTGCCTCAATCTCTTCCTCTGCCTATGCCCTTCAGTCAAATTCTTTCCTCCTAGGAGGCAAGAACCAAATTGCTGCAGACCTGTACGTATTCACCACTGGTAACAGTGTGACATTATTTTCCTGTGGTTTCCACAGGAGCATATGGGAAAATACAATGCTCTCTGAGCTAGAAGATATGGGTTCTCTTCCTCAATCTACTACAAACCAGTTGTGGCCTCTAGAAAACTGTGAAATTTCCCTAGGCTTCACGGAATCATATATATATTGAGCTAGAATAACCATCACATTTTGTAATTGAGACCCAGAGGCCTAAAGTGATTTGCTTGAACTCTTACTACTAGACAAAGGGAGAATAAATTCATTCCAAAGCACTTTAAGACTTAGAGGTGAGACAGAGTATGATTCATTTAAAAAACAAATCTCTTGTTATTCTGCCAACAGCCCACTGCCTGAAGTCAGATTGGGTATGAAGGCCAATTCCCTTAGTTATGAAACTTAGATAAATGTTTTGCTGCATGTGATAACAAATAAGTAACTTAATTATCTAAAATATGTTTAAATTTACCTAGGTTAACATTCAAGTAAAATATCCTGAAGACTGTGAGGTTTCGAGTGCCCATGAAAAAACTGAACCACCAATGCACACATCACAGATTTCAAAATGGGAAAATGAATCATCAAAGGGAAGGAGTTCAAGAACAAAGTCTAAGATGATATTGAATTTTGATAGGCAGAAGCAGAAACTCTCAAGAAAACTAGAAATCATTATCAGAAAAGTAATAAAAAGAAAGTAGCCAAAAAAAAAGCAATCAAATAGAAAGACAGAATCTACATTTGCTGGGCATTTACCATGTGTCAAGTATCATGTTTTATACTTTCTCATGTTTTCTCATACAATATTCGAAGCAACTTAAGAGGTTCAGATGGTCAACCTCACTTTGTAAATGAAAAACATATACTTAAGAGAGGTGAAGTGACTTGTCTAAGGTCACGGCTAGTATATGGTAGAGCCATTATTCAAATTCAGATTTGTCTGTATGATGCAAAATACTATGGTTTTGTACTGTAACTCTCTTGCATTTAGAGCCGGAAAGGGTAGAACTGGTAAAAACAAAGAAAACATTGGTTTGACTTTTTTTATTTCTTGTTGATATTTCTATTAATAGCATACAGCTCCTTTCTTCTTCAAAATATGTTTATATATCTATTCAATCTTTCTTCTTTTTCCCTCTGTCCATCTTCATAAACATACCTGCATTTCTATATTACTCCTTTATATTTATTCAAAAACTACTCTTTCTTCTTCCTCCTTCTTTACTCATTCAAGATTTAGTGGCTTGAACTTCTTTTTAAGAAAAGAAGATACTACAATCATATTGACAGTTTAGTAACATTATTCTGAATACAATAATCTCAACAGTGACTACAAGTAGAATATGAGATACAGGGATATTTCTTTTGAGGCTCTTCCTGAATGCTATTAAACTCTAAATGTTTGAGTTTCATGCTCACCAAGATAACATCAGTTCTTTTCCTGGCTACCTGAGAGTCAGATATGTCCACAGATCCTTAGCCTGTTTTCCTTGGTTTCTGCCAAGTAAGGTCTTAGACTGCTGTATTCTCCCTACTTCCCTCTTTATGCAATTTCTCTTTCTTAATCCAAATTCCCACTATTGCTCTCACTACTCAATCTTTTAGGAATTCCCATTCCAAGATTAATAAACTCATATCTTCATAATCTTTACTTTGTAATTTCCTCAGTGCTTATAATTTACTACAGTTTAGTTTTTCCCAGGGAAAATGGCTTCCATGAATTGAATCATTTTCCAATATTCCATGCACATGAAGACCCTAAGATGGCATCAGGATCCTCGTTTTTCTCCACCGCCACTTCTAGATTACTCTTCTCTTCTCTTGTTAAACCTCACCTCCAAACCTTTCTCAGTCATTCTCACTTATTATTTATTAAAGCCTTTGGCCTTTCCTTCATCTTCAAATCCTGTCATCACCCTGAGGAAACACATAACTGATTTATCTTAAATATTTTCTCTTTAGATTTTATCACCTCCTTATACCTAGGGATCTCTTCTTAGCTCAATTTTGGGCACTCACTTCCATTCTGGACCTGGTTGTCAAATGCAGCTACTTCACTACCAAAATAATAAATGTAGTACCTTTAGGCCAGGCGTGGTGGCTCACGCCTGTAATCCTAGCACTTTGGGAGGTGGAGGTGGGCGGATCATGAGGTCAGGTGATCGAGACCATCTTGGCTAACACGGTGAAACCCCGTCTCTACTAAAAATACAAAAAGTTAGCCGGGTGAGGTGGCGGGCGCCTGTAGTCCCAGCTACTCAGGAGGCTGAGGCAGGAGAATGGCACGAACCCAGGAGGCAGAGCTTGCAGTGAGCCAAGATCGCGTCACTGTACTCCAGCCTGGGAGACAGAGCGAAACTCCATCTCAAAAAAAAAAAAAAAAAATTTAAATAAATAAACGTAGTACCTTTAAAACAACACTTTCCTATCCTTCCAACTTGCTTTGTCTTTTACACCCAACACATCATCAAGATCTTTGTTCAAGTCTATCAATTCCTCTCATTTTGTCTATCAATAATTCTTCTCTTCTCTCACTACTGTCCTTAAACTAGGAAAATTGTGTTAACCAGACCTAAGGAAAAAATAAAAATATGTAAATCTGAAATGGAATTTTCTTCCCTGGGAGATAACAAACAAATTAATGGCAACTCCTTTGATTTCTCTGGCACCAAAGCCACGGGTCCTGAACTCTATTTCCTGCCTTCCCTCCTGCACAATATGAGAATTGTGCGATAAATTCTACGCTTTCTTGTCTTTCCAAGGAACCACCACCTATAATTACCAATTTTTACTTTTGTATCATCAATGTCTAGATTAAGCTCTTCACTGGATTAATCTCAACTACAAGCACATGTGACTTTCCACCTTTCACCTTTAAACATCTTGGGTGGGGCACGGTGGCTCACTCCTGTAATCCCAGCACTTTGGCAGGCCAAGGTGGGCAGATCATGAGGTCAGAAGATTGAGACCATCGTGGCTAACACGGTGAAACCCCATTTTTACTAAAAATACAAAAAATCATCTGGGCATGGTGGTGGGCACCTGTAGTCCCAGCTACTTGGGAGGCTGAGGCAGGAGAATGGTGTGAACCCAGGAGGCAGAGCTTGCAGTGAGCCGAGATCATGCCACTGCACTCCAGCTTGGGTGACAGAGTGAGACTCTGTCTCAAAAAAAAAAAAAAAAAACTCATTAACATTCAATACAGTTGACTTCGCCCATCTTAAAACACTTTTGTCTTAGCTCTGTGACTATGTAATCTCATAGTTTTCCTTCTTTCTCCTTTGCTCTCACATTCTCCTCCTCTAGGTTCCAAATATTGGAAAGCCTTGTATCTTCGTCCTGGGCCCTTTTCTCTTTTTAACCTAGATACAATCCTGGGGTAATCTTACCTACTCTCATGATTTTAAATACCTTTTATAAACTAAAAATTTTATTACTAACCCCTGACAATTCTTTTTGGATTTCAAAGAAGCATCTCAAACTTAAAATTGCCAAACCACAACTCTTGATTTTGCCCTTGTGTATTAAAGGGTTAACTCAGCTGACCTGGACTGCTTAAACCCTGCACATTTCAAAGATCTTCAGGTCTGGTTCCTGGGAGGTACCTCTGAGTCCTTGGAATATTCTGCCTAATAAGAGTGTCTCTGTATACCTGGAGCCCTGGGACATGCTATATCAGCCTAAACTTGGTGGGGCAAGGGTGGAGGCTGGACGCTGAATAACCAAGGTCAGCCATGTGGGTGCCCCATGACTATGTGAATGAACTTGTCCAACCCTGGACACAAGGCTTAGATAAGCCTCCCTGGTTGCCCATACTTTATATGTATTGTCACACATCATTTATGGGAGAACTAAATACTGTTCATGTAATTCCACTGGGAGAGGAAAAGTAGAAGCCTATACCTGGTTTCTCCTAGGCCATACCCTATGCTCCTTTTTTGTTTGCTGATTTTAATCTGTATCCTTTCACTGTAATAGATCACCGCTATGAGTGATGATAATAACTCTTCTGATTTTGGGGAGTCCTTATGGCAAATCATGGAACATAAGAGTGGTCTTAGGAACCCCCAACACATCTCTGAAACTTACTTCTCCTCCATTTTTCTCATACTAGTAATTACCATCACATTCACCCACTTGCTCAAGCCAAGAATCCTCTGATATCATCTTTGAATCCTCCTTTTTTCTTATCCTACATGTCTAATCCATCACCAAGTCCTTATGGCTCCAGATTCAAAATACATCCTGAATCTATGTGCTCCTTTCCATCTCAGTTATTACCATTCCAGCCCAAGCCACAAGCCATATTTTGCCTAAACTATTGCAGTGGTCTCCTAGATGATCTCTTTAGTTCCACACTTGGAACCCTACAATTCATTCCCCAAAGAGCACAGAGTGACTGACTATCCATTTACATTCCCCAATGGTTTCTCCTTGCACTTAGAGTAAAATCCAAACAGCTTTACTTGACATACAAATCTATATGATTTATCTTATCTATATCATCTTCTACCACTCTTCTCATTCACACTGCTCAAGTCTTTGGCCTTCTTTCTATTCATCCAACATTCTAAACTCATTCCTGCCTCAGGTTAGTTATCCCTATTTTTCACTGGCCTGAAATATTCTTCCTTAATATTACAACTTAGTTTACTATTCAGAACTCAATTTGAATGTCACCTCCTGAAATTCCTTTTCAGGCATATCTAACACTCCCTATGAGAGCACCATCACTCTTGGTCACATATTGTTGTGTTTTCTTAATCATTTTTATCATGATCTGTAAGTCCCTTTTATTTTTTTGTGACTTCTTGTATGTTATTGTGTCTCTTCAACTACAATATATACACCATGAGAGCAGGGGTCTTATAGTCTTATTCTTGAATAGAGCCTGAAATTCTCCAATATGTATTTGTTGAATGGTAGCACTTAGCCTACCATGGAAGTTAGAAAAGAGAGTCACAAGGGCAAATATTGACAATACCTGTTCAAACCCTGATTGGGTGGGTGAAATTTAATTACAAATTGTGATATATCTCTCATTTGCAAGATCATCCCTGCTAAGAAATATATGTGTCAGGCTACATTTGTCTGATTAAAATAGATGTATCTAAATCTCGTCCTTCTAAGTCCATGCTTTTTAACTAGGTCTTCACAGACAAAACAGATGATGGCCTTAAGCTATTGATGGTAACAGCGGCCCATTTGGAGTGGCTGCTGCCAGGATGCCAGCTGCAGTGGGGTGGGAGGCGCAGCCAGGGCTATGTACTCCCAGTAGCAGGCAGGAGCTGGGAACAGGCGGAAGCCCCGCCCCCTTCCAAGTTGGAGGGGCAGGAGTCCTGCCCTCTCGAGTGCAGCAGCAGCCAGCCACCCCACTAAGGCTTCAGACCCAGGCATCTTTGCACTCTCAGTGGCCCGGGAAGCCCCCACGTCCGCACAGGCTGGGAAGTGCCTGCTCCCACTACCTGGCCTCTCCCTGCTCCCAGCGCCCACTCCGATTTCAGTCCAAAGTTGTGGCCAAGCCCAGGTGCTGTCAAGACCAGGCTAGGTGTGTGTGCACTCGGGGCAGCGCGGACAAGCCAGCCCCCTGTTGTCTTGGGCACCGACAAGCACGAGAGGGAGGCCAAGGGGGTGCTGAGTGTGGTTCTGCAAGGGCCTGCAGGTAGTGCCCCTCGGCACAAACAGCCTGGGGGCTGGGGATGGCAGGTTGGTGGCCCCAGAGGCAGACAGGCTACTGGGCAGAAAAGGTCAGACGGCCTGAAGCCTGGGAGCAGGGCTGCCAGATCCGCAGACTGAAGTGAGAACTTACGTTGCTTTTTCTGGTCCCACCCATGGCTACCCATGGACCAATCAGCATGCACTTCCTCCCCTCTGAAGACCACAGAAACCCCAGACTCAGGTCGACTCAGACAAACTCCGGGATGACCTGCCTGCAGACAGGAGCTACCCCTATGGGTCTCCTCTCTGCTGAGAGCTGAACAAACATGAGGACACCCTGCCTCTGAAAAGGAGCTACCCACTGCGGTCTCCTCTCGGCTGTTCTGTCGCACAATAAAGCACCTCTTTGCCTTGCTCACTTCACCCTCCACTTGTCCATGTACCTCATTCTTCCTAGATGTGAGGGAAGAACTCCGGACCTGCCAAATGGTGGCAATGAAAGAGCTGTAACACAAACAGGGCTGAAACACACCCCTTGCTCACTACATTGCAAGTGACAAGAAGGAGAGAAGAGAGAAGGAGAGAAAAGCTGTGGCCTTTCAAGAAGCCCAGACCTAGGAGCTCCCCGAGCCAGGGCTGTGACACCCACTTTTGGGCTCTGCGGTTCCTGGCATCTCCAAGCTTCCAGGCACCACTGCATTTCCCGGTGCCAACCACAGAAGCTGCTTGCAGTACGCATGGTCCAGCCACAGCCTTGCAGGGAGCTGACACCCATGTCAGCATCTGAAGCTGCCCACCCTGCCACAACGAGCATACCTGGCTGTGCATAGTGGCCAGACCCCATGCTCACTTGCTAACACACCCCTTGCCACTCCGCTCACTTTTGCCAGGTGTGGGATCCAGGCTGGTACCATAAGCCAAGAGCAGTCTGCCAGGCCAAGTGGGCAGAACAAGCCCAGCAGGCCCAAGCAAAACTTGGGCAAGGTTTCTGGCCAGAAGAGATACTCCAAGGATCCTGTGACACTATGTCACATAATTCATATTATAAATTAATCTATATTCTGATTTTGTAAGAATATAAATAGTATTTTTCTCATGGGATATAGCTGATATTGTCTATAATATTTGAATTTTTATTTCATCCTTGTTGACACTTTCCATGCTCTACTTGTTGAGTTCCCTCTTCTCCTTCTCTGGCCTCTTGCCTATCTCCACTTTATCATTTCAAGTCCTAAATTAGAAAACAGGATTTCAGTTCCTGGCCTTCCGAATTTCGCAATCTATACTCCCTGCTACACACTACTCATCAATCCTAACTCAAAGATCTCAGTTATACTCAAACTTCAATGAAGGTCAAACCTGAATCTGACTCACTTTGGGAACTTAATTAATTGATGATGAAATCAACTTTTATTCTAATATGTCTAGTTTTTATGACAAACAAACATTTCACTTAGATATTTTGCCATTTTGTTCAACTTCTGCTGTTTCAAAGTTAATTTTCATCGTTTCTCAAAATTTACATTTTTCTTTCTGAATTTTCCTATTTTTCTTAAAGGTGACTTTTTTTTTTCAATTTCTTAGGTTTGAAGTATGCAGTCAATCTTAACTTCTTCCCCTCTCCATCAGTCATACTCCTAGAAGTAAATAGTTGAATCCTTACATGTTTCAACTTAAGAATCTTTTTTTTTTTTTTTTTTTTGAGATGGAATTTAGCTCTTGTTGCCCAGACTAGAACGCAATGGCACAATCGCGGCTCACTGCAACCTCTGCCTCCCGGGTTCAAGCGATTCTCCTGTCTCAGCCTCCCGAGTAGCTGGGATTACAGGCATGCACCACCAGGCCCAGCTATTTTTATATTTTTAGTAGAGATGGGGTTTCTTCATGCTGGTCAGGCTAGTCTCAAACTCCTGACCTCAGGTGATCCACCCACCTCGGCCTCCCAAACTGCTGGGATTACAGGCGTAAGCCACTGCACCCAGCCCAACTTAAGAATCTTTAATGAAAAACTACTTTTAGAGGTATGGGCAAGTTGCAGAAACAAACTAAAGATAGTGATGGATTTGAAGACTGTCAATAGTAGGAAGCCTTTAATAGCTCTAGAAATAAAAGGTCAGGGATCAGAAGCTTGATGAGACCTTGAACTGTGTAGAAAGGACCACCCAATAGCACTATCCTTATAAAAGGATATAGTCATTGCCAGAGCATAGATCCAAAGTAGGAAGAATGGGGGAAGAAAGACTCCCATCTTTATCTCCTTCCACCCTCCACTCTATTGTTGCTCCTCCCACTCAATGAACCCAACTGGAAGCCAGGTGACATGGAAGCCCAGGTGAGGCAGTTCCCATGGGTCAGCCTTCCATGCCATAGAGCAGGGCAGAGAAGGAAAATAATGGAGAATAAGGGGAAGAAAAGTCAGAACCTTCTATTTTCCCACTTCATTCTTATATCCTCAATTTTAATGTTGTATCTGTTGCTAAATATGAATAGTCTTCCTTTTAAAATACCTTTTTTTAAAATAAATACTTTATTTGCAATTCTATTGCCATACTCTTTTATAAGCTCAGATCACTTCACTTCCAGAGCACTAATATAGTTTCTCTCCTGAAAAAATCCAAACTACATACCACTACCAGATTGGTTTCCTTAAAGCATACCTTATTCATGTTACTCTCTGGGTCAAACACTTTTGCTGAGTTTCTCTGCCTGTGTCTTCCTGGCAGAGAAACATCTCCATGTAGTTTTCTAGTCTTAAATCTCCCTCATGAACAACACTTACTAATTAATCACTTACTATGTTCCAGACACTTTCCTAGGTATGGGAATTCAGAAATATACATTTTAAAATGTCCTAATCTCCTGGAGCTTTATCTAGTTGGAAGAGAGAGACAATAACCAACCACAGAAAAATGCATAAATTATACTAGATCTTAGAACATAATAAATCCTGCAGAAGAGAAATGAGGAGTGTCAAGGAAGCCTGTAATCACAAGGTTGATCAAGACAGGCCTCATCAAGTAGAAGGCATCTGAACAAAGACTTGAAAGGCATATTGGAGTAAGTCACATGAATATCTAGAAGAAAAGCATTTGGGACATAGGGAACAGCAAGTGCCAAGGCCCTGAAGCTGATGAATGTCTGTCTGGTTCTAGGACTGGCAAAAAGACAAGCCTGGCTGGCATAGGAATGAGTGAGACAAAAACTGGAAGGAGAGGAAGTCAGAGAGGTGATGATGATCAGCTCATGTAGAGCTTCATAGGCCACTATAAAGAATGCTCTACCTTAACCACACTGTTCAACACCTACATTTTCCACATGTACATAGCCATTTCTGCCTCCACAGATTCCCTTGGCAGGATTCCTGGACTGGAAAGATTTTCTTATTTCAGTCTGTTCATCTAAAGCCTACAAGATCCAAGTCATAGCTCCCTTCCTTTGTAATAACTTCCATGACTACTGCAGTCTGTGATGACTTCCTATTTTATCTCACAGTTGAAACTTGACGTATTAGTCTTTTACATGGACACAGGGAGGGGGACATCACACACCGGGGCCTGTTAGGGGCTGGGAGGCTAGGGGAGGGATAGCATTAGGAGAAATACCTAATGTAGATGACAGATTGATGGGTGCAGCAAACCACCATGGCATGTGTATACCTATGTAACGAATCTGCACGTTCTGCATGTATATCCCAGAACTTAAAAGTATAATAAAAATAAAATAAAATATTTCCCTAACTTGTCTATGACTTGGTGATAACATCACAGCTTGAGGATGATGATAATGATTATGTGAACTAATAATGATGGTGATGGTTGTACCTAGAGCAACGAGGAATTGTTGCTTCCTTGACATTTTAGTTTTTGTCTCCCTACCCTTCCAATGAGAGGTAAAATTATTCCTATAATTGGAGTTCATACGAAAAGTACCTGGCATCTAATACGCATGTAATAAATAGCAACTTTTGTTATTCATATTCCATAATTATTTATGATCATCAATGTTATATCTAACTTGGAATTGATGAAGACCAACTTTTTTTTTTCATTGTTAAAAATAGCTTCTAAATATTTGACTAATTCATGGTGATTTCTCCCTGCATATTCACTAAATAGTTGAACTACCCAAGCCCCACTAAATCATATGCAAACTTTGTATATCTCTGTTATCAGTCCATTCTCACACTGATATGAAGAAATATCTGAGACTAGGTAACTTATAAAGGAAAGACTTTTAATTGACTCACAGTGCTGCATGGCTGGGGAGGCCTCAGAAAACTTACAAGCATGGTGGAATGGGAGGCAAACATGTCTTTCTTCACATGGCAGCAGGAGAGAGAAGCACAGAGCAAAGAGTGGGAAAGCCCCTTATAAAACTATCAGATCTCATGAGTACTCACCATCATGAGAATATCATGGGGGAACCACCCCCGTGATCTAATCATCTCCCACGAGGTCCCTTCCCCAACATGTGGGGATTACAATTCGGATTACAACTCAAGATGAGATTTGGGTAGGGACACAGAGCCTGACCATGTCACTTGTATTCTTATTTTACTCTTATCATATTTATTTTCACAAATTTGTCTCTTGCCTCCTCAACTAAACAGCAAGATCATGGGCAAAATGTTATGTCCTGTGTATCTGTGCACCTACCCCAGCATTTCACACTGCAAGTATTGTAGAATGGATGTAGTAAAATGGAAGATACTCTTGGTCCACGTTCTGTGTATGTTTTCTACAACATCCTCACTTCTCTGTTGAGGGAACCCCGAAGGAAAATAATTCAGGTAGTGTATTAATATTGTTATCAACTTCAGATGACGTTGACTCCTATTATATAAGCCAAAACTGGCTTTTTGCCATGCTGGTCCTTGCAAGAACTGGCAGGTGATGGCTTTTACCTGCAGCAGGGGTTTGTCCTGCCTTGAGCTAGTTGGTAGAAGTAAGACGATATCTTATTTCTATTCTTTATCTTAGATATGTTGGAAAATGGGAAAAAACAAGTATCAAGATATTTAGTAGAAAACAAAAACAAGAATATTAGACTTCTCCAGGAACCAGAAAGGGTAATTTTTCTCATCTCAGACCCTAAGCATGACATTGCTAAATAAAAGACTACAGAAAAGGTTGGCTTACAGTTGAGTAAACTTAAGGCTGAAAGAAGTAAGAGCTCATGAAGTGTCACCAGTTAAAAAGAGGTAAAACCAGGTAACACAGAGCTCAGCTACTGTGACTCCTATTCAGTGTTCTTCCTGTGCCCTCTCAGTGTCTCCATGTGGATGGAGCAATGGCATATAAGCAACACACTAGTTGGTTTCAAAAAGTTAATTGTGCTAAAAGGAAACACATTAAATAGGCTTTTCGTATTACTACCTGAAATTATAGAAGCTTGCAGTTCATGATAAGAATGATATTCAGATTATTTTAAACCAATTTCCTTAACTATAGCTTATTAGAAATGAATCATGGTGCACTTTCATTTTTTTAAATTAAAAAAAGGGCTGTAGGTGGACAGACATGCTGAGATACTCTGTGAATTACTGTTATCAGATATGGCATTTTGAGCCCAGAGTTCAAACACACCTTAAAATCTCTTCCACATGAATATAGAATTTAATTATTAATGAAAATTAGCAGGGGAGGCAAGTTGATCTTCAGATAACTTGCCCTTCGATGTTACTGCAAGTTAGTAAATTAGCTAAGGGCTAATTCATATTGTTCCACAATTATCTCCATTGGCCTCATTTTCTTATGCTGCAAACATCATACAAAAGGTAACAGTTTATGGAGATTTAAGAGAGGGTGGTGGACATGTATTGTGTTACCCATCCCCAGATAATAACATTACTCATCTTGTTTTGGGAAACTGCTTCTCTTCTACTCCAACCCAGTGATTTTAATAAGGCCTGTGTTCCCTCACACCCAGTAACTACATGAGCTAAGCCAGATTCCCTAGATTCTTGTGATTTCTAAAACATTTTAGCTAAAGAAAGCTTCTTAATTTTTTGGCAACATATGTGTATGTAGCTGATGGTTCTGGTTCTAGACACAAGGAAGAAGCTTTCCAAGAGTGGCTTCAACTAAGAAGAAAGCAAACAGAGACAATAAACTGCCCTTTTTGTCTAAGCTTGAGTTTGTATTGGGTTTATTTACTTGCAATCAAATTAATATGAACTACTACTAAGAAAATGCCTTAAATCATAAAGACAACTTTTTTTAAGGCATAAGCTGAAAGTTTTGTATACTGTTGTCATTATTTCCACCCAATGCAGCATCAAGCACATAGTAATTGCTTTTAAAAATTCTTGTCAGCGTTCACTAAAGAGAATAACTCTTTAACTATTTGAGGCCACAAGACAGATTGCTGCAGCCTTGGACAGAGAGAAGGTATTTTGATCAGGAGGAAAAAAGTGTGTCCCTCAATTCATTCTGCACAAGCAAATCTTTAGGCGCAATCCTGGCCCTAGTTGTTTACGGTCAGATCTTACCAAATACAACCTACTATTTCAAATCATAGTCTTGTAAATAAAAAAAGACTCCTTTTAATAGAAAAGCTCCTTTTAGGTTATTAAATTGGTATAAACTTTTTTTCTCCTTGGCTAAAACTGGTTGATGTCAGGATGTCTATATTGAATAGAGATATTTAAATTTTATTTAAAAATTTGGGATACATGGTAAACAAACATGGCTGCTGTACGATTTCTTTAACTGGGAATACACAGTCTCTAATGACTGGAAAATAGCCTCACAAGATCAAATCCTGAAGAGGTCCGTGACCACTGACTAAAACATGTTTACAGAGGCCATTTATGAAGAGGATCATCTCCAGATCAACATCCTCAGCATCTGACCTTTATTCTTGCCCCCATTAAAGGCCTGGCTTGGCCTTGGCTTTTTGGCCTCCAGCACTTGGCTTCTTGCCTCATCACCAAACGCATACTGATTTTTCCAAAAGATAAATACTTATAGCCTAAGAAACACATGTGCTTTGCAGAATGCAGAAAGCTAAGGGCTAGACTTTATTAGTGTTTTAATTTGCTGAGGGCTTCTGGAATTACTTTAACAGACATCGTCCCAACCTCATAACATTTAAGAAGCAACAGGAGACAAAACAATGTCACTAATGGAAAACAGAAGTACAAAAGTGTAGCGATGGGAAAAAAAGAAGTGAGAGATTGTGTTGATAGGTGAGAAAATACACTGCACAATAATAGCAGCTAATGAGAAATCATTGCACGGCAAATACTGTGTCTCAAAAACTTCACAATATATGTAGAATTGCCCCCATTGAAGGAAGGAGAGAACTGCAGGTTAAGGTTAAGTGATTAGTCAGAGCACCATATAATTAGGAAGTGGCAGAGCTGATATTCAATCCAGGTGTGTACCCAACTTTTAATCAACTGTTTAATTGCTCTTATTCCCTGACTCTGCAGCAGCCTACTAGCACCTTCTATTCCTTGCCGCTTAGTACCAGTTTTCCATTTCAGACCCTTCTAACTCATAGCCTAGGTACTTTTGTACTTATAACACTCCATTTGAATCCCAAATGTTTCCTAAATGGGCATAGGTGTCTTCTACTTTGACTACATTCCTCATCAAAATAGACAGGAAATTGATTAAAGAATTTTAGGTATTGGTTTAATCTTTGCTGTTACCTCCTCATCTAACCATATACATCCACAAACATTTACAAACACATGGACACATCCATCGGACCTCAATTGACAGGACACATTTTTGGCAAGTGAGACACACAGCTGGAATAGCTCCCTCAGCAGTAGTTACAGCTCTCTGTCAGAGAACGACAAATGATGGGGACCTCAGACAAAGGGTCTTTCAAGGTCAGGTGTGGCTCCAGCAGAACATAAAGGACTACTCTGCCATTATACTAGTTGTGCTTCTTGACAAATATCTCTCCAAACTGTCCATCATTCTAACATCTAAGAAGTACAACTAGAGGTGCTTAATAAATAGGTGAGGAGCGAATGAAAGAATCTGAGATGCATTTGACCTTTTCTTAAGCCTGTGCTTCAACTGGAGTCCCAACAAGAAACAGATGGCTCACTCCAAGAGGTTAACTGACTGAGGAGACCTTATTACTAGACACAGAGGTACCCAGGGACTTTCAAAAGCAAGAAACTTCCATTCCTAGACCCGAGAGCAAGAGGAGAAATGATCTTACAGGAGCCTAAGGAGAGTTGAAGCCAGGAAGGGACCCACATGACAGAACCTGGCATGGTGGAAGAATGTAGAGGAATGCAGCTTTCACAGCAGCAGAGCAGAGAGTAAGCAGGAAAATACACATAAGATTAACCTCTTAACCTGCATTTCCCATTGTTCAAACCTGAGCAGAAGCCAGAGAGTGAGAGAGTTCAAATGATATGATCCATCGAGGTCAGACTTTCAGAGCACAGAGCGAAGACGGAGACTGGATCTTAGGAAAGCCACACTGGGAAGGCAGGGGCAAATATAGAGTGACTATGCTTGTGGGGGGTAAATAAGTCTTTATTTTATTATCTAATGTATAAGAAGAAGAACAAAAGACATTTTTCATGAAATAACAAAATGTCAGACTTCATCTTCTAAGGTTGGCAACTCTTACATTTTTTTCTACTATCCCCAGATAACTCTCTTGAAGAAACTGCATATTTAAAGATAGGCCAGGGACAGCCTAGGGCTGATGGTGAAGGACACAATTTTCGCCACTTTTATCACTCTGTCCTCTGTAACAGGAAGTTGTCTGACTAAGGAAAACAAGGAAAATTAGAGAACAGTAAGGACAGGGATTTGCAGGAAGAAGGAAGTTTCCTGTCAGGATGTTTCGGGGTTTGTAAGCAAAATTGTCAGTTGAAAACATGATATGAATCCAGTGGCCCTAAAAGTCTTTACTGTTGACCTGCTACATACCTGACACCCCTCCCAACTATGCCTTCCTTAAGGTTCTTTATATACACATGCTTTTTAAAACAAGTTTTTAACCACAAATCAGTAAGATTGAAAATAAGTCATCAGAAAACAATTAATGAAGACATGATTAGTTATCCATATGATTACTAACATGCAATGGCTTAGCAGAAAAACATTTATTCAGAGTGAGATTTTGATCAAATTCGTTTTGATGAGATAGGAGGCTCAGATGAGTATTCCCAAGAGAAGATACCTGGAATAAATACCAGGCAGAAAAATGAAAAATTGAAGTAGGCCTTTCACTCATATGATAATTTTTATCATCTTGTTTTACTCAGACAGTATTTCTCAAATCAAGTCAAAACAGCTTCTCTGACCAGTAACATGTAAAAATCTCTTCTGCTGATGTGAAGTCATTTTTTAAAGGCTAGTACAGTCATGTACTTAAATCTGTCTGCCTGAACCACTGCCAATGATACTCCTTTATCCATGGTGATAAAATTGATTATCAGTGCTTTAGGGGAATTTCACTCCAAATTTAACTAAGGCACAGAGTTAGGGGAGCTGCTATCCCAGTGCCAAACTGGGACTGAGAGCAGAGGCAGCTCTGAAGCCTCAGAACTACATCCAGACAAAGCGTGGCTGTGGGAGCATCTGAAATTGTACCCCAGGGCATGTCTTCCCCACTTCCTGTCCCCAAACAGACCTGCCAAGACACTGCACCCCGGGCCCCACACACCTTCCCTGCCCCAACATCTCACCTGAGCCCTTGCCAAGAACAACATATTGTCTTCCTCATCCCAGTGGAAAATTCTTGTTTATCAAATCTGAAAAATTTTGTCTTTGGAAGGTACATACATTCTTTCCTACATAAAGACTATATACTGATAATAGTTTCTGATGGATAGAACAAGAAAATCCCAAAATTCCTATAGCAAGCAGGAAGTGTGATGACAAGAACAGAGAAGAGGCCCAGGACAAGTGGTTCAGAGGAGGACCACAGCAGTTGTCCTATTTCACCATATTCTCGGGATGCTTTCCCTGAGAAGCAGGTATGGAGAATGGGAAGAGGCTGCCAGACTTCCCCTGAGGCAGACTTTTATCTATGAGGTGACCTCCCATGGTGGTGATGAGAAGGGCCAGAACACAGATGAGCTGCCTCCCGTCCATGCTGTTTGCCCAACACAAGGAACCTCAACCCACGCTGATCACAACACTTCAGATGTGTCTGATCGGCAGCTAGGAAGACTCAGTTACTTCTATATTTCAAGTTACTCTGCCTCTGTTCACACAACTTAAGTTTTCATTACCTTTTTGATAAATTGTAAATTCATAGTGATTTCCCTTTCATCCAATCAAATCTTCCACATGTAACTGTTTTTACTGGGTCAATTGATAAACTGATAAATTGAAGTTCGTAACTGTTCCATGGTTAAGAATACATTGTTAAACATCTCTGAAGTTTGGAGAAATTTAGTTTGTATGATAACAAAAATAAAATGCTCAAACTCTTGGATGTTTCTGATTTTTAAAATATTACTTGTGATACATACTTCTAATTGACACTAAATATTCCTTCTATGATTCCTTAGTAATCAAAGTATAGGTCTCAGTTGAACACTTAATAGAAGATTCTATTTCTCATCTTCCCTTGCAGCTAGATTTAGTCATGTAATCTGGCCAATAAAATGAAAGTGATACGTTGTGTGAGACTTCTAGAAAGTCTCCTTTAAAACAAACAAAAAAAAAACTATGGATATAATGGCTAGTGCTCCAGCCACCATCTTGGTCCACAATGCAATATGCAAAAGAAGGCCAGAGCAGGAAGTCAGAAGGAACCAGGGTTCCTGATGGCCATGGCACTGTTCTACCAGTCCTGTGCTCCCTACCTCCAGACTTGCAGATAAATAAAACTATTGATTACTAAGGATTTTCTGCTGTATGCAACTAAATCTAACTTTAACTAATACAGAATCCTTCACCACCACCATCACCAAATATGGAGCACCTTTACTTCTTTAAGGAAAGGTTTTCACTCTGCTTGTTCCTATATGAGAAGCCACAGTAAATTTGACATTCTGCCTGGGGTAACATTTTGCAGGGAGATAGATCATGCTGGGCAAGGCATTTGTCCAAAGTTGTTCCTGGGTCAACCAACTCACCATAGCCATACTTCAAATTAGTTCATACCAATCATTACCCCATATTTCAATCCATTGATTTGTCTTCAATTTCTAAAGTAGAATTGTTTAATCCTTTCCTTACATAAGTGTAACATGCACATCATGGCCTCTACCCACAAATATTTGCAAGGACATGGCTGGACGTTAATACTGATCAGAGTGTGTGGCTATTGTCCATGTTGGCATGAGTAGTCACTGGCAAGAAAGGAGTTAACAGACACTGTAAACTGTGCTGCTTTCCATCAGAGTAAATAGTCTCTGATTTCTGGACCTATTCATGCAGATGCTTGGAACTGTAGTGCCAGACTAGAGAAGCGGCAGTCATCACTAGGAGAAATAGCATTAGGAGAAACAAACTGGAAATGGGAATATCAACTACAGGTTTGCAGCCAGCTTTCTCTGGTTGCCTCAGATTCTACTTTTCCCAGAAAGGTTATGTCTGGGTGAGCACCTGAATTTGTTTTCTATTTAATGATCTATCTTTTTTTAGTCATAAAATAAATATGGAAAGTCAGGACCTACACCATTCCTTCTGAATCACCCCGATCCAAATGTCATTGGTGATGATGTTAATTCAATATTTGAGTTAGGCTAAAAGACACTGTTTAAATCATACTCATCAGAGTATGACTTGGTGTAGAAGAATTTAAATATCCCTGCAGCAGCATAACAGAAAATAAACTTCTAAGCCTGCCAAGTGAAGGCAAACTGCTCTTGAGAATTAAAATGTATTGTTCTTGAAAAGAATATTTTCACTTACCAACTGAAGGTGATTTTAGATATTTTCCTGTATAAAAACTACATCAAGCACACACAGCCTTATGTTTGGCACAATTTTCTTGAGTTTCCTTAATTTCTTAGTTAATGCTTTACACAGGAATACTGATGGCCAAATGGGAGGATGAATAGAGTGCTGTTGGGAAAGATCAGCACCCACTCAGCCTCTCGATCTGCCTATTTCCCCAATTTCCCTACCAGAGTGCCCACTTCGCCAGGAATCTAAAACTGTTTCACATTTGCATTTTGGTGAGTTGCTCCAGACCTTCCCGTTTGGTGTAGCTACTTGCCAGTGCTCTGCACTGTATGAGTTCTACTCATTTCAGAGGGCCACCTTCTCTAAAAACATAAAACTTAATTATAGTAATATACTCAGGAGGAGGTGAATTATCCTATGAAATTTCTTTGGTCCTCTGTATAGCACAACCTTGTAATTGAAGTATTTTTTCTCCATATCCTTCTATGATCACATTAGTCCTCATCAGAACCAAATTTCCTGGAATTAAAATTAACCTTGTAATTCCTGAAATTCTCAAATGTTATTGTTTTTATTAAATGTCTACACTAAGTTTTAGAACCTAAGACCTCCCCAAAGACTTGCAATCTTGTAACACTTCTGAAGGAAAAGAATATTGGAATTATTAGGCCAACTCTCTTAAAATTCAGATAGATGAGAGTATATGTTAAATTTTTAAATAAAAGTTTTACAATGAGATTAAAACCTTAAGCAGTGATTTTTTAAATGAAGTTTTAAGCATCTCTGCTTAATAAAGAAAGAATATCTCCCTTAAGATTTTTGACCTCTTTTTCCTGGTGTTCTTTCTCAGTCTCAGAAATTCGGACTGTTCAAGTAAACAGTCTACCACGATGTTGGTTCTGGTTTCAGCACTTCAGTAGTTGCTATTGTTGCCAAGAGTATCATTTTTCCAGTGCTGCCTCAATCTCCTTTGTAATCTTATTAATTCAAAACTAGGTTTACTGAGGATTTGAAGTGCTAGTATTACACAACCCATTAGCCATATTCAGCCACATTATCGCCATTCATACTAGATGACTGCTATGTAAACAGCAAAACATTGACCACTTAAAGTCTTTCTCATCATTCTTTACACTAGCCCTGTATCAATTAAAGCTATACAGAGAAGATAATTTAAATCTTTGGTAACAGTAAAGAAGCCAATTTATTTGCATGTCAATGAGAATCAAATTATATGGGTGATTGAGGAAACCTAGTCTGGCTGATGTGAATAGTAGATATAAATGCAGAGATTCTCTTTACTGGCTTCTCTGACTCCTTATTTTATAGTTTGTTTTTGTTTTTGATTTTTGTCTAGGGTTTCCCTACATCACTAAATTTCAACCATCATAAACTCATTTACAAACTTTACATATATACAAAGTACGAGTTTCCTAAAATATACCCAACTCTTACAGGGCTGTATTCATGGGGGTTTTCTTACCAAGATTCCCCATCATCCTAGTAAAAGACTCTCCAGGGATTTTGCTGTCTGTTAAAACTTGTCCCTGGATAGTTCATTTCAGAGAGCCCCTGGTTTAGGAGAGGCAGACAATTCTTCATGGATATAACCTGGTTTCTGCTTCCCTCATTTAAGGTAATTTGCTTATCTCATCTATACCTAAGTTGATTGACAGAGATTGTATCTGATAACATTTCCTTTCTCATTAAGGAACAAAGATGTATATTTCCATTATTTTCTAACAGAGATATAATAAAATAAGCATATAAAAAATGATCATGATAAAGCATAGAATGTTAAGGCAAAAGAACACTGCATATACTTGTCCTGTATCTTAGTTATATCCTACAGAAATCATCCTTATCTTGTGGAAATAGAATGGCTTTATCCACGCCTTCTTAACTATTTCTTAATATTTTACTAGGTCCATGGGCTCAGCGTAGAGGGAAAAATTGTAACTTGCCATGATGGCCACAAAATCCCCTTGGTGTGCTGAGGCATGTTTTAAGGTCCCATAAGTTGCTGAGTGCCTAATTTCTTTTCTTTTCTTTTCTTTTTTTTTTTTTGAGAAGGAGCCTCGCTCTGTCGCCCACGTTGGAGTGCAGTGGCGCCATCTCGGCTCACTGCAAGCTCCGCCTCCTGGGCTCACGCCATTCTCCTGCCTCAGCCTCCGCAGTAGCTGGGACTACAGGCGACCGCCACCACACCTAGAGAATTTTTTGTATTTATAGTGGAGACGGGTTTTCACCATGTTAGCCAGGATGGTATTGATTTAGTGACCTCGTGATCCGCCCACCTCGGCCTCCCAAAGTGCTAGGATTACAGGCGTGAGCCACCGCGCCCGGCCTGAGTGCCTAATTGCTTAGCTTTCCTCCACTGCAAATCTGAACCAAGTAATAAATAGAACAGAAGCCAAATGTGAGTTAAAATTTGTTACCCATTTTATTCCTTTGAAAAGTTGAATTGGAGGGTATATCTTGGATTGGTAGCCAACATAGAGACCTCTTACCACCTTTTATAACTTCAAGTCTAGATCTTGAAGTTCACATATGGGAAGAAGTGAAACTACAGAGCATCTTGAACATATGAGGCATCAAAGGCCTAAGGGAAACAAGGATTCTATCCTGTCTAAATCTAGGAATGAAGAGAGAAATCCATCAGGCTGGAACATAATTTTCCAGGTGCTAACCCTACTCAGTCAGAATGAGGCCCTTGTCAAATTGTGTGTGCCTCTTAATAAAGATAAAGCAATGAAGACAGTAGGGAGAGGGACCAGAAGCATTTCACTAATACTGACTCCACCTGGGCAATAAAGTGAACATTTTCTATCATCTGTGGAAATGTGAGACGCATTGCACTAAACCATTTTCCCTAACAAAAGAAGAACAAAACAGAGTGTTGGAAGCCAATGAGTTAAGAAAATGAAATATCAAGTAGGCTGAGGTGCAACTTGCAAAGAACAAAGGGATACCAGAGGTCAATTCTATTAGATATTGGCAGCATGCCTGCTGGCTTTGGGAAAAAAAAAAAAAAAAAAGCTGTAAATAGGTGGCCACTTGCCAAATCTGGGCAGAAAAAGTTTTGTTGGTGGTTTTTGTTTGTTTCTTGTTTGCCCATACACAGTACAGTTTGTTTTGTATGGTTGTTGCTTGAATTTGAATAACTTAAGCAAGGCATGTTTCTCTACTGCCTCAGTCACCATCACTTCCTGTTATCTATTCCAGGTTCAATCCACCAATATATGTACTTATCAAACTTCTATAGGCATTGGAATCGGTGAATCCTTGCCTTTATTAAGACGTACTACTATGACAGAAACTTTTATTTATTATGCAATACAACTGGTTTACCCTGTTGACTGAATTATTTTACTCAATATATTAGATTTCATCTTAATATTATTTATAAATTATTCATAACCCAATGTGTTATTCTAGTTTATGCAGTGGATACATACTGTTTTTAAGGAAGGCCTAAACTTACTTTTCCTCCAAGGAAAATGATAATCTACACTACTGCCCATTATCAATGCCATAAAATAATGCTCACAAATTACAAAGAATGATTATTAACTCCTTCCTGTTCCTGGAAAGAAAAGTCAGTTATTTGGGACTCAAATGTTACCTTCCCTTGCCATGAAATGCCATTAGTCACACAGAATGTGGTAGTCAAATCCTTTTTTAGCAAACATTTAATGCATGGTTATTACATGGTTATTAGTGCTACAATAGTAAATAATTCCAACAGATTTCCTTCTTTTGACTGCAGACATTTGCCAGTGTCGATCAATATTTAAAATGAAAGAGCGAATATCCAGAATCTATAAGGAATTCAATTCAACAAGATAAAAACAAAAATAACCCCATTAAAAAGCTGGCAAAAGACATGAACATTTTTCAAAAGAAGACGTACAAGTGGCCAACAAACATATAAAAAAAATGCTCAACATCACTAATCATCAGAGAAATTCAAATTGAAATGGCAATGAAATACTATCTTACACCAGTCAAAATGGCTACTATTAACAAGTCAAAAAACAATAGATGTTGGCATAGATGTAGAGAAAAGGGAACTCATATACTGTTGGTGAGAATGTAAATTAGTACAACCTTCATAAAAAACAGTATGCACATTTCTCAAAGAACTAAAAATAGAACTACCCTGATCCAGTAATCCCACTACTGGGTATCTATCCAAAGAAAAAAAAATCATTTTGTCAAAAAGACACATGTATTTGCATGTTTATCACAGCAGTATTCAAAATAGCAAAGTCATGGAATCAACCCTGTGTTCATCGATGAATGACTGGATTTTAAAATGTGGTATGTATACCATGGAATACTACTCAGCCATAAAAAAAGAATAAAATCATATCTTTTGCAGCAACATGGATGGAACTGGAGGCCATTATCCTTAGTGAAATGACTCAAACAGAAAGTCAAATACCACATATTCTCACTTGTAAGTGGGAGATAAACAATGGGTACATACAGACACACAGAGTATGAGAGAAAAAGAAGATAGAAGCAGAAACAAGAGATAGAGGAGAACATGGCATAGGTGGCTGACAGCTTTCCACTTTTTCATTGCAATGGAGCATTCTATTCTATCAGTTCCCCAGATATTTGTATAATAATTTCTACTTTTTTAGTTTAAACCAGCTTGTTTTATTGATTATTTGTGATCAAAAGGATCTTAAGTAGGACACCACCATTTTCCTGCTCACAATATACTTTATTTTCAGGTCCAGTACCCAGAAGGAAGTAAAACCCTTTAAATGGTAACTATATACACCAAAATGACTTTTTATGCCATGGAACTTTACAATCAGAAAGAGAAGAATATGTCATATTCAGTTTTAATCTGAAGAGCTTGACACAGTTCTTGGCACATAGTAGGCCCTTAAAACCAGTTTCTGAATGAAAAGAATTGGATATGTGCTCATCAAATTTACAGATAACCCGATGGTGAGAATTCTACTTTGGATTTTGCAGGCTAGGATCTGAAGCTAATCTCGTGATTCACTGAAAGAAAAAGCAACCTGTTAGACAACAGCTTTGTCATGTTACTAACACCAATCTATAAACCAATCTGAATCTGTGCCTATCTTCTCTGACCTTCCCCCAGTTTCAACAGAAGATAAGTCCTTCCTGTCATCAAAACACATAACTTCCCCTAGGGGTCTCTCCGCAGACTTATCTTCTCTCCAAAAAGTCGGCCACTCTTTAATGAATGTTTAATTGCACTCTCTCTACTGGATCATTATCATCAGTTTGTACACTTTTGTCTTAACAAGCACACAACTACACTCACACACTAACTTGACTTCATATCTTTTGGAGTTACCTACTCATTTCTCAATTCTCTTCATGGAAAAACATTATAAACTTTTCTATACTCTCTGTCTACTTTTCTACGTAACTTTCACTCTTAAGCCATTGCAATTGGTCTTCCATCCCCAATGCTCTTTCAGACTTCTCATCAAAATTATCAACAACCTTCACGTTAGCAATCCAAATGATGATATTTTTTAATTTATTCAATAGCAATTCACTTAGTTGACCAATTCCTCCATCTATTCTGTGATGATACAGCATTTGTGTTTTCCCACTATCAGTAGCAACCCCAAGCAAGCTCCTTTATTGGTACATCTTATCTACCTGACATCTAAATTTTGGACTGCTTTAGTACCAAGTCCAGGGGTTCTTTTTTTATCAATCTATAAAAAAAGTGTTCTAGTTTGTGTTATTCAATGCCCACTGACAATACCTATCAAGAAGCATTACTAAATGGATGAAATCGTTATATTCCCTGTATATCTCCCTCTTTTAAAGAAAAAAAAGTTTATATTTTGTCTACCATAATTAATGAAAAGTTATCATATAGCAAACATTTACCAATAGCACTTATGATGAAATTCATTGCCCAAGTAATTTTTATGCAGAAAGAACACATCCAAATTCAGGAAACAAGATAAATTCAAAAAAATCCACACCAAGACACGTTAAAATTTGGATATCTATACCAAAACATTAAAATTGGCAACAATCAAGACGAAGTTTTGAAAGTAGCAAAAGAAAAGCAACTTGTCACATATTACAACAGCACCATAAACCTCCCATGGATTTCTCAGCAGAACATTGCTGGCCAGAAGAAAGTGGGACTTAAATGTTAAAATAAAGAAAAAAAATAATAACTTGACAACCAAGAATATTATAGCTGGAAAAACTGTCTTTCAAAAATGAAGCAGAAATAAAGATTTTCCCAGATAAATAAAAGCTGAGGAAGTTCATCATCACTAGATCCACCTTAAAAGAAATGCTAAAGGGAGCTCTTTCAGTTAACATGAAAAGATGTCAAAGAGAAATATGAAAGTATGTAAAAGTATAAAACTTAGTGAAAGAAGTGGATATAAAGAAAAATACAGAATACTATAATATCATAATGGTGGCAGGTAAATCACTTTTAATTCTGGTATAAAAGTTAAAAGACAAAAGTATTAAAAATCACAATAAATAAAAATATATTAAAAGAATATGAATAAAGGTAACTTCTAACAATAATAACAAAGTATACGTATGAAGGAGAGAAGTTAAAGTATAGAGTTTTATATGTGATTGAAGTTGAGTTGTTTACAGTTTAAAACAGATTGTTATAATAATAAGTTGTTTTATGTAAGCCCGCTGGTAACCACAAAAAAAAATATCTACATAAAGGAGAAAGAAATCAAAGCGTGTCAATACCAAAAACTCAATGTAACATAAAGGAAGACAGCAAGAGAAGAAAAGGTACAAAAGAATCACAAAACAGAAGACTATTAACAGAAAGGCAACAGTTAGTTATTCTCTCATACTCACTTGAAATGTTAATGGAATGAACTCTTGAATCAAAAGACAGAGTAACTGAATGGGTAGACAAAAAAATTCAACTGTATGCTGTGCTCAACTGATTCACTTGAGATTTTAGGAGACACATAGGCTAAAATTGAAAAGATAAAAATATGTGCGTGTCTGTGTGCACATGTATATATATGCACACATATATATACATACACAGGTGTATATATACACACACACATATACATACACATACACATCCTATGCAAATAATAACCAAAAGAAAGCATGGTGGCTATACTTATATCAAACAAAATAGACTTTAAGTCATAAACTGTCTCAAGATAGAGGAAAATATAAAATGATAAAAGGGTCACCAGGAAGATATCACAATTATGTGTGTGCATATATATATATATGCATATACAATATATGTGCATATATATGTATGCACTAAACATCAGAGCACCTAAATATATAAAGCAAATATGGACATAAATAAAAGGGAAAATACAGAAACACAATAATAATAGGAGACTTCAGTACTCCACTTTCGATAATGGGTAGAAGAGTTAGACAATCAATAAGGATACAGGTGGACTTGAACAACATGTTAGACTAAATGGGCCTGATATACATATACAGAACATTCCACACAACAGCAATTGAATACACATTCTTCCCAAGTACACATGCAATTTTCTCCAGGATAGATCATGTTCGGTAACAAAACCAGTCTTAACAGATTTATGAAGAGTCAAATCATGCTGAGTTTCTTTACTGATCATGATAGAGTGAAACTAGAAATTAATAGCAGATGGGAAACTGAAAAATCTATGAATATGTGGAAATTTAAAACATACTCTTGAATAACCAATGGTTCAAAGAATAAATCAAAAGTCAAAGTAAAAAATATATTGAGGCAAATGAAAACAAAAACATAACACACCAAAACTTATAGGATGCAGCAAAAGCAGTACTAACAGGACATTTATAGCAATAAACATCTATATTAAAAAGAAGAAAGATTTCAAATAAACTACTTAACTTTATACCTCAAAGAACTAGAAAAACAAACTAAGCCCAAAGGTAGGAGGAGAGAAATAATAAAGATTAAAGTAGAAATAAATAAAACAGAGAACAGTAAAATAATAGAAAATAGCAACAAAATAAGATTTGCCATTCTTAAAAGATAAGCAAAATTGACCAATAATTAGCTAGATTAAGAAAGAGAGGGATTCCAACAAATAAAATCAGAAATGAAAGTAGAGATATTATAACAGATGTCTCAGAAATAAAAATGACCATAAGTGACTATTATGAACAATTATATGCCAACAAATTGGATAACCTAGAAGAAATGCATAAATTATGAGAAACATATAACCTATCAAGACTGAATAATACATAAATAGAAAATCTGAACAGACCTATAAATTGAATTAGTAGCCAAAAACTTTCTAATAAAAACAAAACCCAGGACCAGATGACTTCAAGTGTTGAATTCTATCAAACATCTAAAAACTTAACATTAATCCTTCTCAATTCTTCCTAAAAATTAAAGAACATAGAACACTTTCAAACTTATTTTATGAGATCAACATTACCCTGATACTAAAACCAGGCAAAAAAAAAAAAAAAGATATTAAAAAAAGAAAACCACAGGTTAGTATGTCTGGTTAACAAAGATGAAAAAAAAATCCTCCACAAAATACTGGCAAACCAAATTCAACCACATATTAAAGGCATACCCCATGGCCAAGTAAGATTTATTTCTTAGGGCCGGGCGCTGTGGCTCACGCCTGTAATCCCAGCACTTTGGGAGGCTGAGGCGGGCGGATCACAAGGTCAACAGACCAAGACCATTCTGGCCAATGTGGTGAAATCCCGCCTCTACTAAAAAGTACAAAAATTAGCTGGGTGTGGTGGTGCCTGTAGTCCCAGCTACTCGGGAGGCTGAGACAGGAGAATTGCTTGAACCTGAGAGGCAGAGGTTGTAGTGAGCCGAGATCGTGCCACTGCACTCCAGCCTGGGTGACAGAGCGAGACTCCATCTCAAAAAAAAAAAAGCAAAAGATTTATTTCTTGAATGCAACAATAGTTTTACCATATGCACATCAATAAATGTGATATGCCACATTACAAAATGAAGGGCAAAAACACGTGATCATTTCAACAAATGCAGAAAAAGCATTTGACAAATTTCTCTTTTTTTAATGGCCCAAGATATAATTCTGATTGTGGTCTGGATCATAAATTGGCATCACATTTTACATGTCTATTGTCTTACAGATAATAAGGTGTTTTATGGGGGAATGGGTGGGTGGAAAAATGGGAACAGGGCTTCTGAAGCTAATACCTGAAGAATATGGCAACATGAGAAAGCACTGACCCAGCTGCTTTGGTAAATGGAGGAAAGTCATCTCAGGGTTGCTAGGAACATAAGTAAGACCAGACTGTAGATTGTGCTGAAAGAGCCCTAAAAACAAAACATTTGCTGTTCCTTTAACAATTACTAATAACAAGAACTTGGAATTGTGCCATGAAAGACAGAGCTTAAGATGGGGTGGAGCCCTTACCTCCACTGCTCCCCTGGGCCTAAGGCCTGGCTTCCTTATGGGTATTGGGGACACACAAACAAGTCTCTGTTTCCTACACAGTGCAAGTGGAGAGCAGGACATGTCCCAGATGATTTGGAACAAGGCCACAGTCCTATGACCTTGCTGGTGTGAAGGGTGAGGTCCATAAGAAAATGGGCAGAGGGTCAACTTGTCTCTTCTTTCATCAAAAAGACCGTGAGGTGTATAGCTTGTGGTCACCCTAGGGCTGCGCCATCTTTCATGCCCAATGTCAAATCCTGTACTTCTGTAATGCATATTCCCTATCCTGCCAATATAACACATACCTTGACGGGGTAGGGTAGGGGTTCAGAAGAATCCTTCATCAGCTATGAGGCAAGTACAGCTAGGTGGGATCCTGGAGGCTTGAGGGAACACAACTGTGATGGTTGGTCAGATGGCAGAGAGTTTGGTGAAGCAGGGCATGAGCCACAGGGAGGTTGTCAGGATCCACGCCCAGCTCCTGCAGCAGGCTGTGGTACTCGGGCCTGGTCTCCAGTTGTTCAGAAGATTGGTAGACTCTATCCACTCCAACTGCACCTCCCAGTACACATAAATCTTCTGGTTGAAAGTGACATATATGAGACAGGAGCTGTTGCATCCCCCTGCAGGCATACAGGCCTGCACAGAAGGCACAGATATTTTCATTCACTTGGAAGCGGATGACAGTGCGGTTGTGATCAATAACATATGTCTGTCCATCCCAGGTACATGTGACTACCTCCTCATGCCCGTTGCCGGTGACATCCAATTTCTCCAGGGCGAAAAGCTGGTGATCCACCTGCACTGACCACAGCAGCCTGTCTGCTTCCTCCATGAGCTTCAGCATCCCATCCAGTGTGCTCACGGCAAAGACGCCAGAGCCACCACTCTCAGTGCCATGGCCTTGAGAGTTGTTGCCAGTTACGTGAGTGGAGACATTCTTGTTGTGGATACGGCCAGATGTCTGGTGCAGCACCACATCTCGGGCAGCTGGGGCCTCCCTACTGCCATCCATGATCCCTTCAGAGGCAGGAGAGGACCCTGTGTCCTTTTTCCACGTACACAGTAGAATTGCATAAGCACAGCCTGGCTAAGACACCATCAGTTCAGGAACACCCAGTGGCCCCAGAGTCACTGACAGGCTGTCCACCTGACCCTCCAGCATCCATTTCTTGAGGGACGCCAGCTGCCCGGTCAGATGTTCAGGACCCTCACCTAGCTCCTCCCAGCAGAAAACTCGCACCACACAGTCTGTGTAGCCCACCACCACTCACAACATCCATCTCCGTCTGTGGGCATGAAAGACACAAATTTCAACACTTTTTCATAATAAAAACTCTCAACAAAACAGAAGAAAATAACCTCAACATGATACAGGTCACATACGAAAAAAAACACAGTTAATATTTTTCACAATGGTGAAAAGTTGAAAGCTTTCCCTCTAGGATCAGGAATAAGACCAGGATGCCTACTCTTGCAACACAGTACTGAAAGTCCTAGCCAGAGCAATCAGGGATGACAAAGAAACAAAAAATCTAGAAATCAGAAAGGAAGCAATAAAATTAACTCTGTTTGCATATGGCATGATCTTATCTGTATAAAACCCTAAAGATTTCACATACACACTCAAAATATAAAAAGCATAAAATTAGAAATCAAAGTAAAAAATGTTGGATCATACAAAATCAACATATAAAAATCAGGCAATTAAGAAAACAAGCCCATTTACAATGATATAAAAATAAAATGCTAAGAAATAAACTTAACTAAGGAGCTGAAATACATTAAAGATAATCAAATATGGATAAAATTAAAATACATACAAATAAACAAAAATATGTCCTGTGTTTATTGACTGAAAAATTCAACATTGTTAAAATATCCATATTACCCAACATGATTTACAGATTCAGTGCAATCCTTATCGAAATCCCAATGGTAGTTTTTTCAGAAATAGAAAAAGCAATTCAAAAATTAATATGAAACCACAAAAGACCCGAATTGCCAAAATGGTCTTGAGAAAAGAAGAAAGCTAGAGGCATAACATTTTCTGATTTCAAAACGTATTATAAAACTAAAGTAAATAAAACAGTATGATACTGGTATAAGACAGATATATAGACCGATGGAACAGAATAGAGAGCTGAGAAGCAAATCTGAGCATACACCACATATATCCACATATAAACAGTCAACTGATCTTTGACAAGGGTGCCAAGAATATATAATATGGAAATGATAATCTCTTTAATCAGCGGAATTTGGAAAAAGAATAAAATTGGACTCTTACTTTTATATCATACACAAAAATCAAGTCAAAATGGGTTCAATGTAAGACCTGAAACTACAAAATTCCTAGGAGAAAACAGCGGGAAACCCTCATGACATTGATCTTAGTGATGATTTCTTGGCTATGTCACAAAAACCACAGCCAAAAAAAAAAAAAAAAAGAAAGCAAAAATACACAAGTGGGACTACACCAAACTAAAAGTTTTTAATCAGAGTAAAAGGCAATCTATGGAATGGAAGAAAATACTTGTGAACCATACATCTGATAAGGAGTTAATATCCCAAATATGTAAGGAACTCCTTCAACTCAAATAGCAAAAAGGAAAAATAATGCGATACAACAGCAGAAACCCTGAGTACAAAATAACAAAATACTTGAACAAACATTTCCCTAAAGAAGACATACGAATGGCCCACAGGTATATGATGAGATGCTCAGCATCAATAATCATAGGGGAAATGCAAATCAAAACCATAATGAGGCATTATCTGATACCTCTTCAGACAGCTACTATAAAACATAAAAAAAGAAGCAGAGAACAACTGTTAGTGAGGGTCCAGGTTCCCCTTGCATGTTTTACAGGGAAATGTGTGGGCTACAAGTGTATACTTCCTGTTGGACCCATAGACCTCCACCCCTGTTGGTTTGGATATGGTTGGAAATGAGCTACAGCTGGGCTCTCTGAAGAAGGCAGGTCTAGAGGATTGTGTCACCTGGAAGACACTCCAAATTTCAGACAATGCTTAAGTAGAAGATAAGGGGAAACTAGCAGTGAAGCAATAAAATTCTAAGGATTGCAGTGCCTACAATTTAAGCACTATAAAGGGAAGCAGAAAAGAGGAGCACTTGTCATGGCATATTCTGGAATTAAGTAATATATAGACATCAGTTTAGAGTACCATAAAGAAGAAGTAGAAAGAAGATTCAATAAACAATGGAAAAGAGATTAAATTCTTGTAATAACTAGAAATATAATGGAAACTGTGCCCATTAATACAACCTCCACTTGCAGATTTAAGCAAAGAATCACAACTCTCATTAAAATGAAAAAGTCTGGGTCTATTTTATCTATTCAAAACTGCAAAAAGGTAAACAAAAACTGAAAATGAGATATGGGGAAAAATTAATGTAAAGCAAAATAAACTGCCTTCTGTAGGATCAAAGAAGGGTTTTAGAAAACGTATTACAGAAGTATCTAAAAGAAAATTTTTGGAACTTATTGACATTCTAGAAAGAGTAAAAGAAAACTTGGCCTTTATAAAATTGGAAAAAGAATATATAAAGAGAAAATATTGAAATGAAAAGTAACAAAATAAGATGAAGAGGAAGATGGGTGTGTTAAAGAAGATTTTCAGGAATTCTAAAGCCACAACGTAACAAGAAATCTACATTGGAGGCAGCTGCAAAATTAAAACTTAGGACATAATGGTATTGCCTAGGTTGTCTTTTGGGGTTTTTATAGTTTTGGGGGGTTTACATTTAAGTATTTAATCCATCCTGAGTTAATTTTTGTATACGGCATAAGGAAGGGGTCCAGTTTCAATTTTCTGCACATGGCTAGCCAGATACCTCAGCACCATTTATTGAATAGGGAGTCCCTTCCCCCTTGCTTATTTTTGTCAGGTTTGTTGAAGGTCCAGTAACTAAAGATGTGTGGCCTTATTTCTGAGTTCTCTATCTGTTCCATTGGTCCATGTGTCTGTTTTTGTACCAGTATCATGCTGTTTTATTTATTGTATTCCTGTAATATATTTTGAATTTGGGTATCGTGATGCCTCCAGCTTTGTTCTTTTTGCTTATAATTGCCTTGACTATTCGGGCTCTTTTTTAGTTCCATATGAATTTTAAAATAGTTTTTTTCTAGTTCTGTGGTAAACGTCATTGGTAGTTTAATAAGAATAGCATTGAATCTATGAATTACTTTGGGCAATATGACCATTTTAATATTGATTCTTCTTATCCATGAGCATGGAATGTTTTTCCATTTGTTTGTGTCATCTCTGATTTCTTTGATAGGCAATACCATTCTGGACATAAGAATGGAAAAGATTTCATGACAAAGACGCCAAAAGCAATTGCAACAAAAGCAAAAATTGACAAATGAGATCTAGTTAACTAAGGAACTTCTGCACAGCAAATAAAATGATCAACAGAGTGAAGAGATAACCTACAGAATGGAAGAAAATTTTTGCAAACCATGCATCTGACAAAAGTCTATTATCCAGCATCTATAAGAAACTTAAACAAATTTACAAGAAAAAACAACCCCGTTAAAAATGGGCAAAGGACATAAACAGACACTTTTCAAAAGAAGATATACATGCAGCCAACAAGCATATAAAAAAAATCTCAACATCACTGGTCATTAGAGAAGTCCAACTCAAAACCACAATTAGATACCATCTCACACAAGTCAGAATGGCTATCATTAAAAAGTAAAAAAGTAAAAGATGCTGGTGAGGTTTTGGACAAAAAAGAATGCTTATATATTGTTGGTGGGAGAGTAAATTAGTTCAACCACTGTGGAAGAGTGTGTAGATTCCTCAAGGACCTAAAAAAACATAAATACCATTCAATCCAGCAATCCTATTACTGCGTATATATCCAAAAAAATATAAATTGTTCTATCATAAATTTGCACACATATGTTTGTTGTAACACTATTCACAATAGCAAAGATATGGAATCAGCCTAAATGTCCACCAGTGGTAGACTGGAGAAAGAAAAAGTGGTACAACTGATCTTCAATAAACCTGACAAAAACCAGCAATGGGAAAAGGATTCCCTATTTAATAAGTGGTGCTGGGAGAACTGGCTATCCATATGCAGAAAATTGAAGCTGGACCTCTTCCTTACACCTTACACAAAAATCAACTCAAGATGGATAGCAGACTTAAATGTAAAATCCAAAACTGCAAAAACCCTGGAGGAAAATCTAGATAATACCATTCAGGAAATAAGCACAGCAAAGATTTCATAATGAAAACCGCAGAAGCAATTGCAACAAAAGCAAATATTGATATATGAGATATAATTAAACCAAAGAGCTTCCACACAGCAAAAGAAACTATCATGAGAGTGAACAACCAACAGGAGATGGGGGAAAGTTTTTGCAATCTAGTCATCTGACAAAGATCTAATATCCAGAGTCTACAAGGAACTTAAAAAAATTTACTAGAAAAAAACAAACAACCCCATTAAAAAGTGGACAAAGGACATGAACGGACACTTCTCAAAAGAAGGTATGTATGTGGCCAACAAACATATGAAAAATGTTCAACATTACTGATCACTAGAGAAATGCAATTCAAAACCACAATGAGATACAATCTCATGACAGTCAGAATGGTGAATATGAAAAAGTCCAGAAATAACAGATGCTGGCAAGGTTGTGGAGAAAAAGAAATGCTTTTACACTGTTGGGAGTGTAAATTAGTTCAACCATTGTTGAATGTTGTTGTTCAACCATTACATGGTGTGGTGATTCCTCAAAGACCTAAAGGCAGAAATACCATTTTCTGCCTTTGGTATTTGATACCCAGTAATCTCATTACTGGACATATACCTAAAGGAATACAAATTAATGTATTATAAAGATACATGCACACGTATGTTCATTGCAGCAGTATTCATAATGGCAAAGACATGGAATCAACCCAAATGTTCATCAATGATAGACTGGATAAAGAAAATGTGGTACACATACACCACGGAATACTATGCAGCCATAAAAAGGAACAAGATTATGTCCTTTGCAGGGACATGGATGGAGCTGGAAGCCATTATCCACAGCAAATTAATGCCAGAACAGAAAACCAAACACCACATGCTCTCACTTATAAGTTGAAGCTAAACAATGAGAACACATGAAGGGGAACAACACACACCAGGGGCCTTTTGGGAGCATGGAGTGGGGAGGAAGAGCATCAGAAAGAATAGCTAATGGATGCTGGGCTTAATACCTAGGTGATGGGTTGATCTATACAGCAAACCACCATGGCACATGTTTACCTATGTAACAAACCTGTACAGCCTTCACATGTGCCCCAGAACACAAAAGCTAAAGGAAAAAAAAAAGAGAAGAAAACGTAGTACATCTATACCATGGAAAACTATGCAGCCATTAAAAAAGAGAGATTATATTCTTTGCAGGAATGTTTGCAGGAATATAGCTGGAGCTGGAGGCCATTATCCTCAGCAAACTAATGCAGGAACAGAAAACCAAATACTGGGTGTTCTCACTTATAAGTGGGAGCTAAATGATGAGAACACATGGACACAAAGAGGGGGAACAACAAACACTGGAGCCCATTTGAGGGTGGAAGCTGGGAGAAGGGAGAGGATCAGGAATAATAACTAATGGGTACCAGCCTCAATACTTGGGTGATGAAATAATCTTTACAACAAACCCCCATGACACAAGTTCACCTGTGTAACAAATCTGCACATGTACCCCTGAACTTAAAAGTTGAAAAAAAAACAAAACAAACTTGAGGGCCAGGCGCGGTGAGGCTCCCGCCTGTAATCCAGCTCTCAGGGGAGGCAGGCGGGAGGATAGCTTGAGCCCAGGTTGAGACCTGCCTGGGTAAATAGTGAGACCCGTTCTCTAAAAAAGGAAAAAAAAAAAAGACAAAAAAACTTAGGACAACTGAGTCACTGAACATGAGAAGCTTGCTAAGAAGACAGAAGAAAAATGAGAGATGGCGAATGGAACAGCTCAGTCTCAGCTCCCAATGTGACACAGAGATAGGTGATTTCTGCATTATCTAACTGAAGATTGCTGGGTTCATCTCACTGGGAGTGCGGACAATCGGTGCTAGTCCAGCCTGCAGCCGACCAGCCAGAGCTAAAGCAAGGGCAAGGCATGCAGCCTCACCTGGGAAGCGCAAAGGGAAAGGGAATCCCTTTTTCTAGCCAGGGAACTGAGGCACACAACACCTGGACAATGGTCAACTCCCACCCCAATGCTGCACTTTAAGCAAACAGGCACACCAGGGAGATTATATCCCACACCTGGCCGGGAGGGTCCCGCGCCCACAGGGCCTTCCTCATTGCTAGCACAGCAGTCTGCGACCTAACCGCCAAGGCAGCAGGCTGGGAGGGGCACCACCATTGCTGAGGCTTAAGTAGGTAAACAAGCCCTGGGAGATCCAACTGGGTGGAGCTCACAGCAGCTCAGGAGTCCTGCCTGTCTCTGTAGACTCCACCTCTGGGGACAGGGCACAGCTAAACAGCAACAACAACAACAACAAAAAAGCAGCAGAAACCTCTGTAGGCGCTGACTCTGACAGCAGAGAGCAGTGGATCTCCCCAGTCCCGGAGGCTGAGATCTGAGAGCGGACAGACTGCCTGCTCAAGTGGGTCCCTGACCCCTGGTAACCCTAACACAGGGAACGCATCCTCCACTAGGGGGCAGACCGACACCTCACACCTCACATGGTGGAGTACACCCCTGAGGAAGCTTCCAAAGCAAGAATCAGACAGGTACCTCGCTGTTCAGCATTCTATCTTCTGCAACTCTGCTGCTGACACCCAGGCAAGCAGGGTCTGGAGTGGACCTCAAGCAATCTCCAACAGACCCGACAGCTGAGGTCCCACAACTGTACAAGGAAAACTAACAAACAGGAAGACACCTACACCAAAATCCATCAGTATGTCACCATCATCAAAGACCAGAAGCAGATAAAACCACAAGATGGGGAAAAAAGCAGGGCAGAAAAGCTGGAAATTCAAAAATAAGAGTGCATCTCCTGACAAAGAGACGCAGCTCATCGCCAGCAACGGATCAAAGCTGGACGAGGAGAATGACTTTTGACGAGATGAGAAGAAGAAGGCTTCAGTCCATCAAACTTCTCAGAGCTAAAGGAGAATTCATTACCAACACAAAAGGCTAAAATTTTGAGAAAAAATTAAATTGATAACCAGAATAATTAATGCAGAGAAGATACCATAAATGAATGGGCAGAGATAGAAAACCATGACAGAAATACATGACAAATGCACAAGCTTCGGTAACCAACTCCATCAGCTGGAAGAAAGAGTATCAGTGATTGAGGATCAAATGAATAAGAAATAGGCGAGAGAAATCTAAAGAAAAAGAAAGAAAAAGAAATGAACAAAGCCTGAGAAAGAATTATGGGATTATGTAGAAAAGACAAATCTATATGGTGGGGAGAAGCGTGAAAGTGAGGGCAAAATGGAACCAAGTTGGAAAACACTCTTCAGGATATCATCAGGAGAACTTCCCAACCCTAGTAGGACAGGCCAACATTCAATTCAGGAAATACAGAGAAACGCCCACAAAGATACTTCTCCAGAGAGCATCACCAGACACATAATTGCCAGATTCACCAGAGTGGAAATGAAGGAAAAAATCTTAAAGGGCAGCCAGAGAAGGTCCGGGTTACCCACAAAGGGAAGCCCATCACACTAACAGCAGATCTCTCGGCAGAAACTCTACAAGCCAGAGAGTAGGGGCAATATTCAACATTCTTAAAGAAATTTTAAACCAGAATTTCATATAGCCAAACTAGGGTTTCATAGAGGCGGAAGGAGAAATAAAATCCTTTACAGACGGCAATACTTAGAGATTTTGTCACCACCAGGCCTGTCTTACAAGAGACCCTGAAGGAAGCGCTAAACATGGAAAGACAACCAGTACAGCCACTGCAGAAACATGCCGAAATGTAAAGACCATCGAGGGCTAGGAAGAGGCTGCATGCAGCTAATGAGCAAAATAACCAGCTAATATCATAATGGCAGGATCAAGTTCACACATAACAATAATACAACCTTAGTATGTAAATGGACTAAATGCTCCAATTAAAAGACACAGACTGGCAAACTGGATAAAGAGTCAAAACCCATGGGTCTGTTTGTATTCAGAGAGACCCATCTACATGCAGGAACACATGGAAACAAAATAAAGGATGGAGGAAAGATCTACCAAGAAAATGGAGAACAAGAAAAAGCAGGGGTTGCAATCCTAGTCTCTGATGAAACAGACTTTAAACCATCAAAGATCAAAGAGACAAAGAATTTGTTACACTTATTAGTAGGGATCAATTCAACAGGAAGAGCTAACTATCCTAAATATATATGCACCACCCAATACAGAACTACAGATTCATAAAGCAAGTCATAGACACTTACAAAGGGCATGAACTCCCATACAATAATAATGGGAGATTTCCAGCACCACTGTCAACATTAGACAGATCAGCGAGACAGAAAGTTAAAGGATATCCAGGAATTGAACTCATCTCTGCAGCAAGCAGACTAATGAACATCTACAGAACTCTCCACCCCAAATCAACAGAATATACGTTCTTCTCAGCACCACACCGCCTTTATTCCAAAATTGACCATATAATTGGAGTAAAGCACTCCTCGCTCAAATGTACAAGAACAGAAATCATATAACAAACTGTCTCTCAGACCACAGTGCAATCAAACTAGAACTCAGGACTAAACTCAATCAAAAACCGCTCAACTACATGGAAACCGAATAGCCCTGCTCCTGAATGACTGGGTACCTACAACAGAAATGAAGAGGCAAGAAATAAAGATGTTCTTTGAAACCACTTTGAGAACAAAAGACATACCAGAATCTCTGGGACACATTGAAAGCAGTGTGTGGGGAAATTTATAGCACTAAATGCCCACAAGAGAAAGCTGGAAAGATCTAAAATTGACACTCTAATATCACAATTAAAAACTAGAAGCAGAGCAAACACGTTCCAAAAGCTACCAGAGAGCCAAGAAATAACTAAGATCAGGCAGAACTGAAGGAATGAGAGACACAAAAAACCCTCCAAAATCAATGAATCCGGGAGTTGGTTTTCAAAGATCAACAAATTGATGGACTGCTATGAATAATAAAGAATCAAATAGGCCAATAAAAGCGATGAAGGGGATATCTGACCCTGAAACTACCATCGAGAATACTATATAGAATCGAGATACAAAAAGACTAAACCAAGAAGAAGCTGTATCCCTGAATGAATAATACTTGAGCTCTGAAATTGAGGCAATAATTAATAGCCTACCAACCAAAAAAGTCCAGGACCAGATGGATTCTACCAGAGGTACAAAGGAGGAGATGGTACCATTCCTTCTGAAATTATTCCAATCAATAGAAAAGGGAATCCTCCTAACTCATTTTATGAGGCCAACATCATCCCTGATACCAAAGCCACAGCAGAGACACCACAAAAAAGAGAATTTTAGACCAATATCCCTGATGAACATCGTGCAAAAATCCTCAATAAAATACTGGCAAACGGATCCAGCAGCACATCAAAAGCTTATCCAGCATGATCAAGTTGGCTTCATCCCTGGGATGCAAGGCTGGTTCCAGCATACACAAATCAATAAACATAATCCAGCATATAAACAGAACCAAAGACAAAACCATATGATTATCTCAATGGGTGAAAAAGGCCTTTGACAAATTCAACAGCCCTTCATGCTAAAAGCTCAATAAATTGGTATTGATGGAGCGATATCTCAAAATCATAAGAGCTATTTATGAGAGCAAACCCCACAGCCAATATCATACTGAATGGGCAAAACTGAGTATTCCTTTGAAAACTGGCACAAGACAGGGGATGTCCTCTCTCACCCTCCTATTCAGCATAGTGTTGGAAGTTCTGGCTAGGGCAATCCGGAAAGAGAAAGAAATCAAGAGGTATTCAGTTAGGAAAAGAAGAGATCAAAATTGTCCCTGTTTGCAGATGACATGATTGTGTATTTAGAAAACTCCATTGTCTCAGCCAAAATCTCCCTCAAGTGATAAGAAACTTCGAAAAGTCTCAGGATACAAAATTAATGTGCAAAAATCCACAAGCATTCTTATACACTAGTAACAGCAAACAGAGAGCCAAATCAGGGAATGAACTTCCATTCACAATTCTTCAAAGATAAAATACCCTAGCAATCCAACTTGCAAAGGGACAAAGGACCTCTTCAGGGAGAACTACAAACCACTGCTCAGTGAAATGAAAGAGGACATATAAACAAATGGAAAACATACCGCTCATGAGATGAGGAAGAATCAATATCATTAAGAAAATGGCCATACTGCCCAAAGGGTTATTTTATAGATTCAATGCCATCCCCATCAAAGCTACCAATGATTTCTTCTAGAATTTGGAAAAACTGCTTTAAAGTTCATATGGAACCAAAAAGAGCCCACATCTCCAAGATTAATCCTAAGATCAAAAGAACAAAGCTGGAGCATCCACCTACCTGACTTCAAACTATACACAAGGCTACCAGTAACCAAAACAGCATGGTACTGAGGTACCAAAACAGAGATATATAGACCAATGGAACAGGAGAATAGAGGCCCTCAGAAATAATACCACACATCTACAGCCATCTGATCTTTGATAAACCTAAGGAAAAACAAGAAATGGGAAAGGATTCCCTATTTAATAAATGAATTGGGAAAATTGGCTAGCCATAAGTGAAAGCTGAAACTGGATCGCTTTCCTTACTCCTTATACAGCGAAAATTAATTCCAAGATGGATTACAGACTTAAATATTAGACCTATTACCTAAAAACCCTAGAAGAAAACCGAGGTATACATTTCAGGACTTAGGCCTGGGCAAAGACTTCATGTCTAAAACACCAAAAGCAATGGCAGCAAAGCCAAAATAGACAAATGGGATCTAATTAAACTAAAGAGCTTCTGCACAGCAAAGAAACTACCATCAGAGTGAACAGGCAACCTACAGAATGGGAGAAAATTTTTTGCAATCTGCTCATCTGACAAAGGGCTAATATCCAGAACTTCTAAAGAACTCAAACAAATTTACAAAGAAAAACAAACAACCCCATCAAAATTGGGCAAAGGACATGAACAGACATTTCTCAAAAGAGAACATTCCTTTGTATCCAACAGACACATGAAAAAATGCTCATCATCACTATTGTGCATCAGAGAAATGCAAATCAAAACCACAATGAGATACCATCTCACACCAGTTAGAATGGCAATCATTAAAAGTCAGGAAACAGGTGCTGGAGAGGCTGTGGGAGAAACAGGAACACTTTTACACTGTTGGTGGGATTGTGACTAGTTCAACCATTATGGAAAACAGTATAGCGTTCCTCAAGGATCTAGAACTGAAGTACCATATATTATGTCCATCCCATTGCAGGTATATACGGATTATAAATCATGCTGCATATAAGGAGCCGCATACACCGCATTATGTTTGTGCGGCACTATTCTAATAGCGAAGACTTGGAATCAGCAAATGTCCATCCAGTGACAGGATGATTAAGAAAATGGCAGCACATATACCATGGAATACTTATGCAGCCATAAAATTGATGAGTTTGTGTCCTTTTTTGGGGACATGGATGCAGCTGATATGTTCTCAACAAACTATTGCAAAGAGACAGAAAACCAAACACCGCGTATTTCTCTCTCACTCATAGGTGGGAACTGAACAATAAGGATCACTTGGTTCGGGAAGAGACATCACACACTGGGGCCTATCATGTGGGTGGGAGGGATTGCACTGGGAGTTATACCTGAGTGTAAATGATGAGTTGATGGGTGCTGGCGAGTTGATAGGTGCAGCACACACCAACATGGCACAAAGTATACATATGTAACAAACCTGCGTTATGCATGTGCCTAGAACTTAAAATATAATAATAAAAAAAAGAAAAATGAAAAGAAATTGGAAACAATAAAATAAAATATTAGGTTATTCTATTCAATAACTCCTGCAACAAAACTGAAATTAGAGAATAAATGTTAAAAACAATGAAAATGCCAAAACTGTATTCAGAGGGAAATTCAGAGTATTAAAAATTTTTCTTAAACACAGAGTACAGAAAATAAGAAGTAAAATTTGAGAATAGAAGCTAAAGAGTAACAGAATAAAATACTGTATGCTAATTTTAGAAATCAAAAAGTAAAAGATGCATTACAAAAATCATTTGTGGGAAAATTTATTATACCAAGATAATGTAAAATTTGTAATTTATACCAACTTGGTTCTCTCATAAAATATTAATGTAAAATATTTTTAAAGAATAAAAAATGTACCTACAAAAAGCAGAAAAAAGAACTAAGAATTAAATGTTGAGTATATAGTAGATTAAAAACAACAGTAGGATAAGTATATAAACTCAAAAACTTGCTCCTTTAAGGGGAAAAACCACAATATGAAATGGCAAATCTAATCCAAAAAAAGAAGGAAGGCACTAATATACAATTAGAATGAGAAATGGAAGGATAAAAACTATCATTTATGTGCAGCTGTCTACCTACGAGATAATTTGACGAGTACTTTACAATCATTAGAACATTTAGAATACTCTACAACCTTATCAGGTAGATATTTGTATTCCAATTTTCCAGAGTAAATTGAGCCTCAGAGCATTAAGAAACTTGTTCTAGCCACAAAGCCAGGAAGTGATAACGCCCTTATTGGAATCCTAGAAGACTTGTAAATTGCAATCTCAACCGCTATGGAGATTAACACCAAATGAAAGTTATTTAAATTATGAGAGAATCGTATGTGCAAGTCCACTGAAAAATCAAAAACTTCAATGAAAAGAATACATTTATTAAAAAAGTAAATTATCAAAATTTACAGAACATTCGATAAAAAGATCATCTAAAGTCAAAACCAACCTTAAAACCTGTATTTTAAATGCTCTATGTATTTGTACAAATAAGTTCTAGAATGCCTTCAACTGGTCAATCATCCTTAGCCTATTTATTCTTTTCCAGAACAGAGGAAAAAATGAAAAAATCCATGATTTGTATGAAGTCAACATAATTAGCTGTATCATAGACTAAACATAAGTACTACAAAAAAGGAGAATGAAGGTAAACATAATTATGAATATTTTACACAGAATTCACAAATAAAATATTATCAACTTAATCCGTTAGTGCAAATCTTGTCCAGAAAACTGATTGCAAGTGTGCAGGGGAGTAGCAATTTATCTCAGCCCATGAGGTAATAGGACTAGACTTGAGCAGCTTGAGCCCCAACACCTTTTGCCTCAGACAAAAGGTGGGTTCAAAGATCTGAGCTGGGTGAGTGGGTGAGATGAGGGTGGCATTCCCAGCTGCTGTCACAGATGAAAATCAAGATGAGGGATGAGCTACACCTGGTACTTGCTGCTCTGCCACAACTTGCTGAGCATGAGCAAATTGCTGCTAACACTGGACATCTACTTCTGCAGTCAGATGCCCGTTCACGGATGTATGTCCCATTCCCAAAGGTGACGAGAATCCCAGGGAGCACACCTCTGGGTGGTGGATCCATATGTTTGTGGCATATGCTCTCTCTAGGGGTCTTTAAACTAATGATGAGATGTTCTTATAATGCAGTATGTTTTCCAAATAAAAGCTTCACCATGATTTTGAAAGACTGTTAAAAAGTTTGGTTGGATTCAAAGCCCACTCACATTATGGTAAGAAATGTCAACATTACATTTATCAATGAAATAAAGGAAAACTTTAGCTTGAAATATAATTTCAGTTGTTAAAATGTAAAAACTTTCAATGGATGTAAAGTGTGTTTTAGAATGTATTATCTGCCTATGTTAATAAAGTTTCTTGTTGATGATGACTGTTATGGTTTAAATGTTTGCATTCCCTCCAATATTCATGTTAAAACTTACTCCTCAATGTAACAGTGTTAAGAGATGGGGCCTTTATATGGTGATTATATTAGGAGGTCAGAGCCCTCATTAACAGTGTTAGTGACTTTACAAGGAATGGAGGGAACTAGCTAGACCCTTTTGCTCTTCTATCCCTTCGGTTACGACCCCTATGGAGGATGTTGCAATAAGATGCCATCTTAGAAGCTGAGGCTAGGCCCTCACCAGACACTGAAACTGACATTACCTTGACTTTGGATTTCCCAGTCTGAAGAACTGTGAGAAATAAATTTCTATTCTTTATAAATGAACTAGTCTCAGGTATTTTGTTATAGCAGCACAAATGAACTAAGACAATGACCTACAAAAATTTAAAGAGAACATAACCAAGCCTTCATCAGAAAATTATGTGTAATGTTTTCAAGCATAAATGCTAGTATATATTTACAATAAAAGTTATGTCCATGGGAGAAAGGTAAACTTTATCACAGTAAATTCAGAAATAATTTATTTGCAAGTTGGAAGTTTTATTCACATTTAAGGATAAATACCATTATATTAATATCATTTCTTATAAAAATATAATTTTTTTCATATTTCATATAGGTGACCTCCAACCTCCTGTAGTTTACCTTGGGGTATCATACAAGTACTACTGTTTTCTATGTGTGCCCTGACCCTGACATAAGGCAAGATGTATAAAACTTTAGAAGTAAATTAAATGAATAATAATAATAAATCACAATAAGATGTATTCCCAGTAATAGAACTATTAGAAAATCAGTTATAACATCGACACATCAATGAAGAAAAGTACTGTCTGCCTTAAATTGGCAAGATTAAAAATAATGACCATGTGCAATTTGGAATCCTTGTGACAAAACAACCACCATGACATACTTTTGTGTACTACCTAGCATTTCCAAGATTTCAATTTTAAATAATAATTGAACAAGAGAACAGATATCTATGTTCAAGGTTGTTTCAATTTTTAAAACAACTAAAACTTGAAAAACTCAATGTCCAACAATAAGAAACTGGGTAAAGGTGACACACCCATAATATTAAAACGCTGCACAGCTATTAAGAGAAATCAAGTAAATGTGCTCAAGTTATCTCTTGCTACATAAAATATTCCAAAAACATAATGACTAAAAACAGCAACAGTATTTCTTTCCTTACAAATATGCAGTTTGTTCAGGGCTCATCAGAAATGACTCTGCTCTACTCAGAGTCATCTCAGGTGGCTAAAAGGTTGGGGACTGAAATCATCATGTATCTCTGGTGATTGGCTGGGGTAAGCCAAGCATTTGAGGGCTGGAATAGCTGTGGCTCCTTGGGCAATTTTTTCTCTAATATGGTTTTTCCATGTGTTCTCTCCAGCATGTCTGTTTCAGAATAGCCAGACATCTTACATTGTCGACTCAGGAATCCCCGCATAGGTACATTTTCCAAAAGAGAAAGAGCCAAACAGAAGCTGTGTCACCTTTTATGACCCAACCTCAGAATTAACATGGTATCATTCTGCCATATAATATCCTTTAGAATCAAGTCACTAAGTCTAGCCTATATTCAAATAGGAGGAGAATTAAACTCCAATTTGTGATGGGCTGGGATGAAATGGAAGTATCAAATAATTTATCAAAATGTTTTAAAACATCAACAAGATATTTATTGACTTCTTAAAAAGTTACATATTACGAATAAAAATGTAACAAATATATATCCATGTTAACTTCTACATATGGATTTATAGATATATAAGAAAGTGTAAATATCTACTAAGCAAAATATAATCTCAAGGTTATGCACCAAAGAATTAGGAGTCTTTATATGTGCACGGGGAGCTCAAAAGGCAAATTCACTTATTTTGGTTTATCTGTAATTCTAATAAACATATACCACTGCAAAATTTAGGAACTATAAATAATAATAGAATTAAGCAAAAATGTGAAGTATGTCTCAAATAATTTTTTAACTTTTTTAGAGTCCTGAAATAGTCACCTTCTTTTTAACTGCCTAAAACCTGTAAAGAAGAAATTCTGCAACAACAGAGGCAAAGTGTGATAAGAATCCAAGCGATTTTATTTGTTTAAATCTTCAACCCATTTTCCAAATTCATAGTAGGCTCATATCAAATTCCCAGAAGCCTTATTTTTCAGGCCTGAGAAAGCAATCTTGGCCACTGTATTGGGTTGAATTATGTCCTTCCCCCTCCAAAGATACGTCTAGTCCTAACCCCTGGTACTTGTGAATGAGACCTTATTTAGAGATAGAATTTTTGCAGGTTTAATTAAGTTAAGGATCTCAGCAGATTATCCTGGATTTAGGGTTGGCCCCTAATACAATCACTAGTGTCCTTGTAAGAGAAAGAAGAGAGAGATTTGAGACACAGAGGGGAAGGCCATGTGAAGAGGAAAGCAGAGTTTGGAGTGATGAGTCTACAAACCAAGGAACACAAAGAACTACCAGCCACTAGCAGAAGCTAGGAGAGGCGAAAGAAACAGATTCTTCCCCAGAGCCTCTAGAAGAAAGAAACACCGACGATACCTTGATTTTTTATTTCTGGCTCCAGAACTGTGACAGAATCAATTTCTGTTGTACGTTTATGGTAATTTATTATGGCAGTCTTAGGAAATTAATACAACCACCATTATATCCATATACATATATCATTGTCAGCTTCAAGATCCCAGTAGGCTGCTCTGTAATGGAAGAAAAAGAGCCTGGGAAAGTTTAATCCACTCTTTAATTACGGGAACAAGAGAATAACAGGGATATACTCTAGATAGGATGGGCCTGCTGCAGCATGCCTCAAGCTCTAATACATGCAGCCTGCCTAATTCTTTTTAATTTTTACGGGTATATAATAGTTGTACATATGTATAGGGTACATGTGATATTTTGATAAAGGCATCTAATGTGTAATCATCAAATCAGGGTAATTGAGATATCCATCATTTCAAACATGTATCATTTCTTTGTGTTGGGAATATCCCAAATCAACTTCCCTAGTCATTTTGAACTATACAATAAATTATTAACTTGAGTCATCCTATTGCACTACCAAACACCAGATCTTATTCCTACTGCCTAGCTGTATTTTTGTACCCATTAACCAACTCCATCTTATCCTCCTCTCCCCACTACCTTCTGACACTGTGATAACCATCATTCCACTCTCTACCTTCAGAAAATCAAATATTTTAGCTCCCAAATATGAGTGAGAACATGCAATATTTGCCTTTCAGTGCCTGGCTTTTTTCACTCAGCACAACGTCCTCCAATTTTCACTAAACACAAAACTGTTTAGTGACTGTCTGAGCAGTAGGTCCAGAGTTCTGTTTCTTTGAGCATCTACTCAGTCTTTAGTACCATAAAATATGCCAGTTCTTATTCAATTAATTATTTGGACAAAAATATGTATTCAATCCTTACAAGGAATAGAGTGGTATCCTAAAGACTGAAGAACAGTTTGAATAGTTTTCCTTAATATATACTTCAATAGAAGTAGAGAAAAGAAATAAAAGAGACAGAAGTAAGGAATAAAAAAAGTAGGAGAACATTAAAGAAGAGTACTTGAGGTATCCTTAATAATTAACTATATTATCTGGTCTAATGTATTTAAATTTTACCTTCCTAAGGCTACCAACAATTCTGATGGAGAGGAAGGACAAAGCACTATAAATGCTTAGGCAAACTTCCAGCAAACATTACACAAAGTAAATTTTCCAGTGTCAAAGAAACATGCTTTTTCCCTAGGGTTCGTTCCAAAAGATGGCCCTATTCAGAACTGTAGAAAATAAAAAGTTTCTCTTCAAAGTTTCCCTTCTTGTTAAAGAATAAATCATAAGTGTTAGAAATAATAGTTTCTTTTAAAGACTAATTTTATGCTAGACATGCTCACAGGCACGTAGTACATTCTATGTCCTTGTACTTTAACCAAGATATCTATGCCAGACACGCTCACAGGCATGTCCCAGATTGCAGCCTACGCCCCTTCCTTATTTAGGAATATTATTACTCTTTTAAGTCCTTTAGTAAGCAACTTCCTCTTTTCCTTTGTCTGTCTATTGCCTTTACCTATTTAGAAAAGTTTTAAATTATTAGCCAGTTGGGTTTTAGTTTAGATTGTGTGGTCTGGCTCTAGCCAGTGGAGACAGGATACAGTAGCAAGGACAAACTGCATAAGAAATAAAAATTACTTCCCTCCTTTGTTCAGATGTGCTCTCGCCATTGTTCCATCTGTGATGAGCACCCTTTCTGCAGAAAGTAAAGATTGCCTTGCTGAGAGAATTAAATTTATGTTTGAGTGCTATTTCTTTGCGGCACTGGGGAACAAGCATTCTGTTTCTAAATAAACATTTTACATATAACAAGAACCAACTTGCAAGTTTCAGGTCTGTTTCATGTAGATCTGAGTAGTTGGGAAAGTGTTTCAGGTTCCCTCCTCAAATTTCTTTTATGGTACTCTCTCACTGTGGTCCATTTTTTCTGACCTCACAGCCCAGTAACTAAATGTATATTTAGAAACCAGGATCTTCCTTTGTACTGCATCTTCTAAAACTGTCTGCTCAGGAAGATTCTCCAAGTTGGGATCTGCCTGGTCCAATTCTTACTTCCTATCACTTCCAAAAAGCATTAGCTGTCATATGAGTCAGTTCCCTCTGGGTCTTCTTCTGTACTCAATGACATCCAGAGGTAAAAATGAACTCATATCTGTGATGATGGAAGGGAATTCTTGAACTCTTCACTTTGTCTTCATATGGTCAACCAGTGGGTGAGATTAAGAGTTTGTTTTGAACCATGTGGAATTTGAGACGCTTATGAGACATTCATGTTAAGATACTGACAATGTTAAGACAGCTGAAAATGCTGGTCTCAGGAGAAAAGCAAAAAGTAAGGCATCCTTTTGGGAGTTGATAACTAGGCAGTAGCTAGAATCATAAAACTGGATGAAATCAACAAAAGGAAACCAACTGGGAAGTCCAAGGAAGAATTACTGGGAACACAAACATGAAACCAAAGTGAGAGAGGATGGGCAAATTACTGAAACCTATCGAGGATAGACAAGACAGACTGAAGTGAGTTAGGAGTGTCAGGGAGAAGAGAACATCAAGAAAAAGGGAAATGGCCAGCAGAATATAATGCCCACAGATGGATCAAGAATGCTAAGAAGCAATGACCTTACATTTGGCAATGTGAAATTTAAAACTTCGGTAAGAACTGTTTTTCAAAAGGTATTGGCCAGGCACTGTGGCTCACGCCTGCAATCCCAAAACTTTGGGAGGCCAAGATGAGTGGATCACAAGGTCAGGAGTTCGAGACCAGCCTGGCCAACATGGTAAAACCACATCTCTACTAAAAATACAAAAATTAGCCAGGCATGGTGGTGGGTGCCTGTAGTCCCAGCTACTTGGGAGGCTGAGGCAGGAGAATTGCTTGAACCCGGAAGGCAGAGGTTGCAATGAGCTGAGATCGTGTCACTGTATCACTTCAGCCTAGGTGACAGAGTGAGACTCCATCTCAAAAAAAAAAAAAAAAAGGTATTAATAGAAGCCAGAGAATGATGTTTGACACATGAATTGGAGTTGAAGTTGAAAAGAAAAATGTGGATTAGAAGTTCAAGTGATTCATTTAGTAGAAGTGGAATTAAGAAGAAATTTTTTATAATGTTAGAACTTGTTTTCTGGTCTGGAAAAAAGGCAGTAGAAAAGAAAGGATTGATATAAAAGAAAGAAGAAATAATTGACAGACAGAGATCTTGGAGCAACCAGAAGACACACTGAAGAATTTGAGGAGAAAAGACAAAGAGTGAGGGGATACAGCCAAGAAAATAATAAATTAGGAACTGAAAAGCAGGAAGGGCAAGGTTATCCAACAGCTGTGGCCTCTATTTTTTCAGCAAAGGAAAGGAAAAGTTTAGCTACTGAGAATGAGATGTACAAAATAATGGGACTTCTGAGGTATTTTGGAATATCCAAAATGACCAGGAGTAGGCATAGAATTTCCACAATGTAATAGAGTTGAAATTAATAAACATGACATATCACTCATACACAGATTGTGGGATTTTCCTTTTACTTGAAGAGTGTTAAAGCTTTGGAGCAAGAACAGAAAAGTAAGCAGCTCCTAAGAGCCAACGTGTGGTGTGGCAGAATACTGGGGAGGAAAGAAGCTGAGAGTGCTGATGAGTTTTGCTAAAGTTATTCATCATGAAACAGGCATCTTGGTCTGTCTGGGATACAGCAACAAAAATATCATAAACTAGGTGGCTTACAAACAACACACTTTTATTTCTCACAGTTTTGGAGACTGAGAAATCCAAGATCAAGGCAACACAACAGCAGACTTGGTGTCTGGTAAGGGCTATTTCCTGGTTCATAGATGGCACTTTTTTGTAGTGTCCTCATATGGAAGAAAGACTAGCTAGCTCTCTGTGGTCTCTTTTTACAAGAGTACTAATCCCAATCATAAAGGCTTTATGCTTATGATCTAATCACCTACCAAAGGTCCTGCCTCTTAATACCATTACCTTAGAGATTAGGATTTAAATCTATGAATTTTTTGAAAATACAAAGCTGCCACGGGGTTGAAGCCACTGCAGAGAGCACCTACTAGGGGAATGCTCCTTGGACCTGTGGGGCCAGGCCACCCCCATTACCTCAGACTGGTAGGACTGTCTGCATACACAAGTCCAGCCTGGGAGAGCCAAAGGCACATGACTCCAACCCTTGAGAGCTTGGATGAGGGTGGCAGTTGGAAAGCCATGAGAGTAAAGGTTGTTCAGAACCTCAAGGGCCCAACGTCCACCCCATCGTGTCCAGAAGGTGGAATATGCAGTCAAACAAGCTTATTCTTGAGACTTAAGATTTAATGTTGCTTGCCCTGTTGGGATTTACAGCTCACTTGGGACCTGATACCCTCTTCTTTCCTATTTCTCCATTATGAAATGGGAATCTCCTATGCCTGTCTCACCATTGTATTTTGGAAGCATGTAACATGTTTGATTTCATAGTTCACGGATGGAGAGAAATCAGCCAAAGGATGAATCATATCTTGAGTCTCACCCATATCTGATTTAAATGATACTTACACCACACTCTGAACCTTAGACTTTTGAGTTGACTGAGTTAAAACTTTGAGGGCTATTAGAATGGAATAAATGTATTTTGCATGCAAGAAGGACATGAATTTGGTGGGGCAGGTGGTGGCAGTGGTGCAGAATGTGAATGTTTGTGTTTCCCCTCCAAATTCATGTTTAAATCCTAACCCTCAAGGTGATGGTATTAAGAGGCAGGGCCTTTGGGGTGATTAGATCACCAGGTCATAACCCTTGTGATTGGATTAGTGTCCTTATAAAAGAGATCACAGAGCTACCTAGTCCCTCCCACCATGTGAGGACACAGTGAGAAGACATTATCTATGAGAAAACAAGCCCTTACCAGACACCAAATCTGCTGCTGCCTTGATCTTAAACTTCTCAGCCTCCAGAACTGTGAGAAATGTTTGCTGTTTATAAGCCACCTGGTTTATAAACAGTTTGTTATAGCAGCCCAAACAGACTAATTCAGTGGGTTTTCACTTGAGTTGACAATGACATCAAATCATAAAGGGAGAATGGGTTGGAAGGCTTGCAGATTCTAAGAACTCAAGAGTTCAATAAATTTCAATCAAGACTTACTCACTATTCATCTACCACATGCCACACTCTGTGCTAAACACTAGAGAAATAGTAGAGTCTCTCTAGAGATTTACAGTACAGTAGGAGAAATGGACATAAAATGTAGTGCCAAAATGAAAATATGTTTGCAGTATAATTTGGAACCAAAGTTAAGAGTTTTTTGCCTTTGGAAGCGAGCAGGAAAGTGAGTTTAATAGAGACAAAAAAGGGAAAAACTTGAAGGACAGCAGTTTATAGTTGTAAAATTCCTGTCTCTACAAGGCCCTTAAGGAGTATACTTACAGATAGAACTTCTAGCAGCCTAGTGGGAGGATTACCTGAGATCATAATCTTTGATACTATATGACCAAGATCTAGCTTAAATATTGTTTCACTAGCTGCCTCTGACGCAGGCCATTCACTAATATGTCAAAATTCACAAATACATCAAATCTCACTAACATATCAAAAGAAAAGAATGACAGCTAATATCTATTGAGTATTTACTATGTAATAGGCAAGATTCAGAGTGGCACACATATATTTACTCATTGAATATTTACAATAACCCTTCAGTACTATAATTATTACTCCTATTTTATAAATCAGAAAATTGAGTAACAGAGAGGTTAAGTAATTTGTCCAAAGTTCAAACAGCTGGTATGAGGCACAGCCAGTATTCCAACCAAGGTACTTTGGTCCTCAGCCTATGAAATAGCAACTCTGCCTCTCAACTTACCATATTGAAAACTGAGACCAACAATAAAATATTTCCAGAGCCAAAGAGGAATTTCCAGACACTGCAATTTTGATGAGACTAAACTGAAATTGCTCACTCATCACTCACTGATGAAATCTCTAAAATTCTTTACCACGATACTCACTCAGGAGTTTAATTGAGAAACAGTAGCTAATTACTAATTTGCTTTCCAAAAAAGATGATTCCTGTTAACATTGTTTTGTTGAGTAAGGTTTGCAAATTTAGGTTACATTACAGGAGACAGCAGAATTCTAGGAGAAGCAAAAGGCTACCACCCATCTTTCTTTTTCCTCCTTTCCCTAGTCAGTCCTCAGCCTTTCCTCTAAGTAAGTATCTGAAGAATAACTTAACATTATCAATTTGATGAGGTGGTAGCCTCCCTGGACAGCCTATATATATAAGCTTGACCTACCTACATCAGTGACCACAGTTTATTGCTGGACACTTGGTCAGCATGGAAACTGAGTGTTTGTTTGACAAAGTGACTTATTGAAAATGTACTTACTGCATTGGTCTATCCATATATCAAAGTTCTGAAGCTGGCTCCTAGGAAGGAATGAGCACCATCTGCCTGAAGCAGACTCACTTCAAGGCTCAGAACCAGAGAAACAAGAAAAGGAAAACACTGTGGGCATGCCTGCCCCAGGCTTTTTACCTTTCCCATCCCACCTCCTCTTAGGAGGAACAGCTGGCCCCTATCTTCAGCTCACTGTAAGCCTGATGAAAATACTTGCTGCCTGAAAGAAACAAAATCTATAATTGGCAGCAGTACACTTATCCCCACTCACCTGAGTCTTCAACCCATGTGCACCCAAGAAATAGCCCGCAGGGATAAATGTCTGCCTGATTGGGTTATTTCTGGTTGTGGAGTGAAAAGAAGCAATCATCAGAGCCTTAAAGTTTCTTGGGGTCTTACCCCTGCTCTCTTCCCTTGTTACTATAGGAGAAAGGACACAATAGGCACATACCTGTTCACAACACCACTTCTCCAGCCTAAGGGAGTAAGCATTTGCCTCTCCTCTCCCATGTTCTCTCTGCCAATGATACTTCACATGAGTAATAGTTTACTTTTCTATGGAAGTGCTAGAATTCATAGACGTTCTTCATCAAGCATGCTTTCTAATGTTTTCCAGTCAATGATAAAGTGTAAAGAAGTTGGAACTCAATTCTAAATAACAAAGCTTTTTCCAAGAGACATATGCAGAAACAAACTTATATTCAAAAGTAAAACCATTGGCAGAGCTATTATTGCCTGTTCTCAGGAAATTTAATTTTTTAATTATTTTCCCACTTACCATGGTAATCTCTTTGACAATCTTTCATATACCCTCACTTTCAAGCCAAGGTTTTTGAACCACACTATTGAAATATAACTATGATAGAAATAGTAAACCTGTCATTTTTTTTTCCAGGATGGAGTCTCACTCTGCTGCCTAGGCTGGAATGTAATGGTGCAATCTTGGTTCACTGCAACCTTTGCCTCCCAGGTTCAAGCAATTCTCCTGCCTCAGCCTCCCAAGTAGCTGGGATTACAGGTGCCCGCCACCACGCCCAGCTAAGTTTTGTATTTTTAGCAGAGACAGGGGTTTCACCATGTTGGTCAGGCTGGCCTCCAACTCCTGACCTCAGGTGACCCACCTGCTTTGGCCTCCCAGAGTGCTAAGATTACAGGTATTAGCACCGTGCCTGGCCAAAACTGTCAATATTTCTATTTGGCTTTCTTAGTTGGAAAATTAAAGGAAAATATTCGTTTTCTAATTTTCTTAATTTTTCCCCCTAAGAGACTTGCTGAGTGTAAGGTTATTATTATAATAACAAACATTCTTTTCCCTGCTGTGGTCTTATTCCAATAATTAAGATTCCTTCCCTCTTTTTTCCTGAATCGAAAAGAATTTTCTAATTGGCAAAGTGTACTACTGCCTGTGGCACTATTGAGTATGTCATGGCAATAGGCCACGTATCCTAGCAATGTAATCTGAATAATAATATAGTGACTGACTGAAAAGGCATTTTGGCTGGGGCACACTGTGGACTCTCCCAAATAGCTAAGGAGCATAATTTTGATAAATTATATAGTTTTATTGTTATTGACCTCCGTGAAAAACCATTTGATTTTCTTTATGCAAAATAGATCTACTCAGATCTTGGAAGGGAAAAAATCCTTCCTTCAATTATACATCAGTGGAAATTATGAAAACTTTGCGAAGAAACCAGAGGAAAAATCATTCCATTAAATCCAACTTCTTTCTGTTATTTTTAAAATGAGTAATGTCATTTTGAATTCCCAAATCAGAGGGCATATACTTTGGAGAAAAGAAAGGATGAAGATAATGATACTAGGAATTTCCTCTGAGTCAGAAAATTTTAAAACATTTAGATAATTAAAGAGCACCTCAATAGAGAATAAAGAATAAAAGGATGTCCTGTGTTTGGAAAAAAATTATTTTAATCTCAGATGAAAAAACTATATGCAAATATAGTTCTAAGCCATAAAAATAAAGGAGTTCCTAAAGCAGTGTCCATCATTTTTTTCTTCAAAGTTTGTATAAGAACCTAATGAAATTGGCCTATCCCTTCTCCAAATACCTTCGTATACTTCACTCACCTGTTCACTTTGTACTCTATACTAGTCTGTTATTCTCAAATTGTTTTGAATGTTTAAACCTAACTTCTGCAAATTACAAATTCTTTTAAGTCAGGGGATGTCATTTCCATTATTCTCACAATATCTAATGTTAGCTATATAATGAGCACTGATGAGCACTGTGTTAAGCATATTTATGATTCATCAACCCATTCTTACCTCATATAAAATTCCTTTTTAATAACTTCCACATCAAAGTGCTATGTGTGAAGATAAATACATGGAAAGAAATCGCATTTTCACCCTGAAGCCCCTAAGAATCAACCAGTTCTTGATCATCACTGTAATAAATTTAGCAAGTGTAAACAACTGTGTGTCTTCTCATTCATTCAAGCTTTTAGCATCTGGTTCAATGTCCTCCTTTCACCCCAACACTTGCCAGCAACTTGGCTGATATTAGTGTGTACATGAATGACCCAGATGAACCTTAGCATCTGTTTTTTAGGATAATTCCCATGATATCTAATGTTAGCTATATAATGAGCATTGTGTTAAGCATATTTATGACTTATTAACCCATTCTTACCTCATGTAAAATTCTTTCCTAACAACTTCCACATCCAAAGTGTTATGGTGTGAAGATAGATAAATGGAAAGAAATCACATTTTCAGCCTGAAGCCCCTAAGGATAAAATAGTTCCTAATCATCACTGTAATACATTTAGCAAGTAAACAACTGTGTGTCTTCTCATTCACTCAAGCCTTTAGCATCTGGTTCAATGTCCTCCTTTCACCCCAAGAATTGCAGGCAATATCAGTGTGTACGTGAATGACCCAGATGAACTTTGACTTGGCTGATATCAGTGTGTACGTAAATGAACCAGATGAACCTTAGCATCTGTTTTCTAATCTCTCATTTCCATCATCATAATTCCACATTAGTAAACTACTTCCATGATCTCAGACCAATTCAGTTTCTTCAGGCTGATTTTCCCCATAAACCTTTCCAATCCTCTCTTTTCTCCCATTCCTCCCTCCTCTTGTCACCACCTTTCATATATACCCTTGATCATATTATCTACCTACCTCTTTATCCACTATATTGCCAATATTATCATCTTTCTCCTGTTACATTTCTCTGAAAAATTCAAATCTGGACTAATGTGAAAAATTCATCTGCATCAGATTTGCAGAGTATTGTTGCCAAAAATACAATATTATATTACTGATTGTTGCAACTACAAATTCATGCTCTTTGACCTCAACTAGAACTTCTACACTGGCCAGAAGTGTTTCTCTATTTAGTTTTACTTCCTAATCCTCATATCATCAACAACTACAATAATATAGTGAGTTCCTATTATTTTTCCTACCCAAAATAGTACCCTTCCTTCTTCTAGGAAATTCTTTTTGAATGGGAGATGGCACTTTCTTACAGATGTCATCCCACTATCTGCTGTGGAGGGTCCTGAGTCGGCACCTGGGCCAAGCTTAAACAGTTTTAGTTTCCTGTTTACCCAGAAATATTTGATTGATACAGAAATGAAAATATGGCCAAAGTCAGATAAAATGCAGTTCCTCCACAGATATTTTTCTAACTAGAAGTGAAGAAGAAAAATGGTAAGGAAGAAGTCAAAAAAAAAAAAAAAAAGGGTAAGAGAAAAAAGAAGGAAGAGAACCACAGTCAGGTAGAAATGTAAAAATATGTTCACATCCATAGTGACCTCTGAGAGCCAGGATCCAAACCGAAATATCTCTGATGTGGAGTCAATTCTCTCATTCTCTCTCTCTCTCTCTCTCTCTCTCTCTCTTTAAATTATACTTTAAGTTCTGGGGTACATGTGCAGAATATGCAGTTTTGTTACCTACGTATGCACATGTCATGGTGGTTTGCTGCACCCATCAATACATCACCTACATAAGGTATTTCTCCTAATGCTACCCCTCCCCTAGTCCCCCATCCCCTGACAGGCCCCCGTGTGTGATGTTCTCCTCCCTGCGTCCATGTGTTCTTATTATTCAACTCCCACTTATGAGTGAGAACGTGCAGTGTTTGGTTTTCTGTTCTTGTGATAGTTTGCTGAGAATGATGGTTTCCAGCTTCATCCATGTCCCTGCAAAGGACATGAACTCATCCTTTTTTATAGCTGCATAGTATTCCATGGTATATATGTGCCACATTTTCTTTATCCAGTCTATTACTGATGGACATTTTTCTTAACCACTATCATACAAACACTCACAGCTCTCCCTATGCTTCCTACCTGCCACCACCCCTCTCATTCAGAAGATGACCTTGATTCCCATTTTAAAGACAAAATATATGTCATAAGAGGGGAACTGCTGCAAGTTCCTGCCACCACACCAGCACAGGTTTTCACACACACACCCTTTATTTCATCTCTTTTTGATAGGATGAGAGAGACTCCCTCCCTCAGGGGCTCATCACCTCCAGTGCTCTGTTTCTAGCCTGCCTGCTCAGCATTACCTGCTCCTTTGATTATTCCTCTTCTCTCCTATGTTCCCAGCCTCATTTTCATTACGCCTTTTCTCTGTCAGTATAAAATCGCGCTCAAATCTTGTGCTCAAATCTTGCGCATTAAAAAAAAATTAAATTTTTTTTCAGCATATCCCCCTCCAAATACTATACTGCTGTTTTCTTTCCCAAATAATCAAATCCTTTTTCTTTCATTTGGCCTCTGGTACAGGAAACTAGATTAATCATAATTTGTGGTTCATGATGATATGTGGTCATCATTTCAAGCCTGGTGATTTTATTTAGTTATTTCTTGCTTTTAATTCTGTAATAATCTGCTTTGAAAGCATCATCTCAAACAAGAGTTGATTTCTTCAGATAAGCTCTAGCCTCTACATCCCAGCCCCCTGGCTTTCCCCTTTCAAGCTGCCATCCTCCTGAGTCCTATATCATTCAATCCATGGCTTTCCTTTTAATATAGTTTTACTGTATCTACGTATTCTTAAAAGTATGTTGTTTCACTTTAGTTATGTGACCTTATAGAAAGAATGCCATTTAATGTTATAATGCCAAGATTTACCTCTCTTTTTAAATGCCACTCTGATTCATTTATTTTGAGCGCTATATGGTATGCCACAGCATTTACTGTTTATCAGGTTAAGGAATTCTATTCATCTTTTTCTAACTTATAAAGAGTTTTGAAATGATGAATGGATATTAAATATAATCAGATGTTTCCTCTTGTTTCTTTTAATATATTAAGGGGTTAGACATATTTATGGATTTTTAAATATTAAACCTTCCTTATATTCTGGGATAAACCAAAATTGACTACAGTTCATTATTAGTTTTAGACACTGTTTGACTTTATGTTCTTTGTATTTATATTAATAAGTCAAATAGCCCTGTAATTTCCCTTTTTCACAATGTCTTTTTATTTTTGGTACCTGGGTTATTCAGACCACATAGAAGCAGCTTGGAAGAAGCTGCTCTTTGCTATTGTCTGGAAGAGTTCCTCCCCAGTACAACTCCTAGAACAGATTCTGTCCTATGGAATGTTTTGTTCTATTTCATTCTGGAACTTGTCTCCAAATACTCTCTTTCAGATTTGTTGACATTTCTTCTCTGTTAATATCCTCTGCTCTCGTGTTTAACACTATATATTGAAACAGAAGATAATCCTCAAGCAATTAATTTATTGCTGCATAGTATTGGGGAACATTAGTCAACAGACTAAATCTTAAACCAAGCCCTCTGGAAATTTGCAGTGCTTAACTTCAGACAGACAAAAGAGTGCAGGTTTCACTTCTCATGAATTTACATATCCCCTGCAGTTACAAGTGTTCTGCAATATACACCACCTTCTTGGGCTGAAAAGCTAAATTTTGCAAGTATTTTTTGTAAATACAAATAAATATTTTATTTTAAAAACTATTTCTTTATATTTCAGCCACATGGGCTTCAGGAAAGTTCTGAGTTAGAAATTTAAAAGTATTTTCCCCTAACGGTCTGCCACCAGCCCCCATGTGTTGTATAAGAATTAGTATTCACTCCCAAACTTTTTGTTTGGGGGCACAGGAAAAGATTGGCCAGAATTTCAAATTTTTCCTGGAACAATTATTATTCTTTTTTATTCCTTTCAACTTGTATTTTTTGTGATTATTAAAAGGTCCTGATAGAGAGGGGAGACAAATATTTGTGTTCAGTCAGCAATTTTATATTCATATTTTATTTACAATTGGTACTTTACTGGCTTAAACTAATTCCTAATGTGTTATATTCTCTTTCAACCACCTGCTGTAAGATAGAATAGAAATAATATCTTACATCCTGATGACAGGGATTTATTGCATGAACTAAATAGAGATGATCTCAATTCAAGTACTACCAACTAATTACTGTAATAAAAATAGCCTTACCTGGCCCCTCCTTTTTCAGCCAGGGAACTATCCTACCTGTGCAGAAACTTGTTGGGTTACACACATTCCTCTGAGCCAAGACCAGGTTCATCAGCCTCTGTCCCACAGTAGATTCCATGGGAGCCCAGTCTATTCTGCAGACTGTCCTGCCGCAGTTGGGAAACTTTTCATATGTGCAAGGACCTGCTGGGAGATACATGCCCACTTGAGCCAATGTGATAGGCACAGAAGCCTCCATTTCACAGTAGATCCTGGGAGAGTGCAGTCTCAGCTTTTGCTCCTCCTTTTGAAGTTGAGGAATTACACCACTCATGCAGAGACCTGCTGGGTGATGCACGTCTGTCTTAGCCAAAAATATAAGCCCATCAGCCTCCTTCCCACAGAAGATTCTGGGAGAATCTCAGACTCAAACTCCAGTCTCTTACTGAATTTGGTGACCTGTCCCACCTACTTAAAGATCTGCTGGGAGACACACCCATCTGAGCCAGCAGGACAGTCTTCTGGACTCAGGACCCTTGTCAGCATCCCCATACAGACCCAGTATCCTACTTGGTTCTTCCCCAGGTCCATCTGGGCCAGAAAGCTGCATCAACTTCGATGTCCTTGCAAGATTTGGAATAAGCTTGGCCTTAGAATGTCTTCTAGTGCTGGGACAACTGGAATGGACAGAGAATCAGGGATCACAGCAGTCAGTATGTTTAGAATCCCTGAAAGGCCCTCTAAAGAAGGACAGGCACAAACAAAGCCAAATTGCGAAGACTGAAGCCAAACTGTGAATCTCTCAATGTGCAGACATGATTGTATGTCTGCAAGTATCAAGAAAATTCAGGGAAATATAACCTCATCAAACAAACAAATTAAGGTGCTAGAGACTTACCCTAAAGTGATGGAAAGGTATAATCACTCAGACAAAGAATTCAAAATAGCTGTTTTAAGGAAGTTCAGTGAACTTCAAGAAAACAGAGAATAAATTTATAAATTTATCAGAGAAATTTAACAGAGATTAAAATAATTTTTTAGAAAAATCAAACACAAATAATAAAGCTGAAAAACAAAGTGAGGAACACCTATGGTAGAAATATTTCTCAGGTATGACAATGTTCAAAAGCCTAATTAAGGATCAAGTAAAAATTGGCATTCTTCTTAGTACATGGTTTGTATTTAGCCCATCAACACGGCAAGTTTTGCTACTGGGCTTGTTTCTCTCTTTGTTTTGTTAAAGGGAAGAGCAGAACCACTATTATGTCTCACTTTTTATCAAATATGTAGCATCTTTGTTACATGAACTTTTTATATGAACTGTATCCCTGGTATATCTTAATTTTCTATCTTGATTTTACTTTCACTCATATTTGTTCACCTGTTTATTTTTTATCCTACTGTAGTTTATGTGTATTTATAAGCCAATTTTCTTCTTTTAGGGGAAAAGGATAGTATAAAACAAAACAAAGATGTCCACATAGAAAGAGATGCAAGCAAACAGCTAAACTGCATCACTAGCTCTACTGCCCTCTCTAACCTGGTATCTGAACTAGAGTGACTACTATAAAAACAGAGGTCTCAAAAAGCTTTCATTCTACATTTGTTCTACCACTTATTCAGAAACTTTTATGATATACCTACTGTGTGCCAGGCACCCTGATCACTGTTAAGTTTACAAAAATATGTAAGTTTATGGTCCTGGACCATCCACCCCCAAACCTCAAATTCAAACAAGAAAAGCAGATAAATATACAGATAAGTGCAATAGAGTGTGTGAGTAGAATACTATAGTAATAATATGATGAAAAGCCTCAGGTGTTCAGGGAAGTACAGAGAACTATAGGTACAACCTAGCTGACTACCCCTGCAAGGTGCATTATTCAGTAAATAGTCTACCTCTAGAGTTATAATGTAAGGTAATTGGCATGTACATCATATCATATCTATGTTGAAGTAATTTAAAGTAAATCAGACATTGTAACATGTATTGTCTCTTTTGCCCTACATTGATTTCAGCTACAGATACATATTTCTCCATCAAGAAATTTACTCACACAATGCATTCCTTGGGATTTGGCCAATTTCAGACTCGGCCTTTCTTCCCACTCTTTCTATCAGGAAAGAGACAACTCCTGTCCTTGCTCTCTGCTTCTGTTGTTTTTAAGCATGCTCTTGGGGGGGTCTCATTCTTTACTCTCAAAGTATATCCCTTCAAAACAAACCTATTGCTCCTCCTAAGGAGAATCCTCATAATTCATATAAGCATTTTAACCCAGGTCTGTATGATGTTAGAGCCTGAAATTTTAATCTTTCCTTTATACTAGATCATCTGTATTACATTAGTTAATATCAAGATAATATATGGCTGATAAGACTTGAGATGTTTAGTAAAAACTTGGTTAACAATTATTAATTCAAGAACAACTATACCACTGAGTTTTTAGAAGGGAGATGAAATATAAATAAAATAATTCTGGAAGAGTCTTCACTGTCTTATTTGAATAGATTTGTCATTTGCCATAAATATGTATATTTGAAATAACTTTAGAATAGTTTCAAGCAGCATGTCAACAAATGGAATTTAAGGAAATTCTAATTACAGTCCTTTCACTTAGCAGATGAATAATTTTGAGTAAGGGTTTTTTTTTTTAATTAAACTTTAAGTCCTGGGAATACGTGTGCAGAATGTGCAGTTTTGTTACATAGGTATACACGTGCCATGGTGGTTTGCTACACCCATCAATCCGTCATCTACATTTGGTATTTCTCCTAATGCTATCCCTCCTCTAGCCCCCCATCCCCTGACAGGCCCCAGTGTATGATGCTCCCCTCCCTGTGTCCATGTGTTCTCATTGTTCAACTCTCACTTATGAGTGAGAACAAGCAGTGTTTGGTTTTCTGTTCTTGTGTTAGTTTGCTGAGAAGGTTTTATGCTTCATTTGCTTCCTCTGATATTGGTAAGTGTTCTCACCTCCTTAACTAGTGTGAATATGGAGATTCTATAACTATATCCAGCAAAGAATAATTAACCATGGGTCACCTTAAAACTATATAAAATATGAATGAGGGTTTCTCTTTGGAAAAGTGGAATTTTTAACTGGTGGTACTTTACATTTCATATCTTTCAATCCCTTCTTTCACCTATAAAGAATCAGAGAAGGGGAAAGGAATGCCTAACAGTAAAGATCTGGGTTAGAAGAACTCTTTTCAATTTACTATACTGACCTTGAAACCAGTATCTATATCATTCAGCCTCTTCCTACATCTTAGGTACAGGTAGAAGTGTAGTTTAGATGACATATGACCAAATGCTCTGACTTACCTTTTAGCAAACATTTTAGAATCCAAGCATCCAAATGAGGGCCTGCTGTCACTGGAGATTCTAAATTCATCTTTACAATGCCCTTGACTTGCATGGTTCTCTCTCCCTAAATTTTTTCAGTCTCCAGTTATCATATGCATGTTGGCTCAGCTCTATACGGAAAAAATAAACACAAGTACATCAGGCTAATCATGCAAAACTAAACCTAAGTGTGGTGATTAATGTCACAAGTTTACTAAGTCATTCAATAAAGGTTTATTCAGCACCTATTACAAACTTATTTGTTGTTTGTTTCCCAATATCCTTCTTCCTTTCTAACACCTTTTCTAACAGCAAAGGTATTTCTTCTGGAGGAATGGCCTCTTTTCTATCTAACAAAACCTGGTTAGATTCTAATTAGTAAACTTTTCTCCTTAGGTGGCAGGCCATCAGATGCTCTTTCTTATCTCAGGCAGGCCATCAGATGCTCTTTCCTATAATTTGAATCTTTGGCAAAGAGTCTAAGATATTGAAAGTAGTTGGAGTTCCATCTTGACCAGTGGCAGCATTCTTGTCAGTGGCTAACGGATCATTAGTCCTCTATCTCCTATCAACAACATGAGCTCCAAAAATCCCTACTGCAATTTAGCTTTTGCTCATATTACCCATAGTTGTTTTCTCTTGTTTGTAACCAAAGAATTTAGCTGATAAATTACCTTTCGTGTATTCACTACTATGTTAGATGCTAAATACTAATGACAGAAAAAGAATCTAAAATAATTAAAACACAGATCCCTATCCTTGCAAGATTTTTCTGTACAGTTCCAAAGTACAATACACGCATATAAGAAGCAAATACAAAATGCAAGAGGTCATTAATTACCAAATAGATTGTTTCAGACTGTAAGAGTTGTCGGGGTCCAAACAAGACAGGGAAGATCAGTAAAGGGTCTTAAATAGATGTAATAGCAGAAGAAAAGGGAAATGACCTTTTAGATGTGAGCGGTCAAATAAACCAGAACTTTGAATTCAAAATGAACAAAATGTGTTACAAGATAGTAAGAATTGATCTTCAATAAGATGATAATCTTCTCAACAATATAGGATCACTTTATTTAAAGTAAATGAGTAAAGAGAGGAAATGAGGACCAACAGCGGTCTTGAGGAATGAAATGTTCACAGAGAGTGCTGGAAGGAGGAAGCCAGAAGCAAGCCAGCAAAGGAGTCTAACACATTGAGAGAGCAAAGAATCAAGGACATTTGAACTGGTCTTTCGACAGGCATTTAACTTCTCTGGTCCTCCATTTTCTCATGTGTAAAATGGGGACAATCATGGTACCACCTCAAAGGTGTTGTGAGGACAAGGTTAGTTGGAACATCACACACCGGGGCCTATCATGGGGAGGGGGGAGGGGGAAGGGATTGCATTGGGAGTTATACCTGATGTAAATGACGAGTTGATGGGTGCAGCAGACCAACATGGCACAAGTATACATATGTAACAAACCTGCACGTTATGCACATGTACCCTACAACTTAAAGTATAATAATAATAAATTAATTTAAAAAAATAAAATAAAATAAATAAATAAATAAATAAAAATATGGACTAGATTAATGAGTAACACAGATCTGCATTTTCAATGGGAGTATGACCTCTGGTGCTCAAGCCTCCAAGAAGTTCAAGTGCAAGTCAAGAAGTGTTCCTTGTTCATTTAGTTACTTGTTCATTATTGACTATCAGGAAAGTAATTTTGAGACAGAAGTGTGACAATTGTTTACAGAGAGAGTAAGTGCTGAAAAAATGGAAGGCGTTGGATTTTTATTCAAAAGTTTGATAGTGAAATGAAAGTGAGAGAAATCATTTTATAAAGAGCAAGCAGGTACGACAACATTCCATAGGCAAGGAGGAAGGGAATAAGGATGAGAATAGAATGAGTTTCAACCTAAGATTTTCATGGAAGTCAAAGAAAAACCCAGGACACAGAGTAGTTTATCTTAGGGAATTGATTACTTCTTCTGCGTATGAAGTAAAAGCATGTTAAGAGGGAAAAGGATGCATTGAAGTGGAGAATAAAAGATATAATGAAATTCAGGACCAATGGACACAATCTTATCTGGAAAATAGAAGAGGCCAAATTTTGTGAAGAGGCCAAATTTTGTTTGTGAAAACAAAGTTACAGAAAGCTGTAAAATACTGGAAAATGGCAAATCTTTGCATATCTTATTGAGACATTCTACTATCTCAAGAAATTTCGAGTTCAAGTGCTCCCTAAACACTATCCTAGGGTTGAGTCAAGAAACCATTTCTATCCAGTTAGGACTTCACAGAACTGGATATCCACCCAAAAACATATATTGTAAAATTGCTTATCTCAGAAAAGATTTTAACTGTTATTCATAAGGTAGAGTTCCAGCATATACAAAGTTAAGTTACATAGATTTGGCCATTAAATCCTTCATAAAAATAACAATTATAAATCCTGTCATTCCATTCTATGAGCTAAACAGTGAACAAAAAAAGAGGGCTATGTCCCTGTTTTTCTTACTGTCCCTGTTTTTTTCTGTAAGAGTGTTTCTTACAGAAATGAGCTGTCATTTTGCTAAGTAACATTCTAGTTTACACAACATGACCTGTAAACTCTAGCCAACTTCTCTTCTGGCACTTACACACACACATACACATACACACACACACACACACCCCTTTTTTTTTCTGTTTTCCTGCTAGACTGCAATATTTGTTGCTTTTGGCTTCCTGGTATCCAAATGCTCTCCCTCTCCTTGTTAGAATCCTGATCTCCCTTTGGGTGGAATTTCCCCATGATTAAGTTTTTCATAGGAGGGCAATTCCTATCTCTTGTTGCTCATGGTTTATCCCACCAAAAAGAAAAAAAAAAAAAAACTTTCTTTGTCTGCTTCCTGGTACAATTAAGCAGTGGACAACATCACCTGAGTTCAATCCACTAGAACTTATAATCAAAAGAAAAGGATGCAGAGACAGAATAGCTATTTGAAGTCCCAGTCTATTACAGCAGAAGCACTGAAGCACAGACCAGACTCTATCCATGCAGCCTGGCCTTTGAATGCCTCTTGGTTTTTGCCCATTTATCAAATCCTATTGCCTGTTGGTTCCCAGTAAAGGATAATCTCTTGATAATCTTCTAATAAACAACTCTTTTGCTTAAAAAATGTCAGTGTCATTTTTTATAACCTGTAAACAAAAAATAATAAAAATAATACTCATTGACACTCTGAAAGAATTGACCATGCTGAATCTATTGAGAGGCAGAACATCAATATCACAGGTGGCAACTGCTTAAGAGAATTTCAGAAACAGTTTTGACTATGAGATTTTGCTTTGCATGCTGACATTGGAACCTAACTTCCACTTACTAAGTACCTCTAAAATGCAGTATCACATATCACAGTGAAATGTTGGAAGGAACCTAAATGTTCTACATAGGAAATTCTCTAAAAAATAAAAATCCATAGGCTATATATGGATTATCATGCAACTATTAAAATCATATTATTAAACAACATAAAATAACATTTTAAATGTTACTGTTATATTATTACCAAACCATTTGGCTAGTATGACCCCATATTTACTCATTATTATCTTTAGAAAAATGACTGAGTGTTGTATGTACTGTGGGTTCATGAGTGATTTTGTTCTTTATATTTTTATTTATGTTTAAGTTTCTTACAATTAACATATATTGCTTTTGTAATTAGATCTTCAGCACTCTAGCAATGTTATTGCAAATAAGTAAGAAAAGCACCTTGTGGTATCTTAGTGCCTAACTTTTTTCTCTTTTATATTTTTCCCAAATAAATATTTACTTTTAATACATCTAAAAAGAGTGAAATTTTCTTTTTTCGAATTATAACTCAAGCTATGGAAGATTAAATTTATGAAATATGTTTTACAACTTAGTTTGGTATAAACATATTTCATCAAGCTATTGGTTAAAAAACTTATTTTTTGCTTTTAGTTTTATTTCAGGAATGAAGACTCAGAAAAAGATAGATTTAGATAGAAATTCCCCCATTTGATCATTCCTTGTTTCCTACATAGCAATCCAAATGACACACATCTTAGTAATCATATGCCCACATACAGAACTCAGAAAAACAATTTCTTATAAAAACAATATTTTACCATAGCTGAAAATAATTTTCAATGGGCCATATCCTTAGTAGGTTTCTTAGAATCTTACTAATTTGTTTTCATTGTTGTTATTGATATTTTGGTATGGGCACCCAACCCACAGAAATATTCACCTGTAGTTCCACATGTTACATTTTATCACTGATTTTTAGTAGAAAAAAATTGCTGCACACAATAATTATTTTCTATTAATTATTATTTTTATTATACTTTAAGTTCTACGGTACATGTGCACAACATGCAGGTTTGTTAGATATGTATACATGTGCCATGTTGGTATGCTGCAGCCATTAACTTGTCATTTACATTAGGTATATCTCCTAATGCTATCACTCCCCGCTTCCCCCTCCCCACAATAGGACCCTGTGTGTGATGCTCCCCTTCCTGTGTCCAAGTTATCTCATTGTTCAATTCCCACCTGTGAGTGAGAACATAAGTTATTTGGTTTTCTGTTCTTGCGATAGTTTGCTGAGAATGATGGTTTCCAGCTGCATCCATGTCCCTACAAAGGACACAAACTCATCCTTTTTTATGGCTGCATAGTATTCCATGGTGTATATGTGCCACATTTTCTTAATCCAGTCTGTCACTGGTGGACATTTGTGTTGATTCCAAGTCTTTGCTATTGTGAATAGTGCTGCAATAAACATATGTGTGCATGTGTCTTTATAGCAGCATGACTTACAATCCTTTGGGTATATCCCCAGTAATGGGATGGCTAGGTCAAATGGTATTTCTAGTTCTAGATCCTTGAGGAATCGCCATACTGTTTTCCACAACGGTTGAACTAGTTTACAGTCTCAACAGTGTAAAAGTGTTCCTATTTCTCCACAGCCTCTCCAGTACCTGTTGTTTCCTGATTTTTTAATGACTGCCATTCTAACTGGTGTGAGATGGTTTCTGATTGTGGTTTTGATTTGCATTTCTCTGATGGCCAGTGATGATGAGCATTTTTTCATGTGTCTGTTGGCTGTATGAATGTCTTCTTTTGAGAAATGTCTGTTCATATCCTTTGCCCACTTTTTGATGGGGTTGTTTGTTTTTTTCTTGTAAATTTGTTTGAGTTCTTTATAGGTTCTGGATATTAGCTCTTTGTCAGATGAGTAGATTGCAAAAATTTTCTCCCATTCTGTAGGTTGCCTGTTCACTCTGATGGTAGTTTCTTTTGCTGTGCAGAAGCTCTTTAGTTTAATGAGACCCCATTTGTCAATTTTGGCTTTTGCTGCCGTTGCTTTTGGTGTTTTAGACATGAAGTCCTTGCCCATGCCTATGTCCTGAATGGTATTACCTAGGTTTTCTTCTAGGGTTTTTATGGTTTTACGTCTAACATTTAAGTCTCTAATCCATCTTGAATTAATTTTCCTATAAGGAGTAAGGAAAGGATCCAGTTTCAGCTTTCTACTTATGGCTAGCCAATTTTCCCAGCACCATTTATTAAATAGGGAATCCTTTCCTCATTTCTTGTTTTTGTCAGGTTGGTCAAAGATCAGATGGCTGTGATGTGTGGTATTATTTCTGAGGGCTCTATTCTGTTCCATTGGTCTATATCTGTTCTGTTCCATTGGTCTATGCTGTTTTGGTTACTGTAGCCTTGTAGTATAGTTTGAAGTCAGGTAGTGTGATGCCTCCAGCTTTGTTCTTTTGGCTTAGGATTGTCTTGGCAATGTGGGGTCTTTTTGGTTCCATACGAACTTTAAAGCAGTTTTTTCCAATTCTCTGAAGAAACTCATTGGTAGCTTGATGGGGATGGCATTGAATCTATAAATTACCTTGGGCAGTATGGCCATTTTCAGAATATTGATTCTTCCTATCCATGAGCACGGTATGTTGTTCTATTTGTTCATGTCCTCTTTTATTTCACTGAGCAGTGGTTTGTAGTTCTCCTTGAAGAGGTCCTTTACATCCCTTGTAAGTTGGATTGCTAGGTATTTTATTCTCTTTGAAGCTATTGTGAATGGGAGTTCATTCATGATTTGGCTCTCTGTTTGTCTGTTACTGGTGTATAAGAATGCTTGTGATTTTTGCACATTAATTTTGTATCCTGAGACTTTGCTGAAGTTTCTTATCAGCTTAAGGAGATGTTGGGCTGACACAATGGGGTTTTCTAAATATACAATCATGTCACCTGCAAACAGGGACAATTTGACTTCTTCTTTTCCTAACTGAATACCCTTGATTTCTTTCTCTTGCCTGATTGCCCTAGCCAGAACTTCCAACACTATGTTGAATAGGAGTGGTGAGAGAGGGCATCCCTGTCTTGTGCCAGTTTTCAAAGGGAATGCTTCCAGTTTTTGCCCATTCAGTATGATATTGGCTGTGGGTTTGTCATAAATAGCTCTTATGATTTTGAGATATGTTCCATCAATACTGAATTTATTGAGAGTTTTTAGCATGAAGGGCTGTTGAATTTTGTCAAAGGCCTTTCCTGCATCTATTGAGATAATCATGTGGTTTCTGTCTTTGGTATTGTTTATATGCTGGATTACATTTATTGATTTGTGTATGTTGAACCAGCCTTGCATCCCAGGGATGAAGCCAACTTGATCATGGTGGATAAGCTTTTTGATGTGCTGCTGGATTCGGTTTGCCAGTATTTTACTGAGGATTTTTGCATCAATGTTCATCAGGGATATTGGTCTAAAATTCTCTTTTTTTGTGGTGTCTCTGCCAGGCTTTGGTATCAGGATGATGTTGGCCTCATAAAATGAGTTAGGGAGGATTCCCTCTTTTTCTATTGATTGGAATAGTTTCAGAAGGAATGGTACCAGCTCCTCCTTGTACCTCTGGTAGAATTCAGCTGTGAATCCATCCTTGCAGTTAGATCTCAGACTGCTGTGCTAGCAATGAGGGAGGCTCCGTGGGCGTGGGACCCTCCAGGCCAGGTGTGGGATATAATCTCCTGGTGTGCCATTTGCTAAGACCCTTAGTAAAGCGCAGTATTAGGGTGGGAGTTACCCCATTTTCCAGGTGTTGTGTGTCTCAGTTTCCCTTGGCTAGGAAAAGGGATTCCCTTCCCCCTTGCACTTCACAGGTGAGGCAATGCCTCACCCTGCTTCAGCTCTAACTGGTAGGACTGCACCAGCTGAGCAGCACCGATTGCCTGGCACTCCCCTGTGAGATGAACCTGATACCTCAGTTGAAAATGCAGAAATCACCCGTCTTCTGTGTCACTCACGCTGGGAGCTGGAGGCTGGAGCTGTTCCTAGTCGGTCATCTTGGGTGCGCCCCTCTATTAATTATTTACTTCATAGGGTGATAAATGTTCTTGTTGCCTCCATTTATTAAGTAGAATTTTCACAAAATCCTGTTCAGTGAGTATATAATCCTATTTTACAGATGAGGAAAGACAGGACCAAGAAGGTCACAGAACAAGTAAGTGGTGGAATATGGTCTACCTATCAGTCTTTCTGCTATAACTTACTGATTGATTTCTATCTATTCTCATAATTCATTCCAGAGCATGATATGGAAATTGTTGAACCATACATGTAGTAGAAGGTGGGCATAGTTGGCTATTGGACTTGGGTTTCAGAGGCAACACTTCAGGAAACTCCACCAGGGTCCACAGTTTGGTCTTTCTTACCCATGTGTCTGCAACTTAGTGAAGCAACACCTCTATATTAAAATTCATTACAAAGTAATGAGTGGTACTGAAATCAAGAGTTAATTAGAATATAATATAAAGAATCATCTAGTAGAGCAGGCTGCAGTGGCATTTGCCTGTAGTTCCAGCTACTCAGAAGACTAAGGCAGGAGGATCACTCGAGCCCAGGAGTTAAGAGGATGTACTGCACTCTTATGGCACCTGTGAATTGCAACACCAACCTGGGCAACATAGTGAAATCCTGTCTCTAAGAAGAGAAAAAAGAGTTATCTAGCATAAATTAGAATATTAGAATGTATTATATTATGAGATATTTCAAGTCAGTGAACATATGATGGATTATTTAACATATTTAAGATATATTAGCATGTATATTTAACAATTTATTAATGATTTAGGAAAAGTAGTATATTACTATTCCAAATCAAAATACATTTTAGAAAAATTGAACATATAGGCATTTTAAAATATTAAGAATCATAAAAGCACTAGAATAAAATATAGATTGATATTTCTCAAGTGGAATAGTAAAGACAGAAATTATAAAGTTTAAAAGACTTGCAATCAAAAACACAATTTAAAAAGGGACAAACTGAGTAAAATATTTGTAGAAAAATGACAATAAAAGAGTTGCTATCCTTATATGCGAAAAAAGTTTATGAAATTAAGAAACAACACTCAGGTAAGATGAAGTTGTGAGATACTTTTCACATACTCACATCCTCCAACACACACACAAAACTTTCTGCTCCAAACATGTCAATAATTTATCAAATATTTTTAAATACAATAAAAAATACATAGCTTTAATTTTTTTTTAAAAAAAAAAAAAGGTTAAACATCATTGTAGTTCAAAGACATAACCAAATACCAAAGGAGCAAGTGGGGCTAAAGTCTTCTGGACTCTGGATCTGGACACAGGAGAGGAGACAGCTGAAGTGACATTCCTGTGAGAAAATGAAAACTCCAAGTGACCCACAGAGACCAGGGACCAACATTAAGTTCATTGCTTGGCAACTGGACAGAGATTAGGTTTTCTTTGTATACAAATATAGACTTTTTAAAAATATGTTGCCTTTATGCAAGGATGTTGCTTTCATAGAGGTTTTTAATGAGGAAAATAAGAGAAAGCAGAGATGACCACCTTCCAGCTATAAATTGAACAAACCTAGTCATAATCTAAAATGGGACAGGAGCTTTAAACCTTGGATGTGACCCGGTTTAGGAGTGAAAGCTTCATGGAACTGAAAGGAGTCAACTCACAAATAACCTCAATATTATATTGAGAGAGGTAAAAATTCAAGTATGAGTGAAAAATGAAACAAAAATGTTCTAATCAAGGTAAGTCTGCATATTGCACTTTTGTTACACATGAAGAAAATCCATAAATACAGCCAAGAAAATAAACTAGATTAATTTATCTTGATAAAGAGAAAATAAAGCAATCCAAAAATGATTTTAAAATAAGTGTTATGTGGCATTTAGGTATAAAATAAAATTAAAGGGAAAAGGAAGAGAATATGAAAAATAAACTAATATGAAATATAAATGGATACAAATATAGTTATTAATTGAAATAGAGTATACTGAAATAAACTCTAAATAGAAGTCAAAGAGAAATTAATCAAAATGGAATACAGTAATAATGAATTTACCAAGAAAAGATCACCGTGAGACAAATAAATCAAAAGTTATGAAAAAGCACTTACAATATTTTAATGAAAAACATTTTAATAAAAATTCCAACAGAAGAGAACAGAGGGAATGACAGGTTTATAACATTTACAAATATAATGCTAAGACTATTTTATAAGAATGTGAATATTCACACTGAAAATGCATACTAAAAAACATAAAGACTACCAAATTACAAAAAGAGCTTTCATACAAAGGGATGACTTCGACTCAAAGCAGACATGTCACTAGCAACAAAATATAGAAGGAAATTAGTCATAGATTCAAAGTAGTAAGTTAATAACTGTCAACCTAAAGTTCTTTTTCTGAATAAGTTATTATTCTCAGTCAATGAAAAACAAATATACTTTTAGGCTTCCCATCTAAGAAACTTTATCACCCACAAAACTTTGCTGAAAGAATGATTAATAAGAGTCCCCACTAGAATGTTCATTATAACATTGTGTGTAGAAGCAAATATTATAATGAACTGAAGTATCTACAGGCAGAAAAATAGATCTTACGAATATGGTATTGAACATTACACAGCACTGAAAATGAATGAACTAAAACTTCACATAATCATGGTTTTCTTACTGAGATCTTAGAACAATTGCTTAGAACAATTGCTCTAAACAATTGCTTAGAACAATTGCTCTAAAGTACTGCGCATTAACTGATAGTGCGACTGGAGCTGCAAAAACATCAATAACAATAGTGAAAACAAATTAGTAAGATTCTAAGAGATTTATTGAGGATATGGCACATTGAAAATTATGTTTAGCCACGGTTAAATTTATTTTTATAAAAAATTGGTGTTCTATTTTTGATATGTGGGCATAGGAATACTAAGACATGTCATGTAGGTTGCTATCTGGGAAATATGAGTAATCATAATTCTTAAGCTTATAAGTTATTTGATTACAAGTTAAAAGCAAGCTTTTTTATTTCATTTTTGCATTTAATCATGTAAAAATGATACATGAAATGAAAGTTTATTACATATTCAGAACTATGAAAGAAGCATATGAACATTCTGAAAGGCCAGTAAAGCTGCCTTTAGTATTTAGCTTTGAGCTTTTTTTCTTTTTAACCTAGGTTAAAAGAAAAGAAGTCAATCATGTAATTCTCACTATCAAAAAGGTAGAAGAATACCAGTGCCTCACCAGAGCAAAATTTTTCTGGTATTGAATTCTAAAGAAAGTTTTCTACGTGATACTCAATATAGATAAAATTAAAAATGAGAATAATGTTAACAATGAAATGTGTGTAGAAAATGTAATAGAGAGTTTTCAATATTGTATCCTGTATGCATCTTAAAAAATGAAAGAGAGAAAGGGAAAAAGGGAGATAGGAAGGTGAAGAGAGAAGGAGGAAGGGACGGAATGAAAGGAGAGGAATAAAGGAAAAAAAGGAATATAACTGTGCATTTTAAAATAATTACAAGAGGAGAAAGTCATACTCTTAAGGGATAGATCAGTGAAAGCAATTTTGCAAAACACTAGACTCCCACTGCCAAATATTTCCTGGTAGTCAGATTTAATTGAAGTATATTATTTAAAAACCATAGAGAAATAGAATGAGTAATCTTAATTCATATACCATAAATATCACTTGTTTTTTATATAAGCTGAAGAGTAGACAGTACAAAGCTATGACTGTTATTCAGGGTCAGGTATGTGAATATTTTTGTTGCTACTTAAAGTCAATTTTGTATGCTGCAGAAAGTACAAGAACGTGTAATAAAATAAAAGGAATTACAAAAACTGAGGAGACTATGGAGACTTTCTGCTGATGCAGATATCAAGCTTCTTCCAATACTGCTTACATATTTGGGAAAATATTCCGATGGAATATAACAATAAGACAAAAAACACATTTTCTTCTTATTCTTTTGACAGAAGCAATAATGAAGCTCAGGGGGTTATGTAAAAATGCACAAAGTGTGTCACATCTTTATCACTGTCTTGATTGCCAGGATACTCGATAATTAAAACTAAACTGATGGTCAGAACTGCCGTAAGAGTATCTCCAATTTCCCCTCATGAGTTTTGTCCGCAGTTGAGTTTTCTGCTTTAACTACAATATTCTGTCAGGGCTGCTTGTTTTGCATGACTGAATCTGACTGTAATAATCAGGTATAGCACCCCAATCACACTGCTGATACATCATAAGATAAGAAGGTGATCTTCAACCTTTTGAATGAAAGCCAAGAACATTTTATTACACATGCTTAAATACAATGAACTATGCAGACTCTGAGATGAGTTCTGATAATCCATTCCCAGTTTACTCTCATGAGAAAATGCCTGGAACACTTTACAGTGTGGTTAAGGAAATACTCTCCATTCTATAGCTCCTATTTCAAATTAAATGACATCTTATCCCATGTCCTTCCCAGCTGACAGTCTTTTTCCAGCTGTGCGAGCCCCTTTTTGCTCAATATTAAGTTCTTACTGAGTCAAGTTTGAGAACTGCTGTCATAGATTGTGTAGGAAATCCTTCCTAGTGTATTCCTAGCGTAGAAAGGATTTCCTACACAATCTATGACAGCAGTTCTCAAACTTGAGCAGACATCAGAATCAAAGATTCATTGAAACACACACTGCTGGGCGTCACTCCTTTAGTTTTTTATTCTGTAGATCTGAGGTGGAGCCTAAGAACTTACATTGTTTACAAATCTTTAGATGATACTGATACCACTGCTCCAGGGACTACACTTTGAGTTCACAGAATGTGGACTGCCTACTCTATCAATTAACACAAATGGTTGCATTTTGATAGAGCTCTTGCCTCCCACTAATCTCAGAACTTTGTGTGCATGTTCTCACTATAGCTACATATTTCCTGTGAGATCAATGTTTCCTGTCTTTGGGGGACAGAGAATTTAAAATTTTAAATGCCTAATTGCCAAGACAGAAACCTGCTGCTTGAAATTCAAGATGCAAACTCCTCCTCAGCTATTCAGTACCATGGAACTTAAAATATTCAGCAATATCACCAAAAAGCTATCCAAAAGCTGTCTGTCTCCTTTGAAAGCTCAAGGTTGGGATTAAGCTCTTCATACCCAACACAAAGTGGTTTGCACTGAATTTAAGAACAGAGGAAGAGAAATCTTCATTTGCCCACTAATTTATTCATTCAAGAAATGATTTATATTATGTGAAAGCACTGAGCTTTGGCAAAAATGAAGAGATGAACAGGACATAAATGTCACCTGCCTGTGTGGAGCAGACAGTGTAAGTGTAATAAGCGTACTGTCAGAAGAAATAAAAAGAGCCATGGGAACGTACAGCAGTTAATTCTGACTTGCTTAGGAAAGCCCTTCCTCTGGAATGATGTTTCAGTTGAGACCTCAAAGAAGAGTAGAAGAAAGCTGCTCAAAAGTGGGCAGAGGAAACAGCATGCAGGTGGACCCAGAGTCAAAAGTGCTCAGTTGTGCTTTCTAAAAATGAAGGGTGTCACTGTAGTGGAGGATGGCAAGAAAAAAATAAACAGATAGATAAGAAGTAGAAATAAAAGAAGCTCAGAGCAGCTAAAGAGTGAACGAGGAAGAATAGCATAAATTCAAGTTGAAGAAATCATCAAGAAACAAGTGGGGGCCTTGCCATCCCTGTCACTTTATCCTTGGGAATACCCTTGGGAATCTGGACTTTATCAGGAAGATGAGGAGACACAGAAATATGCAGAGTACACAGAATAGGGTATTTGTTTTCATAAAAGCTTTCTGGCTGCTGTGTAGAGAATATGAAAGCACCACAGAGTTAAGGGAAGAGAGGTGTCATATGAGTGGCCCTGCCTGCAGCTGAAGCAGCCATGAATGCATCATTATCCTGGACAAAGTTGTTTTGAGCCTACTTAGTACGTGTCTGCTATGGACCTGAGGCATGAAGTCCTCATCTTTATTGTAATTAGACAAGCCAGTTTACTATTTCGGCCCTGAGTTTCTCATCATTGAAGTGGACATAATGATATCTGCCATATTAGATGACAAACAAAATTCCCTGAGATTGGTTATCTGAAAGAGCTAAATATTTCATCAAAACCTATTCAATTAGTTCAAGTGTGCAGTGTGATTTGGCTATTTAATTACTGATAAAGATCATTTGGAAAATTCTGTCTCAGGGACAGGTAAACTTTGCTCATGATAGCAATCTTATTATCAGTTATAATAACAAATTCAGATTAAAACAACATTTCATAACACACATTAAAGTAATATTTCCAAAATCACACAGCCCATGCCATAGATTTTCAACTCCAGTGAACAAAAATATCCCCTTCCTTACTCTTCTGCCCCATCTCTTTCCTACCTCCTTTTTCCCCAGTTCTAAATTAGTAATTCAAAAATATGATTATCTAAAATATTCTCCACAAAGAGTGGTTTAAAAAAAAAACAGCAGTAACTTCACTATAGTCTCTTTTTCTTTCCTTCACAGTTTTGAACAGTATACAAAAATAAACTCCAAAATATTTAAAGATCAAAAAGCCAGATTCATTAGGGTAGAGTTTTAGTATAACTTTCACACTGAGGAGGTCCTTGTTTCTCTTTAAATTAAATAATTGTTAAATTAAGCAAAGTATCCATCATACTAGGAATACTGGCTAATAGAAGCTCCCTCATCCCGACAACAAAAAAGAATAAAGAAATTTTTGTCATACATAATATTGAAGACTTTTTAAAATTTGCATTCTAGAGAGTTTGTGGTTCATATTGCTCTTTATAACAATTGTATGAGGCAAGTTGCTCTAGAAAAGTATTATTATCTCAGTAAGCCAAGAGGTGGAGAACTATATTACAAGTAATATAATAACAATAAACAGAGCCATTATTGAGTATATACCATGTGCCATACACTGTACCTGATATTTTCTCATTTATCTCTTATAGCAATATGTGGTGAAGGTATTATTATTTCCATTTGTGTGCAAGGAAACAAACTTTAGAGATAAATCAACATTCTGAACATTGCACAGTTGTTGAGCAGTACAGCCAGAAGTTGAACCTAAAGATGACTTCAGAGCCCACATTCTTAACCCAGAGTGATTGCCTATTATACCATGCTGCCTCCTCTGATATCTAAATCATCTCATTAAAGCCAGTAAACCTTAGAGCCAAATTTGAAATCGCTGATGACCACTCAACAAATAGTTTTATCTAATAAGCATATCACCTCTATCTAGACTCAAAAGTGCCTGGCATGAGAACAGAGAACATGAAACCTTACAGTCTCAGGACAGATGATCCTCACTTTTGAGGCCACTAAGTAACATTTGAAGCATAATAAGTGTCTATCTCTGTTGTTATGATCTAAATGTTTGTGTCTTTCCAAAATTTATATGGTGGAATCCTAACACCCAAGCCAGTGGTATTAGAAGGTGGGACCATTTGAGAGGTGATTAGGTCATGATGGCAGATCCCCTATGAATGGGATTAGTGCTGTTATAAAATAAGGCCAAGGGAGCTTGCTCACCCCTTCTACCATGTGAGGACACAGTGAGAAGGTGCCATTTATGAGGAAGTGGATCATCACCAGATACATAATTTGCCTAAGCCTTGATCTTGGACTTGCCAGTCTCCAGAACCATTGAAAATAAATTTTGGTTGTTGGTAAGCTGCCCAGCTAAGGTATCTGTTATAGAAACTTAAATGGACTCAGACAGCTGCCACAGCACCTATTTTTTCCTCTTTTTATTTTCTATTTTCTGGCCATAGTGATGTTATGCCCAGACCGTAAGTTCCCCAAAGAAGACCACCAGAGTCCAGAGTCAAAGCCAAATGGCAAGGATCTATTACTGCAAGTTTGAACTTGGTCCTTCCATTCCACAACATACAAGAGGGCCCCGAACAATGCAAGTGCTTGCCTTTTATAGCCCGAGGTAAATAGGATACGTAAAGTTACAGAGGAACAAAAGAATTCTGTTGGTTACAGCACTACAATTGGTTAACATTTTAGGTTATACATTTAGCAGTTTTCCATTGGTTCCCGTGCTTTCAGTAAATCCACGAACGGCTGTGTCCTTATCGGAGACTTTCCAGGTGGTGTTTGTACTGGGCTCGGGAAGTTGAGAGATATATGGGGGGATGTGTTTGTACCGGGCTCGGGAAGTTGAGAGATATATGGGGGGATGTGTTTGTACTGGGCTCGGGAAGTTGAGAGATATATGGGGGGATGTGTTTGTACTGGGCTCGGGAAGGTGAGCCCGGGGCTGAGGAATGTGCCTGATTTCTTTCATTCTTTTCAGTGCCATCTCTTCTTTTCTTCTTCTTGCTTATCACACCCTCCCAACATACCCTGTAATTCTACCATTGCCAACCACTGTGTTAGATACTCCAGAGAAAAACAAAATCAGAATACAGAGTTTGTTAATCCTATTCCAGAGCTTGCATACTCAAGTAATTTGACACTGATTTAGACTTGTGTAATTTAAATTTGTGCTCATTCAGAAAGGGTTTGACCTGATGACTACTCTGGCAATCATAGGATCTGCTAAACATATGAAGAGTAAAAATATGATAATTGATAGTGTCCAGCCTGCAGAAGAGGATTGTTTTCAAGCTTCAAAACACCCATTATTAGCAAGTTTTTAATTTGCTGAATTATTTATCATCTCGTGTTAACATTATATCAAATGTTTAAAATTAGTCTTCTAAGACTCTAACTTTACAAATTCAGATTGGCATTTATTATCTACAGATCCAACATTTGTCCCCTTTTGGTTATTATAATTTATGCTGCTTCTATCTTACACTGCCACAGTAGGTCATGACTAATTTTGGAGAGATGCATGGGTAAAAATGATTCTGGGGTCAAATAAGTTTAGAAACTCTAATTCAAACATGAATTAAAGAGGCCTTTTTATTGTAAAATTTATCAGGTGCTTAAAATATCAGTGTGTACCATCATTCTCCAAATAGGATATATTTTACCAGTTTTGCAAACGTCATTGGCCGCAAGCGGAAAAAATTAAATAGTACTTTGAGAGATTGATATTTCACAGAATACACTTAAGAAATGCTGCCTAGGCCAGGCACAGTGGCTCACGCTTATAATCCCAGCACTTTGGGAGGCACAGGCTGGTGGATCACAAGGTCAGGAGTTCAAGACCAGGCTGGCCAACACATTGAAACCCCATCTCTACTAAAAAACACAAAAATTAGCCAGGCGTGGTGGCAGGCGCCTGTAATCCCAGCTACTTGGGAGATTGAGGCAGGAGAATTGCTGGAACCCAGGAGGCAGAAGTGACAGTGAGCCGAAATCACGCTACTGCACTCCAGCCTGGGTGACAGAGCTAGACTCCATCTCAAAAAAAGAAAAGAAATGCTGCCTAGAGAATTATCATTGGTGATGATAAACATAATAATCATTATGAGTCCCCAAAGTTCTCTCAGGATCTCCCACCAGAGATTCTTGAGAACATGTGTAAACCGCCAATGATATTCATTGTTCTATGTTCTCTGCAGATTCATTTACCTCTGTCTTTGTCCATTTTCTTTTGCTTACAACAGAATACCTGAAACTGAGTAGTTTATAAAGAAAATGATGTATTTCTTACAGTTATGAAGGCCGGTAAGACAAGGTAGAGAGTCCGCATCTGGTGAAGGCCTTCTTGTTAGTGGGGACTCTGCTAAATCCTAAGGCAGTGAAGGTCGTGACATGATAAGGGGGCTGAGCCTGCCAGCTCAGATCTCTCTTTATCTTCTTTTAAAACTGCCAGTTCCATTCCCATGATAACCTACTAATCCATTAACCCATTAATGAAGTAATCCATTCATGAGAGCAGAGCTCTCATAATCCAACTACCCCTTAAAGGCCCCACCTTTCAATACTGCCACATTGGGGATCATGTTTTCAACACACGAAATTAGGACCACATTCAAACCATAGCAACCTCTTAGGGCAAGCTCAGGAGTTTTTTTTAACGTCAAGAGGCAGGAGGGTGTTAGAGACCTTAAGTAGTCCTGTAGTTTTTATCTTAGGACTGAATATTGCCTTAGACTCTAAGGATCAGACAAGGCAGAAGATTCTGAGGGAATAATAGAGATTAAAAAGTAAAAGAGGCCGGGCGCGGTGGCTCAAGCCTGTAATCCCAGCACTTTGGGAGGCCGAGACGGGCGGATCACGAGGTCAAGACCATCCTGGCTAACACAGTGAAACCCCGTCTCTACTAAAAAAAAAAAAAATACAAAAAACTAGCAGAGCGAGGTGGCGGGCATCTGCAGTCCCACCTACTCGGGAAGCTGAGGCAGGAGAACGGCGTCAACTCGGGAGGCGGAGCTTGCAGTGAGCTGAGATCCGGCCACTGCACTCCAGCCTGGGCAACAGAGCGAGACTCCGTCTCAAAAAAAAAAAAAAAAAAAAAAAAAGTAAAAGAACACACTTGTGAGGAGGCAGTGGTGAAAAGAGGATGGGAGAGGCGTATTTGATGCTATGTACCATTTACACTTATTTATTTATGTATTTTGAATAGGTTTATACTTACAAATAGTACCAGATTCAAAATATACAAATAAGTGCATAGTGAAAAGTAAGTCTTTCTTCCCCATTTCCTCCAGTTACCCTGTTTCCTGTTCCCCTTACAAGAGTTATCAACTATTACTACTTTGTTGTGTATCCCTCCAGAGATACTCTGTTTTAAGCAAGTCAACAGAAGATTAGTGGGGGAGAGAGAGATAATAGATAAGATTAGATAGATATATAGACAGATTAGACAGATGATAGATAGATAGATAGATAGATAGATAGATAGATAGATAGATAGATAGACAGACAGACAGATAGATTATTCTGGTCTACTCAAGGCGGTTCCAAGTGATGGCTGTTGTCACAGATTAATTATTAATAGCACTCTCTTTGATTCTGAAAAACACCCTGTTTGGACATATTTATGTATAAATATGCATGCAATTTAGTCACACAAAAGGTAGCTACTGTATACACTGTTCAGAAAGTTGCTTTGTTGCTTTTTTTCATTTAACGGTGTGTTTTGACAATGTACCCAAAAAAGAAAATATTGAGCTGCCTCTTTTATTTTTGTAGCTGTGTAAAATAATATTACCCACTGCATAGGTGTATCATAATTTTTTAACCAGTCTTCCTTTGATGGATTTAAGTTATTTCTAATCTTTGATTCTTATAATGGTAAAATTCATTTATTTGTGTATGGGTCATTTTACACAAATACAAGTATATATGTAAGGTAAGTACCTAGGGATAAAGTTGCTGAGTTAACTTTGATAAATGCTGTGAAATTACCTTCTATAGAAGTTGTAAACAATGACACACCTAATTAGCCATATGTGAAAGTGACTTTCATCTATACTCACTAATACAGTGTTAGCAAATGTTTTTTCTTTACCTACTTGTTGAAAATGGTGTATTAATAGTTATAACTTGCATTTCTCTTAGTATGAGTGAGTTGTACATCTTTTCGGATATTTGAGAGACATTTTCAATATTTATTCCTTTTAAGTGTTTACATCCTTGACAAATTTTCTTACTGATTTGTGAGAGCTTATTTTTGAAAGAAATCTTCATTTGGTGATGAGTTAAAAACATTTGCCTTCGTTTGTTCCTTGCTTTTGATTCTGCTTATGGTATTTCTTTGAATTAGTATTTGTATGTATTAGAATTGTTTTCTTCTATAGCTCCTGGGGTTTGTGTCATATTTAGAAAGGTCTACCCCACTCTAATATTAGGAAATGTTATCTCCCATTTTTGTGGTGCTTTCATGTTCCAATAATTTTAATATAATATATAACATTTACATGTACTAAATATTACAGAAAAACTGAGTGCTTAAAAATTTAAATATATGAGATATTAAAGAAAACTTGGGAAATAAAAGTAATAAAAGCAGACTAGCCCTATAAGATATTCTAATACATTACAACTAGGAATTGGCATGGGCCAGACCAATCAAACAGAATAAAAAGTCTAGAAACAGATTTACAGCCTAGAAAATTTTATGATTTTTTAAAATGTTCTAAGAAAAATCTAGAAAACAATAAAATTATTTAATATATAATGGAGTTGGTGTTTCAACTTAGTGGTAGTAAACTGGATATTTAATTAAGAGTGGAGGTCAGTTGGGTAAAAGTGGGAAAAATAAGCTGATACCAACCCCAAAAAATTTAAACTGCAACTACAAAAGTGGTAGAAAAAAAATACCAGTGTTTGTGTATGTATGTGTACATATACACACACACCATCTTAGCTAGACAGGCTTTTACCTTTTTGAAATCATGGAGTGAAAGATTATTAAATTTGACCTTTTTTACAGTTCTATTAAGGTATAATTTATATATAAAGAACTGCACAGGTCTAATGTGTATAATGTGATGGGCTTGGGCTTAATGCGAACACTGCAATACCATTACCACAATCGGAGTAACAGATATATCCAACACTTTCCAAAGTTCCCTTTTTGTTGTTTTGTTGCCTGTTTGTTTTGTTTTGTTTATTTATGATTAGAACGCTACATAAGATCTGGCTTCTTAATACATTTTGAATTTCACACTAACCATTGTTAACTATAGGCACTGTTTTACCGCAGATCTCTAGAACTTACTCAGCTAGTATAATTGAAACTTTATAACCGTTTAACAACTCCCCATTTTCCCCATTCCCCCAGTCTGGGGAAACCACTATTGAATTCTCTGCTTCTATGAGTTTGACAATTTTAGATGCCTTATGTAAGTGAAATCATGCAACATTTATTTTTCTGTAACTGGCATATTTCACTTAGCATAATGTCCTCTAGGTGCATTCATGTTGCCACAAATGGTAGGGTTTCCTACTTTTTTAAGGCTGTAAAATATTTCATTGTATGTATATACTGTAGTATATTTTCTTTATCCATTTGTCTGTCTATGGATATGTCCATTGTTTCCATATATTTACTATTGTGAAAAATGTTGCAATGAACATAGGAGTGAAGATATCTCTTTATCATCCAGATTTTAATTATTTTGTATATCTACCCAGAAATAAGATTGTTACGTCATATGGTAAATTTATTTTTAATTTTTCGAGGAACCTCCATACTGTTTTCCATAGCTGCTGGACCAGTTTATATTCATACTAACAGTATTTAAGGGTTCTAATTTTTCCACATCCTTACCAACACCTGTAGCCTTTGCTTTTTTATAGTAACCATCCTAGCAGGTGAGATGATATCTCATTGTAGTTTTGACTTGCATTTCTCTGCTTATTAATGATTTTGACCATATTTTAATATACCTGTTGGCCATTTGTATGTATTCTTTAGAGGAATGTCTGTTCAAGTATTTTGCTTGTTTTAAAATTGGGTTTTTTGCTATTGAATTGAAGGAGTCCTTTACATTTTTTGGATATTAACTCTTCATCAGATACACTGTTAGCAAATATTTTCTTCCATTCTGTAGGGTGTCTTTTCACTCTGTTCATTGTGTCTTTGCTGTGCAGAAACTACTGGTGGGAATGTAAAATGGTGTAGCCACTAAGGAAAACAGTATGGAGACTCTTCAGAATATAAAAACAGAATTACCATATGATCTATAATTTCCATTTCTGGTGTATATCAAAAAGAACTGAAAGCATGTTCTCAAAGATATATTTGTACAGACATATTCATAACAGCATTATTCATAATGGTCAAAAGGTGGAAGCCACCCAAGTGTTCACTGTCAGACAAATGGCTGAACAAAATATGATATATCCATACAAATGGAATATTATTCAGCCTTAAAAAGGAAAGGAATTCTGTGCATGCTACAAAATGAAATAAACCAGTCACAAAACATAAATGCTGTATGATTCCACTTCTTTAAATCATCTAGAGTAGTCAAATTCATAGAAACAGAAAGTGGAATGGTGGTTATCAGAGGCTGCCGTTTGTGTGTTTTATTTATGGGAGATGAGGACATTTTGTTTAATGAGTATGGAGTTTTAGTTTTATAAAATAAAATATCCTGGAGATTGGTTGCACAACAGTGCGAGTATACTTAAAACTACTGAACTGCATACTTAAAAATGGTTAAGATCACAAATGTTATGTGTATTTTCCTACAATTAAAAACAAAAAATAAAAAACGAAATAGCAGAATTCTACTAGATATCTATCACGTTGGAAAAAACAAAGTCTTGGTGACAGTGTAGGGGTGCATACTCCTGTATACTGTTGATATGAGTATAAATTGTACTCTTTTGAAAAAAATAAAATTTTTAATATATATTAAAATTTTAAACATATATGCCTTTTTAGAATTTTTTTCCTAGATATGCTTAGCACTTCTGCTTTTTATAATTGTTCCTTAAATATGCATAGTAATTCCAGTTCTCAATGCTAAATGTAGAAGACATTCATTTCAGTACTGTTTGTTAGAATTAAAGTTTCTTTTTTTTATTATTATTATTATACTTTAAGTTCTAGGGTACATGTGCATAGCGATGGGTTTGTTACATGTATGCTTGTGCCATGTTGCTGTGCTGCACCCATCCTTCGTCGGCACCCATCAACTTCGTCATTTACATCGGGTATAACTCCATTTTAATCCCTCCCTCCCCTCCCCATTAGGTAGGCCCGGTGTGTGATGTTCCTTCCCGAGTCCAAGTGATCTCATTGTTCCAGTTCCACGATGAGTGAGAACATCGCGGTGTTTGGTTTTCTGTTCTTGTGATAGTTGCTAAGAATGATGGTTTCCAGCTGCATCCATGTCCACAAAGGACACCAAACTCATCTTTTTGTAGTATAGTATTCCACATGGTGTATATGTGCCGCATTTTCTTAATCCAGTCTGTCACTGATGGACATTTAAGCTACCATCAGAGTGAACAGGCAACCTACAGAATGGGAGAAAATTTGCAATCTACTCGTCGACCAAAGGGCTAATATCCAGAACCTACAAAGAACTCAAACAATTGCAAAGAAAAAACAAACAGCCTCATCAAAAGTGGGTAGGATATGAACAGACTGTTTCTCAGAAGAGACATTCATACAATAACAGGCATGTGAAAAATGCTCATCATCACTGGCCATCAGAGAAATGCAAATCAAAACCACGTGAGATACCCATCTCACCAGTTAGAATAGCAATCATTAAAAGTCAGGAAACCACAGGTGCTACTTGGAGGATGTGGAGAAATAGAACACTTTTACACTGTTGGTGGGATTGTAAACTAGTTCAACCATTATGGAAAACAGTAAATGATTCCTCAAGGATCTAGAACTAGATGTACCATATGACCCAGCCATCCCATTACTGGGTATATGCCCAAAGTTATAAATCATGCTGCTATAAAGACACATGCACACCGCATTATCATTTTATTGTGGCACTATTCACAATAGCAAAGACTTAGAAGTAAAGTTTCTAATGAAAGATTAGAAACTGTACATACTCATCAGCACAAGATTGGTTACATAAATATGGTACACTTAGGCAATTGAATATCATACAACTTTAAAAACAAGGAGTATGGCTGGGCATGATGGCTCATGCCTAAAATCTCAGTGCTTTAGAGGGTCAAACCAGGAAGATCACTTGAGACTAGGAGTTCAAGACCAGCCTGGGCAACATAGCAACACCATCTCTACAAAAAATTTAAATTTTTTGCTGGTGGAAAGTCTGGCCTTGATGTTGATGGCTGTTGATGTCTGCTGACTGATTAGGGTAGTGGTTGCTGAACCCTGGGGTGGCTGTAGCAATTTCTTAAAATAAGACAGCAATGAAGTTTGCTGCCACAGTCAACTCTTCCTTTCACAAAAGATTTCTCTTTAGCATGTGATGCTGTTTGATAACATTTTACCTACAGTACATCTTCTTTCAAAGTTTGAGTCAGTCGTCTCACACCCTGCCATTGCTTTATCAACTCAGTTTATGTACTATTCTAAATCCTTTGTTGGCATTTCAACAATGCTCACAGCATCTTCTTCAGAAGTAAATTCCATCTCAAGAAACCATTTTCTTTGCTTATCCATAAGAAGCAACTCCTGATTCATTAAAATTTTATCATGAGATTTCAGCAATTCAGTGACATCTTCAGGCTCCACTTCTAATTACAGTTCTCTTGCTATTTCTTCCATATTTGCAGTTACTTCCTCCACAGAAGTCTTCAACCCCTCAAAGTCATCCATGAGGGTTCAAATCAGCTTCTAAATTCTTACTAATGTGGATATTTTGACCTCCTCCCATGAGTCACAAATGTTTTTAATGGCATCTAGAATCTTTTTCAGAGGGTTTTCAATTGACTTTGCCCAGATTCATCAGAGGAGTCACTATCTGTGACAGCTATAGCCTTATGAAATGCATTTATTAAATCACAAGGCTTGAAAGTTGAAATTACTTTTTGACCCATGGGCTGCAGAATGGATGTTGAGTTAACAGGCATGAAAACATTAATTACATTGCACATCTTCACTAGAGCTCTTGGGTGACAAAGTATATTGTCAGAGGGCAGTAATATTTTGAAAGCAATCTTTTTATCTAAGCAGTACATCTCAATAGTGGGCTTAAAATATTCAGTAAACCAGGCTGTAAACAGTTATGCTGTGATCCAGCCTTTGTTGTTCCATTTATAGAGCTCAGGAAAAGTAGATTTAGCATCATTCTTAGGGGCTCTAGAATTTGCAGAATGATAAATGAAGAATGGCTTCAACTTAACATCACATGCTTCATTAGACCCTAAGAAAAGAGTCTGTCCTTTGAAGCTTTGAAATCAGGCTTTACTTCTCCTCTGGAGCTATGAAAGTCCTAGATGGAATCTTCTTCCAATAGAGGGCTGTTTTGTTTCCATTGAAAATCTGTTTAGTGTGGCCACCTTCATTAATTATCTTAGCTAGATCCCATTTGTCTATTTTTGTTTGGATTGCATTTCCTTCCCTCCTTCCCTCCTTCCTTCCTTCCTTCCCCCCTTCCTTTCTTCCTTTGTTTTTCTTTTCCTTTTTTCTTGACTGAATCTCTCTCCATCACCCAGGCTGACGTACAGTGGAGTGATCTCAGCTCACTGTGACCTCAACCTCCCAAATTCAAGCAATTCTTCTGCCTCAGCCTCCCGAGTAGTGGGACTACAGGTGCATGTCACGATGCCCGGCTAATTTTTATGTTTTTAGTAGAGACTATGTTTCACCATGTTGGCCAGGCTGATCTTGAACTCCTGACCTCAAGTGATCTGCCTGCCTTGGCCTCACAAAGTGCTGGGATTACAGGCATGAGCCACCACACCCAGCCTATATTTGCTTTTGAGGTCTTAGTCATGAATTCTTTGCCTGGACCAATGTCCTGAAGATTTATTCCTAGATTTTTCTTCTAGAATTTTTATAGTTTCAGGTCTTACAGTTAATTCTTTAATTGATCTTGAGTTAATTTTTGTATAAGGTGAAATACATTGGTCCAGTTTTATTCTTCTGCATATGGCTATCCAATTTTTCCAGTACCATTAACTTTCTTATAATTCATACATTCACTGGAGCAGCACTTCTAATTTCCTTTAAGAACTTTATATTCACAATTTGGCTGTTTGGCAGATGGGGCCTATCTCAACTGTCAGCTTTAGACATGCCTTCCTCGCTAAGTTTAATCATTTCCAGTTTTGAAATTAAAGTGAAAGACATGCAACTCTTTCTTTCACTTGAACATTGAGAGGTACATGTAGGGTTGTAATTGGCCTAATTCCAATATTGTTGTGTCTTAGAGAATAGGGAGGCTGGAGGAAAGAGAGAGATATGGGGAAAAGACCAGTCAGCAGAGCAGTCAGAACACAAACATTTATTGTTTTCCATGTTATATGGTTCAATGTGATGCCCCAAAACAATTATGATAGTAACACCAAAAATCATTAACTATAGATCACCATAACAGATATAATCATAATGAAAAAATTTGAAATATTGCAAGAATTACCAAACTGTGACATAGAGATACAAAGTGAGCACATACTGTTGGAAAAATTGTGCAGACAGACTTGCTAGATGTAGGGTTGCCACAAATCTTTAATTTTTTAAAAAAACATAATATCTGTGAAGTACAAGAAAGCAAAATTCAGGTCTTTGCTTGAAACAAAGACACAAAACAAGGTATGTCTGTGTAAGTCTATTCAAACATAAATAAATGAAATGGTACATAAACATCAAATACACCTCTACTCCCCTCCTCACCACTGCCTCCTCATAGTATGTTCTCTCACCTTTTGATCCCCATAATACCCAGGAAAAATCTGCTTTTCTTCTGAGATCCCCATCTTTGGGGACTGAAGCAACATTCAGTTCCTTAACTTACAGGACCATTTAAGATCTCTAGTACCTTCCAAAATTTGCCCTAGGAGGTGAATTGATTTGCAAAGAGGGTAGGATGAGGGTTTTACTCTACTCTGTCTTAACTTTTAACTTTCTATAATCTGAACACGTTATTAGGTTTTTGTGCATGATGAACAATATATTAGATAATACTACGTGGAAATTTCCTAGCAAAGCTCTGACACATGGTAGGCTCCCTAGAAATTTTTTTTGGAAGTGAATTAAAGGTTATATGTATACGTACATAGATGCTGGTTTTGGCAAGTTTTTTAGAGAAAAACTCAGTTACTTGCTTCTATTTTTTACAAAGTTGATACTTCCTGTTGTGACCGCCACTGAATTTAGTCTCTCAGACTGCCCAATAGAAGTGGGGGAAGGATGTTGCTTACTATGTAAGATTGCTCTAAAATCAAGGCACTAATAAAATACGTTTGGTACCTCTATACAATGACTCACTGTGCAGCCATTAAAAAGGTTTATATACATATCTGTAACCAAGAAGATGTTCAAGATCTTAACATCTTGATATTTAAAAAAAATAAAGTTGCTGAAAGCTATGTTTAGCTGAGTTCCATTTGTTTTCAATCTAGATCTTATCTCTGGAGCCAGCGGTCCCCAACCGTTTTGGCACCAGGGACAGGTTTTGTGGAAGACAATTTTTCCAAGGCAGGGGGGATAGTTTTGGGATGATTCAAGTGCATTGTATTATTGTGCACTGTATTTCTATTATTATTGTTACATTGTAATATATAATGAAATAATTGTACAACTCACCATAATGTAGAATCAGTGGAAACCCTGAGCTTGTTTTCCTGCAACTAGACGGTCCCATCTGGGGCTGATGGGAAACAGTGACAGGTCATCAGTCATTAGATTTTCATAAGGAGTGCACAACCTAGATCCCTCAAATGCGTGGTGCACAATAGGGTTTACACTCCTATAAGAATCTCATGCTGCCACTGATCTGATAGGAGGTAGAGCTCAGGCAGTAATGCGAGACATGGGAAACAGCTGTAAATATATATGAAGCTTTGCTTACTCACCCACCACACACCTCCTGCTGTGCAGCCCAGTTCCTAACAGGCCATAGACCAGTACAGATCGATGGCCTTTGGGCTGGGGGCCCCTGCTATGGGCACACACATACATAGATATTTTCTAAAAGTACATACCAAAAAGACATCAGAGGTCATTAACCCGTGGGGAATAGCACCAGAAATGTGAATCAGAGAATGTGAAAGGAAATTTGTTATTTTTATTTATATATTTAGGTCCTAATTTGTTACTGTGAGAGGAATGATTATTTTTATACTTAAAAATTTTTTAAGTAAAATTTATTTTTTTAAATTAAAAAGCTACATTTTGGTTCACAGACTAGAAGGAAAAAAAAAGAGAATTTGCAAATCCTAGAGCTTAGAAATGAAGAAGGGCTTTAACGTCTATCCCTCCACATGATACTTAAGTCACTTTCCTGCTAAGAAACTACAGCTTCTAGAGCAGTCAGTCCTATTCTTCTATGGTTCTGAATTTGAGAAATTTCATTCTTCTTATTAACCAATATCAGTCACTCTGTTTTTCCCATGTATTAGTTCTAGTTCTACCCAGTAGGCTTACTGTAAAAAGCTTTTTTAATTAAAAACGAAAAAAATTAGAAACTTTTTTGAATATTTGAAGGAAATGAGCATTTCCTTAGAGTTTCTTCTTTATCAGCTATAGAATTTTAAATCAAAGGGCATTTTTACTTTTCAATTTCTTCAGCTCCTTCTCTGTCCCAACCTTTACTCTCCAAATACCACTGACCTAAGTCAGCAGTATGTCTACATCACAGTTACCAAGCTATTGCCATTGTCAGCTGGACTAAGGTCATTATTATTGGGTGAGTTTGTCTGCCTCTCTTCCCTCGGGATAATAAATCCTCTCCCTAGAAATTCTTCACCAGTTAGATTAATAGTGGCCAGATTCATCAGGTCATAAGACGTGGTGAGTCAGTAAATTTGACAAAATTTAGGCATAGGGTATGACAACACTTCAGTTCATTCCCCCTGCCCAAGTTACTATGTTAAACAAAAATATTTTAGATGCTTCACTTAAGTTCAAATCATTACGTTTATCAAATTTTGTTGGTTTTGTAACCCTAATGACAGAAATGTAAAGATGCTTAAATCTTATAAATTTTAAATCCTACTGAACCTTGCTGACTCTTAAGGATCATGACTCTCTTTTGTAAGTTTTACAAACAAACTTTTTACAAAATAAATTCAACAAAATCAAATAAAACCAAAGAGTCAATTAAGATAAGAGCAGAAAAGAGTTCACTGGATTCCATGGTTAGGGATCAATATTTTCCTAGACTAAGAAATCACTAGGGGAGTATGGTGGTAGTCCTAAAACTTGCTTGCTCAATGCTCAAGAGATACCAAGGAAAGATTCTTCCCTTGAGAAACCGATTTTGAAGGGAAAGAATCATAGTTTGATGGTTAGAGAAAATGTTTGTCTGTTGATTTGATGGGAAATATCAAATAATTCTATATTGTAGATTATAGGAGAGAAGCCAATAAGGGAAAAAGAGAACAGCAAGCAGAGAAAACAACTAAAGAAGGGCTTGTCTGGTACTACAAGTCAAGAAAACAGCCTTGAACAGAAGAAACCATTTTATTTCCAGGAGCCAGGATGCAGAATGGGAGTGAGAATGATGAGGTAGATGATTTGTTTCTAGAAATAACTAATTTAATGCAAGTCTAAATTTACTTTGGGCTTTAGGCCTCCTGTTGATAATTCTATAGGTTCCTTTATATATATCCTTATATGGTCTTGTTTCCCTCTTCCACATATATTCTTATCAAGAAGAGTAAATTTTTTCTTCAGAATGAAGCAGGAAGATAAGAATTTTAACACTGACCACTCCAAAGGCAATGAAGGCAAATGAAGTTAAATATTAGAAAATGGAATCATATAGACAAGTGGAATCTAATATAATTGAAGCTTAATCTTAGAAAAACCTATTTCCTTAATATATACCATGTAGATGTTCCTAACTGGATTATACTGGGAAAGAAATCAGTTATACTCGCTCCATCTCATCCAAAACAATGCAAACAATATAGCAAGATCCACATTCTCAACCCACTGTCGCTTGCTATCAAAATAAGAGGCAGTTGAGTCTGCAGAGTCTTGTCTCTCTATATGCAGTACCTGAGCTGACCCATCTCACTGACTGTGGAGGCAACTCAGGAATGCTGCTCACAAGTGTCACTGATCTAGGGGTAAAGCAAAGCAACAGATTCCATTGAGTAGAAAATAGCAAAGGAATTAGCTGAGATGCTTCTCGAAAATCTTTACTAATGGAGTAAGATCCTGGTCAGTGGTCTAAGATCTAGTAAGCAGCACCACCACATATGGCTTGCTGAGCACCACCCAGCAGACCCTAAATAGGGGAATCCCTGGAAGTAGGCAAGTTTCTAGCCCCTTTAAGTAGAATATCAGAGATAGGTAGAACATCAGAACTCCAGGGTTGTTGGAAGACATTCAACCAGCTATGAAATTATGTCATGTAATAATCATTAATTTGTTCGAGGATACAAACTTCAGTCCTCAAATGAAAGGGTAAAATAAGTAGATCCAAGATGTTCATAGTGTGAGGCTTAGGGTTAAGAACTATGGGAAGTAGGAGAAGACAAAAATTCAGTCCTAGGACTAGAGAGAAGTAGGTCCATGACCTGAATGAAGATGTGTAGTCCCATAACTTGGATTATTGTTCTCCATGTCTGACATGGTTTGACTTAATTCTAAGACACTCCAAAAGACAAGGATCAGCTAAAGGTGCTGATGAGTGTCAAACTCCAGGCAGGAGAGCTCTGGAACATTTGTTCTTAACCAAATCTCAACAGATCTGCATTAAGGAGACTGCTTTTGACAGAACTCCAATTAGTTAACTATGTGTTAATGTAGGCCATAGAATACTTCACTGTGGTCTGTATGGGAGGTACACAGGAAAACATACGCACCTCATGAATGAGTCCCTTTTAAGTTCCACAGAACTAAATTCTGGGGCTCTAATTAGCTCTCATTATTAACAACAACTACATGTTACAGAGTGAGCAGAAAGTGATCTTTACATTGGAGATAAGCCAAATTAGGAGAGAGTGGGAAACAGTGTGAATAGTGAATACTTCTTGGCTTCACCAATACTCCTTGTTTTCAACTTTTCACTCCATAAGCTTTTAACTAAGCAGTGAAGGAGGAATGCAACTGTGTATTACATGTTGCCAAAACATCAGTAACAACAAGCCTGGTTTAACTTTTGGAAATCACACAGAATTACAAAACTGAACACCCACGGAGCTCATCAGGAACACTAATCCAGACAGTGTAACTGGAATTCCTGTTTTTCTCTTTTAGCCAACACCTAAACCTTGCTGCTGATGACTCCTTGCCAAGATTATCAAGCTGAACCCACCCTATCTTTCTGGTGCTCATCCCTGCATCTTCAAAGTTGTTCAGTACTTTCTGTTGTTATGCTGGTGTGCATTACACAGAATGTTTAGTCCACTGAGAAAGAGTTATCTGTGAAGTAGAAATTCACATTTCCATTAAACTGCAGGATGGGCAGGGAATTGGTTATATCAGCACATTACTAGGGTCTCATCTATTGCTTCAACATACTTCTCATTACCCTGATTATTCTTCCAATCTGGTGCTTGCTATCTGAGACTGAATCCTCTCTGGGTCTTCTTAGAACTTTTGGTTCTAGTTTCTGGGATTTCCCTGGTCCTGAATCATGTTCTACCTAATTAAAAAAAATTCTTCCTATGAGTTCTTTATCACCATGGGAGAAGGCTTTTCCCTAGACTTAACAGAATGTGAATCAGAACTGGGTAAATCCCCCTGGATTAGATTGTATTTTTATCTACACATTTTTTGAGTATGTTATTTTTTAAACCCCACAAACACGGAAAAATGAAACTTTTGCCAACATTGTCAGGAATGGAGGTAAGTTTGGGTGGTGGCAGAGCAAACAGGTCAATGTGAGGGAGAGAATTAAGAAGTTTCATAAGTTTCATAGGATTGCCCAACTAGACAAGACTTCATGACTTCACTTAACTCATTCATCAAAAATCCCAACATCTGAACCTCCTGAACATGTTGCAAAATTCCTTTTGTTGCCCCCACCTTTCTGAATGTATAAGAATCATTTATATTTGATAGAGTGCATTTCTTCCTCATTTCTCCATTTAAGGAACGATATACTGACTTTCCTCAACAAATAAGAGCTTTCAGGGCTTTCTGCTCTTAGACAGACGTTTTGAATGACCTACTAATGCTTATCAAGCTTTTACAGGCTTGTATGGGCATTTTGTTAAAATGTAGGTTCTAATTCAGTGGTCCTGTGTGGGGCCTGAAATTCTTCATTTCTAACAAATAGTTTTATTGCTGCTGATCCACATACCACATTTTGATTATTAGGAAGGCCTTAAACTAGTCTTAATGTTAAAAGAAGCCAAAACAAGCAAAGTCATTAAGACTATGTGCAAACATGTGTGTGAATATAGAGAATAAAGGGTAGGATACATAGCCATATAATGAAAAGCTCTGTGGAATACACAGAAGCAGAATAGCATTTTGGTTAAAAGAATTAAGTCTGGAATCTGACAAACTTTATTTCAAGCTACCAGCTTCATCATTCACAATCTATATAACCTTAGAAAAGTAACTTAATATCGCTAAGCTTCTGTTCTTTCAACAATTAAGGGTAGCAATAATAGGCTGGACCTATGATATTGACATTTTTATAAGTGGGAAATGTTCAACTGCGGGCTGTTTCATGCATTTTGATCTAATAGTACCACTTACTGGAGCAATTGTAAACATTAAAATGGATAGCACGTGAGAGGATCATAGCACATTGCCAGGCACAGAATTAAAACACAATACATTCTAGTATGTATACCTTTATTCTGAGTCATGTTTGTATATGTGTACTTCTAAATATGAAAATGGGAAGCAAGTGGATATTTTTGTCCTTTACTATCTGAAGATTTCTTGGATTTTTTTTCCTTTTCTTCTCCTCCCCATATTAATATTACCTTGTAGCAAAATCACTAGCCCTGGAGGGAGACTGCTTGAATTCCAATCCACTAGGTATCAGCTGTATAACTTTTAGAAAGTTACTTAATTTTCCTATGCCTCAATTTTCTCATCTGTAAAATGGGAGATTTAATAGTATTTACCTCATAGGATTGTTGTGACATTGAGAGGTGACAAAGTGCTAGCAGCTCTCGCTCGTTCTCGGCGCTTCCTTGGCCTCGGCGTGTACTCTGGCCGTGCTTGAGAAGCCCTTCAGCCCTCCGCTGCACTGTGAGAGCCACTCTCTGGGCTGGCCGAGGCCGGAGTCGACTCCCTCTGCTTGCGGGGAGGTGTGGAGTGAGAGACCCTGGCGGGAATCCCGGCTGCGCGCAGTGCTGGTGGGCCAGCGCGAGTTCCGGGTGGGCGCGGGCTCCTCGGCCCCCGTACTCGGAGCCGCCGGCCGACGCCGCCGCCCAGGCAATGAGGGGCTTAGCACCCGAGCCAGCAGCCGCGGAGGGTGCGTCGGATCCCCCAGCACTGCGGCCCGCAGGCGGTGCCATCGAATTCTCGCTGGGCCTCCGCCGCCTCCCACGCCGGGCAGGGCTCGGGACGTGCAGCCCGCCATGCCAGAGCCGCCTTTAAAAACTGTAACACTCACCGCGAAGGTCTTCAGCTTCACTCCTGAAGCCAGTGAGACCACGAAACCACCAGAAGGAAGAAACTCCGGACACATCTGAACATCTGAAGGAACGAACTCGGGACACAGCATCTTTAAGAACTCTAACACTCACTGCGAGGGTCCGTGTCTTCATTCTTGAAGTCAGCGAGACCAAGAACTCACCAATTCCGGACACAATATTAAATGAGTCAATATGCATAAACTAATTACAGCAGAGCTTGGCACATAATAAATGTTATGTAAGTGTTTGGTGATGAATGGATGGATAAGATAGATAGATGACCTCTGATTAGCTGACTATTCTTTCTAAAATAACTTGTTGATAATCGATCAATTCTAATGAAATAATAGTTACTAAACAATAAAACAACTGGTTAATAATAAATACAACCAGTAAGAGTTTAATGTTTTTCCCTTTTCTCTGGCCCCTTTTTTTTTTTTTTTTTTTTTTTTTTGAGACGAAGTTTTGCTCTTGTTGCCCAGGCTGGAGTGTAGTGGCGCCATCTCGGCTCACTCCAACCTCTGCCTCCCAGGTTCAAGTGTAGCGGGGTCCTTGAACCATCTTGGAGCTTCTCATCTCTCCTTAGCTATCACTCACCAACTTCCTTTCCCAGCAAATTTCCAACCAGGTGCTATCAAGAGACAGAATTTACTGGTCTCAATTTTACTTTTTTCTCACTTCTAATCACCTTCCATGGGAAGATTAACCAGTTATAGCCTTTCAATATATATCTACTATAATTGTATTTCAGTTGCCCATACAATTTATACTCATTGACCCAAAGATGGTTCAGAGGGTCCTACGGGACCACCTCAGGACCTTAGTACTGATGCAGGCAAATTTGAAGAACTTACTTATTTGCTGTAGCCTGCAACTGCACCAAAGAGACCATCTGGACAAGAGCCAGTGTTGAAATTGCCAGAGATAGTCTCAGTTGTTCAGTACAAGCACAGTTTAAAACATGGGTCAGAACTATTATCTCTTTTTAAATATTTTGTAAAATACATTGTAGCTCAAAGAAAAATAATAGAAAGCACCGTTGATAGAAAGTAAGAGATAAAGCTCAGGAGGAAAGTTTTACTTGGCTCCCTTTGATATCTGAATTGACTGAGTTCTAAAAAATAGCATCCATGATTCAAGTCCGTAAGACTGGAACAAAATGGGTAACACCGGAATGAACAATTCTCCAAATAAAACACACCTCACAAAATTATATCAAAATATATCACCGTCCTACTTGTTTTAGAGTTAAAGGGTTTATCCTACACTTAAACCCGTTTTAGTAGAATATCATTATGTCCAATAGAGCAGGGACAGAGGCTGGAATGGAAAAAAAAGTAGCTTAAAGAGCAAAGATTTTCTTTCTTTCTCATATAACAGAGCATAGCATACCTGTCTATAAAGAGCGCTAGGAAATGCAGTCTCTAGCTGGAGAATCACTTTCCAGTTACAATTCTATTAGTGTCCAGGAAAAAAAAACAAAACAAAACCAGAATTTGGCGCACAGCCAGCAGTCTCTACTACATTCACAAATAGAGTTTAATGAAATGATACCTCAGTGATTTATAGTGAGGATTCAAAAATCATTTGAAAGGTAAGTACCTTTTAAGATTCACATCTTCTAAGTTTGTAAACTGGTTTATGTCAGAGTTCAGTATATGATCTTGCATCCAGTAAAAATAATTCCTTCAATCCTAACATTCCACCGCTATCAAAAGTTGTTTTTTTAATTTTAATTGAATTTAATTTTTATTTTACTTTAAGTTCCAGGATACATATGCAGAATGTGCAGGTTTGTTACATAGGTATACGTGTGCCATGGTGGTTTGCTGCACCTATTACCCAGTCATCTAGGTGCCCCCCCTTGCCCCCCACCTCCCAACAGGCCTCGTTGTATGTTGTTTCCCTCCGTATGCTAATGTGTTCTCATTTTTGAACTCTCACTTATGAGTGAGAACATTCGGTGTTTGGTTTTCTGTTCCTGTGTTAGTTTGCTGAGGATGATGGCTTCCAGCTTCATCCATGTCCCTGCAAAGGACATGATCTAATTCCTTTTTATAGCTGCATAGTATTCCATGGTATGTATGTACCACATTTTCTTTATCCAGTCTATCGTTGATGGGCATTTGGGTTGGTTCCATATCTTTGCTATTGTAAATAGTGCTGCAATAAACATACGTGTGCATGTGTCTTTATAGCAGAATGATTTATATTCCTTTGGGTATGTACCGAGTAATAGGACTCCTGGAGTCAAATAGTATTTCTGGTTCTAGATCCCTGAGGAATAGCCACAGTGTCTTCCACAATGGTTGAACTAATTTACATTCCCACCAACAGTGTAAAAGCATTCCTATTTCTCCACAGCCTCACCAGCATCTATTGTTTCTTGATTTTTTTATAATCGCCATTCTGACTGGCGTGAGATGGTTTCTCACTGTGGTTTTGATTTGCATTTCTCTAATGATCCGTGATGTTGAGGTTTTTTTCCAGATGTTTGTTGGCTGCATAAATATCTTCTTTTGAGAAGTGTCTGTTCATATCCTTTGCCCACTTTTTGATAGGGTTGTTTTTTGTTTTTTTTTTTTCTTATAAATTTGTTTAAGTTCCTTGTAGATTCTGGATATAAGACCTTTGTCAGATGGGTAGACTGCAAAAATTTTCTCCCATTCTGTAGGTTGCCTGTTCACTCTGATGATAGTTTCTTTTGCTGTGCAGAAGCTTTTTAGTTTGATTAGATCCCATTTATCAATTTTTGCTTTTGTTGCAATTGCTTTTGACATTTTTGTCATGAAATCTTTGCCCATGCCTATGTCCTGAATGGAACTGCCTAGGTTATTTCCTAGGGTTTTTATGGTTTACATTTAGGTATTTAATCCATCTTGAGATAATTTTTATATAAGGTGTAAGAAAGGGGTCTAGTTTCAGTTTTCTGCAGATGGCTAGCCGGTTTTCCCAGCATCATTTATTAAATAGGGAATCCTTTCCCCATTGTTTGTGTTTGTCAGGTTTGTCAAAGATCAGATGGCTGTAGATGTGTGGTCTTACTTCTGAGGTTGCTGTTCTATGTCATTGGTCTATATGTCTGTTTTGGTACCAGTACCATGCTGTTTGGGTTACTGTAGCCTTGGAGTAGTGTTTGAAGTCAGGTAGAGTGATGCCTCCAGCTTTATTCCTTTTGCTTAGGGTTGTCTTGGCCATATGGGTTCTTTTTTTTAACCAAATGAAATTTAAAGTAGTTTTTTCTAATCCTGTGCGGAATGTCAATGGTAGTTGGATGGGAATAGTATTGAATCTCTAGATCAGTTTCTGTAGTATGGCCACTTTCAAAACATTGATTCTTCCTATCCATGAGGATAGAATGCTTTTCCATTTGTTTGTGTCCTCTCTTATTTTCTTGAGCAGTGGTTATTAGTTCTCTTTGAAGAGGTCCTTCACATCCCTCGTTAGCTGTGTTCCTAGGTATTTTGCTCTCTTTGTCACAATTGTGAATGAGAGTTCATTCATGATTGGGCTCTCTGCTTGTGTGTTGTTGGCGTATAGCAATGCTTGTGATTTTTGCAAATTGATTGTGTATCCTGAGACTTTGCTGAAATTGCTTATCAGCTTAAGGAGTTTTAGGGCTGAGACAATGGGGTTTTCTAAATATATAATCATGTCCATCTGCTAACAGAGACAATTTGACTTCCTCTCTTCCAATTTTAATACCCTTTTTTCTTTCCCTTGCCTGATTGCCCTGGCCAAAACTTCCAGTACTATGTTGAATAGGAGTGGTGAGAGAGGACATCTTTGTCTTATGCTGGCTTTCAAAGGGAATGCTTCCAGCTTTTGCCCCTTTCAGTATGATACTGGCTATGCAATTGTCATGAATAACTCTTATTATTTTAAGATATGTCCTATCAATACCTAGTTTACTGAGAGTTTTTAACATGGGGATGTTGAATATTATCAAAGGCATTTTCTGCACCTATTGAGATAATCATGTGGTTTTTGTCATTGGTTCTATTTGTGTTATGAATTATGTTTATTGATTTGCATATGTTGAACCAGCCTTTCATCCCGGTGATGAAGCCAACTTGATCATGGTGGATAAGCTTTATGATGTGCTGCTGGATTCAGTTTGCCAGTATTTTATTGAGGATTTTCACATGATGTTCATCAGGGATATTAGCCTGAAGTTTTCTTTTTTTGTTGTGTCTCTGCCAGGTTTTGGTATCAGAATGGTGCTGGTCTCATAAAATGAATCAGGGAGGAGTCCCTCCCTTTCAATTATTTGAAATCGTTTCAGAAGGAATGGTACCAGTTACTCTTTTACCTCTGGTAGAATCTGACTGTGACTCCGCCTGGTCCTGGGCTTTTTTTTGGTTGTAAGGCCGTTAATTACTGCTTCAATTTCAGAACTTGTTATTGGTCTATTCAGGGATTCAACTTCTTCCTGGTTTAGTCTTGGGAGGGTGTATGTGTCCAGAAATTTATCCATTTCTTCTAGAATTTCTAGTTTATTTGCATAGAGGTGTTTATAGTATTCTCTGATGGTAGTTTGTATTTTTGTGGGGTCAGTGGTGATATCCCCTTTATCATTTTTTATTGTGTCTATTTGATTCTTCTCTATTTTCTTCTTTATTAGTCTAGATAGTGGTCTATTTTGTAAATGTTTTCAAAAAACTAGCTTCTGGATTCATTTATTTTTTTGGAAGGATTTTTCATGTCTCTATCTCTTTCAGTTCTGCTCTGATCTTAGTTATTTCTTGTCTTCTGCTAGCTTTTGGATTTGTTTGCTCTTGCTTTTCTAGTTCTTTTAATTGTTGATGTTAGGGTGTTGATTTGCAACCTTTCTAGCTTTCTGATGTGGGCATTTAGTGCTATAAATTTCCTTCTTAACACTGCCTTAGCTGTGTCCAAGAGATTCTGGTACATTGTCTCTTTGTTCTCATTGGTTTCAAAGAACTTCTTCATGTCTGCCTTAATTTCATTATTTACATGGCAGTCATTCGGGAGCAAGTTGTTCAATTTGCATGTAGTTGTGTGGTTTTGAGTGAGTTTCTTAATCCTGAATTCTAATTTGATTGCACTGTGGTCTGAGAGACTGTTTGTTACGATTTCAGTTATTTTGTATTTGCTGAGGAGTATCTTACTTCCAATTGTATGGTCAATTTTAGAATAAGTGCCATGTAGCACTGAGAAGAATGTATATTCTGTTGATTTGGGGTGGAGAGTTCTGTAGATGTCTACTAGGTCCACTTGATCCAGAGCTGAGTTCAGGTCCTGAATATCCTTGAAAATTTTCTGTCTTGTTGATCTGTCTAATATTGACAGTGGGAGTGTTAAAGTCTCCCACTATTATTGTGTGGGAATCTAAGTCTCTTTGTAGGTCTCCAAGAACTTGTTTTATGAATCTGTGTGCTCCTGTATTGGATGCATATATATTTAGGATAGTTAGCTCTTCTTGTTGAATTGATCCCTTTACCATTATGTAACGCCCTTCTTTGTCTTTTTTGATCTCTGTTGGTTAAAGTTGATTTTGTCAGATACTAGGATTGCAACACTTGCTTTTTTGGCTTTCCATTTGCTTGGTAAATTGTTCTCTATACCTTTATTTTGAGCCTAAATGTGTCTTTGCACGTCAGATGGGTCTCCTGAATACAGCACACTGATGGGTCTTGACTCTTTATCCAATTTGCCAATCTGTGTCTTTTGAGACATTAGCCCATTTGCACTTAAGTTTAATATTGTTATGTGTGAATTTTATCCTGTCTTCATGATGCTATGTGGTTATTCTGCACACTAGTTGATGCAATTTCTTTTTTTTTCTTTCTTTCTTTTTTCTTTTTTGAGACAGAGTCTCACTCTGTCACCCAGGCTGGAGTGCAGTGGCATGATCTCAGCTCACTGCAGCCTCTGTCTCCCAGGTTCAAACAATTATCCTGCCTCAGCCTCCTGAGTAGCTGGGACTACAGGCGCCTGCCACCACACCTGGCTAATTTTTTTTATTTTTAGTAGAGACAGGGTTTCACAATGTTGGCCAGGATGGTCTCAATCTCCTGACCTCATGATCCACCTTGCCTTGGCCTCCCAAAGTGCTGGGATTACAGGCATGAACCACTGTGCCCAGCCCTATGCAATTTCTTTATATGTCATTGGTCTTTATATTTTGGTGTGTTTTTGCAGTAGCTGGTACCACTTTTTCCTTTCCATATTTAGTGCATCCTTCAGGAGCTCTTACAAGGCAGGCCTGATGGTGATGAAATACCTCAGCATTTTCTTGTCTGAAAGGATGCTATTTCTACATTGCTTAGAAGCTTAGTTTGGCTAGATATGAAATTCTGGGTTTAAAATTATTTTCGTTAAGAGTGTTGAATATTGGCCCCCACTCTCTTCTGGCTTGCAGGGTTTCTGCTGAGAGATCTGCTGTTAGTCTGATGGTTTTCCCTTTATAGGTGACCTGGCCTTTCTCTCTGGCTGCCCTTGACATTTTTTCCTTCATTTCAGCCTTGGAGAACCTGATGATTATGTGTCTTGTGGTTGATCTTCACGTGGAGTATCTTAGTGGTGTTTTCTATATTTCCTGAATTTGAATGTTGGCCTGTCTTGCTAGGTTGGGGAAGTTCTCCTGAATAATATCCTGAATGTGTTTTCCAACTTGGTTCTATTCTCCCTGTCTCTTTCAGGTACTTCAATCAATCGTAGGTTTGGTCTTTTTACATACTCCTAATTTCTTGGAGGTTTTGTTTGTTCCTTTTTATTCTTTTTCTCTAATCTTATCTGCATGCCTTATTTCAGCAAGATGGTCTTCAAACTCTGGTATCCTGTCTTCTGCTTGATCAATTCAGCTATTCATACTTGTGTATGCCTCACAAAGTTCTCGTGCTGTGTTTTTCAGCTCCATCAGGTCATGTATGTTCCTTTCTAAACTGGTTATTCTAGTTAGCAGCTCCTATAACCTTTTATCAAGGTTCTTAGCTTGTTTACATTGGGTTAGAACATGCTCCTTTAGCTCAGCACAGTTTGTTATTACCTACCTTCTGAGGTCTACTTCTCATCCTCCATTCAGTTCTGTACCTTTGCTGGAGAGGTATTACAAACATTTGGAGGAGAAGAGGCACTTTAGTTTTTTGGGTTTTCAGGGATTTATTTTGTTGATTCTTTCTCATCTTCATGAGTTTGTCTAGTCTCGATCTTCAAGGCTGCTGACCCTTGGGTGAGGTTTTTGTGGAGATTCTTTCTGTTGATACTGGGGTTTTTTTGTTGTTTTTCTTTCAATGGTCAGGTCCTTCTTCTGTAGGGCTGCTGCAGTTTGCTGGGAACTCACTTCAGGCCCTATTCATCTGGTTCACTCCCACACCTGGAGATGTCACTCAAGGAGACTGGACAACAGCAAAGATGGGTGCTTGCTTCTTCATCTGCAATCTTTGACCTTGAGGGACACCTACCTGATGCCAATAGGAACACCCCCATGTAGGGTGTCTGACAATCCCTGTTGTCAGGTCTCACCCAGGTGGGTGGCATGGGGAGCAGGACCCATTTAATGAAGCACTTTTGCTGTCCCTTGATAAAGAGCATGTGCTTTGCTGGGGGGAACCCAGTCATCAAGGCTGCCCAGATTCCTCAGAACTAGCAGAAGGAAAGACTAAGTCTGCTGGTCCATGGAGACTGCAGCTATCCCTCCCACTGGGGACTCAGGGTCAGGAAGATCAGAGTTCTGCCCCTGAGCCCCTGGCTAGAGTTGTTGGAGCTCCTGCAGGGAGGCCCCACCCAGTGAAGAGGGATGGGTCAGGGTCAGGCCTGAAGAGGCACTCTGGCCACAGTCTTCCACAGGTGGTGTGTTGGGCTATGGGGAATACCTCTTGGGAACAAGCTGTCCAGCCTCCCTGGCTCTAGCAGGGGAAAAACATGGCCTGGAGCTATAGGAATGGCTGCAGCCCTTCCCCTGCCCTGGGAGCTTAATGTATTGGGCAGCTAGCAGTCCCAGTGTTGGTGGCTGCCCCTCCCCCAAGGAGCTCAAGCAGCTTAGACAGCAGGCAGCCAGCTGTGGTGCCTGCTGCTTCTCCCCCTGGGAACTAGGCAGGCTTAAGCAGATTCTAGCTGAGTGGCTGTTGAGAATCTGTACGATTTCATGGTTGGGACCCTAGGCCCTGGTGGCATGGGCTCACAGGTGGGATCTTCCAATCCATAGGTTGCATAGTTCCATGGAGAAAGCACAGCTTCCCAGGCTGGGTAACATGCTCACTCACCACCTCCCTTGGCTGCGGATGGGGGCTCCCCTGCCCTGTGTGTCTCTCAGGTGGGCCACCGTACCACATTGTTCCTCATTCCTCTCTGTGGGTCACGTCAGTCACCTTGTCACTTCTGATGACAGAACCTGGATACCTCAGTTGCTGGTGCAGAATTCGCATGCTGTTATGGTTCTCATGGATAGGAGCTTCCCATTGCCACTGCTTTTAGTTGACCATCTTGGCCCCGCCCCCCCAAAAGTTGTTTTTTTAATTAATAAGTTCAATACACATTGCTCTTTATTTTTCTCATAGCCTGTGATATTTATTCATACCAAAATCTCTAGTATTTCATCACATGTTGATATCTTGGGCACACTTCTAAAAGACTGTAAACTTCTTAAAGACATTTGAGTATCAGTAGTACTCAACACAATGCAAATCTTAGGAGGTAGAGTAGTAACCCATTTTTCTCAGGAGATACGTTCCAAGACTCCCAAGTGAATGCCTGAAACCATGGATAGTACTGAACCCCATATATAGTATGTTTTTCCTATGCATACATACATATGATAAAGTGTATTCATAAATTAGGCACAGGCCTCTTGAGCTTTGGAGCAATTACTAAGTAAAATAAGGGATACCTGAACACAAGCACTATGACACAGTGACAGTTGATCTGATAAACAAGACAGCTACTAAGTGACAAATGGGTAGGTAGTATGTATAGTGTGGGTACAGCAGACAAAGGGATAATTCACTTCTCAGGCAGGATGAGACAGGACCGTGGAGATTTTGTCATGTTACTCAAATTGGTATGCAATTTAAAACTTATCAATTGTTTATTTCTGAAATTTTCTATTTAATATGTTTGGACTGTGGGCAACTGAAACCACAGAAAGAAAAATGGGGGATAAGAGGGGACTATTGTAAATTGATCAAAATCACACAGCTAGTAACTGGCAGAGTTGAAATTAGAATGCAAGTTGTATAACTCTAAAGCCTGCTCTCTCTATGTGATACTATGCTAGTCTCCCTGAAGCCTTCACTTGAGTACTAATCAGTGCATGCATGTATGGATACTACCAGATGCCAGGAAAAGAACCACCCAAAAGGAGCAGTGGGGACAATCAGGGTGTTAACATAGGACCGGGACTAAAACGTGACCAAAGTGGAAGTGATTCATGAATCAGCAGATAAGGTACTCATAAAATTGTTGCCTTTGTCCTGGGAAAAATTTAGTTTTAGACTGCTCAGCTTCTGCCTAATAAAGCTTAAATTCAAGCCTCAAAAGAAGAAATGGTCCTATCAACTTAATTACATACCAAAATAAATATTGATACAAAATAAAATATTTTGGGCCCAAGCTGTCCAGCCTCCCTGGCTCCAGCAGGGGAAAAATAAAATTTTTTTTACCAATCATAAGACTATCAACACAAAAAATAAAGTATTTTGTATTAATCACAAGAATATCAATACAAAACTATCCAACTCCTAACAAGGTAAAATTCACAATATCTTACATCCAATACAAAAGTATCAGGAATGCAAGGAGGAAGAAAAATACCACCCGTAATGGGGAGGAAAATCAATAAATAGAACCAAATTCAGAAATGAGAGCAATGATGAAATTAGTAGAGAGGATATTATAATAAATAGTCAATTTAACTGTATTCCATATGTTTACTAAGATAGAGAAAAGATTGAGTTTGTTAAATAGAAACACAGAAGATATAAAAACTATCCCAAATCATACTTCTAGAAATAAAAAATGTAACATCTGAAATTTAAAATATATTTGATGACATTAATAGTGTATAGAATCTGCAGGAGAAAAACTGGTGAACTTGAGGATATAGCATAGAAGAAAACCAAATTGAAATACAGAGAGAAATACTGAAAAAAAATGCATAGGGAATCAGTGAGCTGTGGGACAACTTCAAGTGGTCAAATTTATTTGTAACTGGTTTTCCCAACGAAGGGAGGACAGAAAAAATGTTTGAAGAAATAATGGGCAAAAATTTTCGAAATCTCATGAAAGCTATAAACTCACAGATTCAAGTTCAATAAACCCCAAGCACAGAAAACATGACAAAAACGACACAAAAGCACACAAAATCACATTGTTTAGAAAGTTTAAAATAAATGTAGGAAGTGATGAAGAAAATAATCTTAAAAGCAGCCAGAGGAGGAAATGTACCATATGTTAACCCTGGGTCATAAGATGTCAGTAGATTCCTTTTTGGAAATAATACAAACGATTAAACAGTAGAACAAGATCTTTGAAGTATCGAAAGGAACAACCTTCTATACCCAGCAAAATATATTTGAAAATTGAAGGCAAAGAAAAGGACTTTTTCAGACATACAATGACTAAAAGAATTCATTACCAACATACCTGCACTACAAACAAATGTTAAAGAAAGTCCCTGCAGCAAAAGAAAAATGATTACCAGATAAAAATATAGATTTACACAAAGGAATTCAGGGCATAAAATTAGTAACTACAGGGGTAAATATACAAGGTAAACTTTTCTAATTCAAAAAATCTCTTTAGAAGATAATTGACTGTTCAAACAAAATAATAATGTATGGTGGGGTTTATAAAAGATGTAGAAATAGAATATATGACAGCAATTACACAGAGGCCAAGAAAGAAGAAAGAGATGTACTTGTTTGTAATGTATTTAAGCTACAAATAAAGTGGTATATTACCTGAAGGTGGACTGTGACAATATAAAGATATGTGCTTACTATTAACTCTAAAGCAGCCACACTAAAACAGACCTATAACTAATAAGCAAATAAAGGAATTAAGTGGAATTTTAAAAAATACTGAATTAATTTTTTAAAAGGAAGAGAAAAAAATGAAAGAAAATATGGGGGAAAAAAGCCTAATAGCAAGATGATAGACTTAAACCCAATTTATCAACAATCATATTAAATATAAATGGTCTGAATACTTCAATTAAAAGTAAAAGGCTTTCAGATTGTATTTTTAAAAAGCTCCACAGAAACGCATGGTAGCTCACACCTGTAATCCCAGCACTTTGGGAGGCCAAGGTGGGCGGATACCCTGAGGTCAGGAGTTCAAGACCAGCCTGGCCAACATGGCGAAATCCTGCCTCTACTAAAAAATACAAAAATTAGCTGGGCGTGGTGGCAGGTGCCTGTAATCCCAGCTACTCAGGATGCTGAGGCAGGGAGAATTGCTTGAACCTGGGAAGTGGAGGCTGCAGTGAGCCAAGACTGATTGCACCACTGCACTCCAGCCTGGGCGGCAGAGTAAGACTGTCTCACAAAATGATAATATTAATAATAAAATAAAATTTTTAGAAAGCCCTACAAAAACACTAACTTTCAATATAAGACATAAATAGGTTAAAGATAATGTGTGGATAAAGATATACCATGCTATCATTAATCAAAAGTAGATATGTGTTTATTAGTATTAGACAAACTAGATTTCAGAATAAATAAAATTATCAGGAAGAAATGTTAATACAGATTATGAAGATTATAAGGCACCTGTTGAAATCAATGGGGGGAAATAAATTATTCAAGAAAAATATTCAAATAAAAATTTGTTTTAAAAAAGATAAATGTCTTATATTTTATCCCATTGTTAATGGGAGATCAAAGATTTAAATGTAAAAATTAAAATAATGTTCACTATTATGAACAAAAATTGTTTCCTTGTTGTAAATACAAAATAGGTAAGGCCTTTCCAACTATGACACAAAAGAATCCATGAGAAAAATACTTAAGAATTTAATTAGATTTAAAAAATATCTTCATAGCAGAAACCACTATAAGCAAAGTCAAAAACAAATCACAAACATATAGGTAATATTTGCACTCACAAAGGGATAATTTTCCTAATTTAAAAAGATCTCCTTCAAATTAACAAGGAAATTACCAACAACCCTTTAGAACAGGGGTATCCAATCTTTTGGCTTCCCTGGGCCACACTGGAAGAAGAAAAATTGTCTTGGGCCACATATAAAATACACTAACACTAATGATAACTGATGAGATAAAACAAAAATTGCAAAAAAAAACTCACAATATTTTGAGAAATTTTATGATTTTGTGTTGGGCCGCATTCGAGCCATCCTGGGCTGCATGCAGCCTGGAGGCTGCAGGTTGAACAAACTTGCTTTAGAACATCCAGCAAAGCATTTAAGTAGACAGTTCACATAAAAAGAAATACAAGTTGTCCTTATGCATATATAAACTAAAGATATTTACTATAAACTCCAAAGTAACTGCCAAAAAAAAGTCAACTTGACTCATAATAAAATAAAGGCAAATTACAACAACACTGACACATAAGTTTTACTCATCAGTTTGGCAAAACCAGTAAGTTTGATAACAACTTATGTTGACAGGGAACTGACATTTTCATGATACGAGACCATTTTACTGGTACTTCTATAAATAGATATTATATAGTCAGATGATAAGTAGATAGATAATATCTATCCAAGTTAAAAATGAACATACCTTTTAACCTAGAAATTTTACTTGTAAGAATTTATCTTACAGATAATTCACACTTGGATAAAATGTACTAAATGATGACTGAACAAGGTTATTCACTGAAGCATCATTTAGAATAGCAAAGATTGAAAATAATTTTATAAAAACAAGAAAGTTAAATTTTGATATATTTTAAACAAATGAAACTATAAATCAATAAAAATTCTTAAGAAGCTCTTTATAAAATAATATGGAGCAGTAGCTAAGATACTATTTGAAGAAGAAAAGAACTCAGAATAGTGTATAACAATGTTATCATTTTTGTGAAAATAGTATTTAAATAGATATGTGTAAAATTTGCTGGATATGTAAACGTATGTATGTATATGCATGTATACATAAACCTATGTATGTATATGCATGTATACATATGTATACGTATGTATATGTATATATCTCTGGAAGAGTAAAGGATAGCATTTATATAAACTTTTTTAACCATATTGTTTTCAAGCACATATTTGTAAAAATAAAATTACAGAGACATACGTGGTAGTGATAAACACCAAATTCAGGGTAGTAATTACCTTTGGAAAGGAACAGTAATAATAGAATTATGCAATGATACACAGAGCCTTCAACTGTTCTGTAATTCTTTTGTAGGGTTGTCATTTTCATATAATTTCAAACTTGAAAAAATAGTTAAAAGACAAGAACAAAGAACTTTCATACATCCTTTACCTATGTTTTAATATATTTTTCATCTCTCTCTCTTCCTTTTCTTTCCTCCCTCTCTCCTCTCTCTGTCTCTATCCACACAAACAAAAAAACATACTTTATCTCTAAATCATAACCATGATTCAATGACCAAAATTAGAAAATTAAGCATTGACTTAATATGATTAGCTAATCCATAGTCCACTGCATCTATAATATCATATTTATTTAAAAAATGCGAAGCAGGCTGGCCATAATTGTTCACACCTGTAATCCCAACACTTTGGAGGGTCAAAGTGGGAGGATCACTTGAAGCCAGGAGCTCTAGAGCAGCCTGGGCAATATAGTGAGACTCTGTCTCTATGAAATATTCTTTAAAAAATTAGCTTGCCATGGTAGTGTGCCTGTAATCCTAGCTACTCAGAGGGTTAGGGCAAGAAGATCCCTTGAACCCAGGAGTTTGAGGTTGCAGTGAGCTGTGATTGCACCACTGCACTCCAGCCTGGGTAAGAAAGTGACACTCTGTCTCAAAAAAAAAAAAAAAAAAGTGAAGCAAATATGAGAAAATGTTAAAACTGTTGGAGTTTATTAAAGGGGATGTGGATGTTTAAAATAGTTTCCATTGCCTAAAAAATAAGGATAATTTAACCATACATAATGATGTTATCTAGCTCATGTTTTAATCAGCCATCAATAAATATGTGGTATTTTCTATCTATGATGGAGACCAATTTCCTGGCCTCCAGGGTCTGGACCCTAGAGTTCAGTTAAGGCAATTATTTCTCTCATCATGTCAGATAGATATGAATGTTATGGACTGAATGTTTGTGTTCCACCAAAATTCACATGTTGAAGCCCTAATCTCTCATGTGATGGTATTTGGAGGTGGGGCCTTTGGGAAATAATTAGGTCCTAAGAGTGAAGCCTTCATGATGAGATTAAGAAGAGACACGAGAGAGATGATCTCTCTCTCCATTATGTTAGGATAAAGCAAAACTAAGGCCATCTGCAAGCCAGGAAGAGAACCTTTACCAGGACTAAGTGGAGTCTGCCTTGATCTTGGACTTCCAGCATTCAGAACTGTAAGAAATAAATATCTGTTGTTTAAGACACGCCATTTATAGTATTTTGCTATAGCAGCCTGAGCAGCATAATTCACCTAGCCTCACTCTGCAATGGAAAAATAATGGCTCATGAAGATTGTCACTCCAAACCCTTTGCAAAGGAAGGTACAAATGCCCAAGGCTGCTCATTACATAATTGCTCTGGAACACTGTTTCTCAGGTGTACACGATCCTGCACACTTCCACTGAGACACCTAGTGGTAGGCAGTTCTGTCTATCTGAAGATAAAAAGCAAAACACTATGCTCGGTCTTTTGCATTTTAACTCATAAAATGTCCAATTGGTTCTTTCCCCAAATGCTCAAAGGCTTTTGTTTATTCTAACTCCTCTTTAAATCATTCCAATGAGGAATAAAAAGAAATCAGACTGTGTAAGCACATTGCCCTGGGTCAAAGTCAGGATGAAATGCCCTCATCTCCTGATCTTTGTACTAACTGACTACTCACTGACCTACTATATTTGAATTATTAATTCTCATGGCTCTTTCAAAATCATTTATTTATAAAACAAAATACTATAGGACATTATCTGAATCTTCAGATTTATTTCACTGCAACTAATTTATTTCAATACATATTAAATATAATTGACTTACATTAAGATATAATGAGTGTAGGCAATGTGCTAGGTCCTAAACACAGATACAAATGCAGATATAAACATCATAATAAGAATTCAAATGCATAGATTGGAAATTATCAAGATCATTACAAAATGACTGTTCTCTATAAGAAATCCTTTCAAGAAGAGTAACCAACAAAAAAGCTCTAACTACAAAAATACAAGTATACATGGAAAAAGTAATGCAATTCATTGTATCAGAGAAGTTTGGGGGTTTGGGGGAAAGCAGGCATTCTTCATTGAATTAAACGACAATGGAGCTATAAATTAGCACATCCTTTTAATAGGAATAACACCCACACTACAGTTTTATAAATCTCTTCTTTCCAACCAGTGAGAGTAGCCTATACTCTCTGAGGTAAGAAGTCACTTAGTTTCTTTCCTGGTTTTATAAAATAGCAAAGTATGAAATATTTATTAAATATGTTTGTTATTAAATGCTTATCTTCTTTTCAAATGCATTTTTGGAATGACTGTTCTTTAAAAGGGATTTGAACCTTTAGAGCTGTTAGGAGCACATGAGGAAAGACTTGGGAACTTAGGAGTATAATTAATATTGTTAGGAGGTACTCGATATGAGTTATGAGTTCATACTACAAATGTTGAGGAATAAGAGCTATAAGTCAGAACGAAAGGGGAGACGGAATTATATTTGACTGAATGACTATACTGGAGAAATTGCAGGTTTGGGGCCATACCATGGGACCCTTACATACTGTTGATAAACTTTCTTGGTAAAAGGATTGTAAACACTACAGAGAATCAAAACCAAACCTGTCATAAGGCTGAGTGGTATGATTTCCTAGAGCAGAGATCTGTAAACTTTTTCTGTGAAAGATGAAATAATAAATATTTTAGACTTTGCATGCCAGATTGTTTCTGTCACAACTGCTTAACTCTGTCCTTGCAGCACAAAAGCAGCCAAAGACAATACTGTAAAAAAAGGGAGGGTGGGTTTGGATGTATTTCAATAAAACATTATTTACAAAATCAGATAGATAAGTAGAATTTATCCTACATAGGCTGGGCACGGTGGCTAACGCCTGTAATCCCAGCACTTTGGGAGGCTGAGGCGGGCTGATCACTTGAGGCCAGGAGTTCGAGACCAGCTGCCAACATGGTGAAACCCCGTCTCTACTAAAATTACAAAAATTAGCCAGGTGTGGTGGCGTGCGCCTGTAATCCCAGCTTCTCGGGAGGTTAAGGCACAAGAAATGCTTGAACCTGGGAGGCAGAGGCTGCAGTGAGCTGAGATTGTGCCACTGCACTCCAGCCTGGGCAACAGAGTGAGATCTGTCTCAGAAAAACAAACAAACAAAATATATAGCATTTAGCCTACAGGCTGCAGTTTGTTAACCCCCTGCTGTAATCTCTCAAAATCTTTTCTAGGTGATATACCCACATTAAGACAGTCCTCAGGCCAAACTCATAGATCCCAATTCTTTGCTATCCATTTATCCTCTTCCGAACTTTCTAGAGTCTCCTTTTCTGTTTCTTCCTCCCTCCACCCCAACGTGTGTCTGGAATTGTCAGGTAGCCTTTTCTCAGAAGCCCCGAATGGCTGTATGGGAAGAAATTAGACCTCGATGAGACACACAAAATGGTTATTAGGGACTTACTCTGTTTAAGAGAGGAAATATAGTTAGGGGTGATTGCTTAATGCAGAGATTATTACTGAGAATAGTGGGACTCAATAGAGGAGACACTTGGAGGGCCTCAAACACACCAGATGAGAAATAAGCTGAGGGCTACCCCCTGACTCACATAATGGTCACTTTTTAAAAGACCCTTTTATACATAATGTGGCTAAACTATGAAACAAATTACACAATAGAGTCCAGTAAGTGCATAGATTTCTTGCAAATCCTGGTTGGCAATATTACTAGGAAAAGAGGAAACAGAGGAAAATTGCAGAATTTCTTATAACTCATCTTTCACAGCTAGAAACTTTTTTTCTAACAAAATTTAATGAAACATTAAGAGCCACTGTTTCCTGTGCAAGAGTTATAGAACTGGTATGATGCCACAAGGCGGACATAGAAGATTAGGAAAGGAATGTTACCTGATGGCTGCATGTGATGACATCCTGCTGACTCCTGTGAATGACTGCATCAGTCAGGGTCCCACAGGAAACAAGGAGCATGCTCAAACTGGGTAATTGTGGGAAAGTTTACTAAGGGGACTCTTTACAAAGGACATAAGCTGGAAAATCAAGACTAATCATATAATTTATTGTTGAAACTGTGCCACTCTTTTTCGCAGTACTTTGAGTTGTTGTTTTAGGAATGGTGCCACTTTTGAGGGTGAAAGGAAGCTTTATTAATAAATTATTCCAGGACAATGGGTATAAACTGGGTCTAGCACAGCCAAACCATAACTTTTGCAAAGTGGTATATCCCAGGCTAGCAAAAATAAGGAGCTGTTATCACCCCTACCCCTACAAGGACAAAGGGAGGAAACAGTTACCAGAACCTGGTGGGCAGCAAGATGAAAAGATTAACAAAGAGGAGCTATGGCCCTCTATAAAGGAAAGCATCCAATCTACAGTGAACCAACAGCTAGAGAGTGGGTGAATTAAAACCCAAACTTCGCTGTCTTACTACTTTCTGATCTCTTGCCAATATCTCACATTAGGTGAACCCAATCAGAAGCTAGAGGTCAGGGGAGCCTGTGGATGCAGTCTTTATGGGTCTGCTTCCAAGGTACAAAGCCACATAGGGAAGGACAGAGAGTATACCTAAACAGGAAAATAGAAGATATCCAGCATAGTAAATATCCTTGCAAAGTGTCCAAAACTGAAACTATCCTTTGGCTCTGACTTCTTCCAAAACTTTTTTTGAAGCATTCTAAGAAAGCTTGACTACTACATTCTTCTTGAACAACTTTCTCCCTATTCATGTCCTATCATGTTATAGAAAAACAGTAAAGTAAGCAAGAACTTTTATCCCCCACTGGCTGGAGTAAGACTGTTTCTTCACAGAGCAATGAATGTAAACACGAGGTTTACATGAATATATTTAGTGTCCTCACTATCCATTTCAAAAAGATCTGGGAACATTTCACAGCCATGGGCTGATTATGAAGGTATCATCAGCCTGGGAATAAAATGAAATAAAAAACTTGTTTTTCACATTTATCATAGGAAACTCCTTCACTCCAATTTCTGGTTCACAAATGTTCCCAAGAGATCTTAGAAGAAGTGTGGAGTCTGGTGAACCAAATCAGTGGTTCAGACCAACAGCCAATCTGCATGAGCATAAATATAAAATGCAAAGGAAATAGGCAAAATAAATATGACTTTCAGGGGTGAACACTAGCCACTTCTCCTTACATAAATACCATCCTTGGCTATAAACAATTAAGGTAGAATATGAAAAAGGAAACAATGTCCACGTCTGAAAGTGTGACACTCTCTTTTATATGAGCATATGAAAACCAAGAGGTAGAATGATTTTATGACTTGTGTCCTGGAGGATCCAGAGCAACACACTTTACTTTCAAGATCAAAGAACACCCTTCTGCTAGGGAAAGTCCATTATTACCCTTTCTAAATTATTATCAAGCTAAAGTTGGTGTCATTGACTTTTCTTACTCCAAAGAGAGAGATCTCCCCTATCTCATCAATAACCTCTCTGATATCCCTTCCATTTTTTTAAATCCCATAATTATATTATTGAATAAGGTAAAAAAAAAAAAAATAGCAGTCTTCTTTTGGCAACTATTTTTCAAACCCAAACTGAGTTTTGCATGAGTTCTAGGCTACTTTAAATATTCAGGACAGTTCAAGGAAAAGGAGGAAAGACATAAATTTAAAAAGAAAGAGGGAAAGACTAAGGGAATAAAAGAAAGAGTGGGAAGCATTACTAAAACAAGAAATAAAAGTGTTAAGAAAATTAATGAATGATTTATCTTTTGAGTGAGGGTAGGAGAAAAAAGAGCTATGTCATGGATCATTTTCTGATCCATCACATGGGTGAGAGTATTGCCTAAGCTTCCTGAGTAATCACAGAGTGTTACAAATGATCTCACTTCTATTTCCATATGGAAGACACACCATTCTTCACCTAACCTAGGATTTCTCAAACTAGGTATGCAGATACTGTTCACTCCTTCAGCATTTGGACAAATGAAAAGAGAAGGAAAACAGGAAGATTTTCAGCTCACCCTGAATTTTCACAGAGGGCCGTGGTCTGAATTGTTGCCCCAGGTGAGACAGAAGTAGATTCCAGGAAGACAGCAGCAAAGAACTAGAAAAAGAAGTCTTTATAGAGAGGTTCTTTCAATGGAAAAGAATTTTCTTCCTGACAATGATTTTCATAGAAGGTTAATATGCTTAAGCATATTGAGAATTCATTGAATGTCTATTACATGTAGTACAGAAGACAGCCCTATTGTGGTTATGATGATGACCATTAGCTTAAGAAAAATTGCCTTTCATGATGAATTTGTACGTGGTAGAGCTTGTCATAGTCTACCCCTTGTAGTGGCTCTTTGGAAGCTCAGAATTCACTTTTGAGATCAATTGTTGTAATTCTCCAGTTTTTAGTAATGTTTTTCTATAGTCTTCCCTGCACCTGATTCTAAGCACCTTATTCCTTTGTTCCATTCTCTTGTCTCGCTTTGACTGTTTTTTTTACCTTTTGGCACCAATGCATTTATTGCAAATCACTTCAAATGCTACTGGAAAGGTAGATAGTGAACAAATGAACTGCTATAAAACATTACCTACTTTTAAAGAACTCACAATCTAATAGAGAGATAAGGTTGAAAAGCATTATTGAAATGTTAAGTAATCTATAGAAGTCATAGAAAGAAGTCAAAAATAGATATGGCTTACAGGATAATGAGGTCGCATCCAGGTAGGAGACCACTTTTGGAGACATCCAATAAGATGAACATGGAAAGACACGAAAATCTAACATCTCAGATTGGGAAGAAGAAAGCCCAGAGCATGTTTAGAGCATATTACCTTCAGATACCATTTGCTGGAAGCCTAGGAGAATCAAGGAAATAAGGCTGGAAAGACAGCCTGGAGCCAATGCAGGAAGGATAATTGTAAATCTCAAAACAACCTTAAGTAGGTTGTTTTGCCATAACTTTTTGAGCAGAAAAGTAATATAATCCAGATGATCTAGGAGGTCACATAATTACAGATAAGGAAATCGCAGGCAACAGGAACAAGTGTTTAGCAATGTTTTAACCGATAAAGAGACACCTAGGATGCCTTAGGAGGAGACACTCTGCCTACCTCATCTCAACAAAGACTCTACATAGATCATAGACACAAGGGGTTTTTAAAGGAGAAAACAAAAGAAGGGAGGCAGCCTGGTTATACCTCCAGAAGAATGCAAGTCAAACCTCAGTGCAGGCTGCTTTCTGCTGTTCTTGCCCCCATCAGCAATCAAGAAATGAAGCTGAAGGTTCTAGTGGGCACTCACACTCTCTGGCCCTACAGCAAGCCACTAGAGGGGAAGGCATGTGAGGTGAAGGTGACAGAAGCAGCCACCATGCCCTTTCCTTTGTCTCTTGGAGACATCCAGCCCAGTGAAGAAATCTGGGTTTAGCTCCTGTCTGCCTATGCAATGTCCAGCTGCCGACCAGAATCATCTCTGATGTCACAACAGATGAATCAGATTTTGACATCATCCCACAATACGCTGAGGAGTTGGTGATGGGGGAGGAATGGACTTCTTTTTCAATGAATGCTGTGGTGACTTGAGTACAACACATGAAGAATTCCAGAAAAGGGCCACTTTTGAAGTCAGCGGTGAATCAGAGGTTTTCTGACCCTCTTCAGTGCCTTCTATGAAAAAGAGTTCAACTCTGGCTTCAGTTTGTCCCTTACGCTTTTCCGGAATCCCTCGACATTTCCTGCTCTTTTTCCCGGGCACCGTATGGCCTGTGACATTTGCTGGGACTCACACACGGCGTCCAACCTCCTTGCTCCAAGCGATGACTCCTAGGAACTTCCCTAGTACCAGAGCGATGCAGGCTCTGACACGCGAGGGCGGGGGGCGGGGTGGGGGTGGGGGTGGGGGTGGGGGATGAACGGGGAAGCGGAAGGGAAGGAGAGAGAAAGGGGACCTGGGTGTAGAGAGGGCCCAGGGCAGCATGAGCCAAGCTAGGGCGGAGCAGGGGGTTCGTCTCAGCAACGTGATGAGTGTCAGCCTTTCCCTCCCTTCAACGCTCCATTGGTGCTGCTGGAACTCGGAAGACTGCTAGACAGACATCCTCCAGGGCGCTCTCCCTGACTGCGCTTTTAAGCACTCTTTTCTGTATCAACAATAGTTTGCTAGCACAAATCTGAGCCCGCCATCTCGTTGCTTCTCCTGTCTCTAAAACCTGTGCCCGCGCTCAGGCCCCAGGTGACAGACGTTTTCCAGTCTACGCGGCGCGGGGCTAAGCCTCTGGGAGGCAGAGCTCAGGAAAGCGGGCGCCGCCTCTGGGAAAGCTGAGCTCAGGACAGCATCCTCTCCTTGCGCTCACCGCTAGGCACCCAGCAGAGCGGTCTCCTCAGGTTTAACACTGGCTTTAAGAGTGGGACTGTGAAGGTGGCTGGGCACTGGAATTTGTGGTTTTAAAAGTTCTTGACACCTACTAGAAAGTGCTAGAGGACCCTTCAGCCCCTAAGGTGCCCCTAGTCACCAAGAGTAGGCGCTTTTCCTGAAATTGATATGAGAATTTGAAAAGTAGGATTTTTGAGAACAAGGCACATCAGATCGTTCCCCATTTATTTCAACCTCTTATCGTTCCTGCCCCTAAGGTTCTAGTCACGGTTGCACATTTAATGCTTTTACATGGAAGTGCTGTTGAAGACTGAGACTGCACCCACCCTCCAAAGCATCCCATAAGTAAGCACAGTTTCTTACTAGCCAAGGAGAAGGGAAAGCATTAGTTGAAGGCGGCCACACGAAATTCTCAAAGATGTTCAGGATGCATGGGACAGTATGCAAGGACTCCAAATCCTTACAGTGGCTGCTGGTTTCAGAAGGTGTTGCTCCCAAATAATAGAAAGGATTGGTCACTGAAACGCCCTGTGGGAGAAAGACACTGGTATCCATTTCTTAAAGGACATTAACACATATGAAGAGTTTAGGGCAAAGTAAAAAGGAGGAAGGTGAGGGAAATTCCTGATGACTTTACTAATGTTAAAATTCCATAGATTTAGCTACTCCTTTTTTTTTTTTTTTCCTTTCACATCATCAATTCAGAATTCTATAAAGGAAGAGAATGACATGGTAGAAAATCATTGGCCTAGGAGGAAAGAGCCCGTAGGCGTTTAGGTGTTATATATCTGCAGCCAGAATGCTCTGGAGCATCAGGGAGACTCCAACTTAAGACAACAGCATGGGTGAATAAGGGCTTCCTGGGGACTGGAAATGATAGGAAAACCTGGTGCTTGAGCACTGGCCCCTAAGGCAGGCCTTACAGATCTAGAGGCAATTCAGCCTTGGTGGGAAGAGTTTACTGTGAAACTGGGGTGGAATTGGGTTTCCACGTACATTCCCTTTTGCCTTACTATGTGTTCTGTCAGTTTCTTTCAGGAAATTCTTCATCTTTCAACTTGTAGGGCTGGTGCTAACTTACGACTTCACTAACTGTAACTTTGAGAAGATTGAAGCAGACTATCTCAGTACTATTTCTAAAGACCTGATTACATATATGAGTGGGGTAAGTGAAGAAATTTTTTTAAAACGAATGTATTTTCATCAGAAGAGTAGGCATACACACACTCTACAATTTAACTTTGTAGGAAAGAAAAATAATTTAGAAAAAATCATGGTCCCACACTTTGTCAAGAATTCTTACAAGTGGCATCTAAAATGATTATCTAGAAATTGGCACATTCTAAGTGTGCAGATGCTGATGAGGAGCAGGTATTGATAGGCAGAGCATTATGCATCAAGGATGTCTATCCTCTGCTAAAGTGCTCCTCTGACTATGCTGTAAAAAGACAGCAGGGGAAAAGAGCTTAAGAAAGAAGAGTAAAAGAGAGATAATTCTCATGAGCTAAACTTTAAGGGTTGATGCTGTGCTCCAGGTCTCTCCAGTGTTTTAGATGTTTCAGGATGCTACTTATTACAGAATATGGTGTACTTGGAATTTTTTAACATACAGTAGTAATCATTTTCCTGATTAACCTAATTTCTAGATAGAGTTTGCATTCACGAATGGCCACAGTACAGATGTGGACATCCAAAGAATGGCATTATTACTCACCAGCATAGTGCTATGTGCAGTCGTGGCTTGAGGGAAAGGAGCAGGAGGTCTCCCTCTGAGACCTGAACCTTTTGGTGTGGTTTCAAAGCACTAGCCAGCACTATCTAAAGACTATTTCACTGCCTTGTCAATGACATAGGAAACAGGTACCTGAGTGGAAACTGTTTTCAGAGCACCTTTAAAGCCTGGGAGCAAAGGGTGGAGGGATGATTTTCCTTGTGGACTTAAAAGTCTTTACCCTCCTTGTCGTATTTTTCTTTCTTCCAGACCAAAAGTACCGACTTCAACAACACCGTCTCCTGTAGCAATCGGGTGAGTAGAGAGGTCAGTGCTGCTGGCTTTCTCCAGGGAGATGCCAGGCATTTTGGAGAGGGAGTATCCTGCGATGTGCAGAACCCCGAGAGGTGCCTGGGCTCCGGGACGCCGCGGCCGGGGATAGGGGACATCTGGGTTGCCAGCTCGGGGCTGCTCCCAGCTTGGGACAACACTTCTGTTCCAATTTAGGGAGAGGAAGTCCCTATCGGGAGGAAAGGCAAATTGGGAACTGGGATGAGGGAACTTTGTCGGGGCACCACCTGCTGGGGTCCGGCGGCGCTCCGCGCTTGGGCTCGGGCTTTTGGCAGCCTCCGCCCCCTGGAGACTTGGGCGGAGCGAGCGTGGGTGAAAGTCTTTTCGCGACCAGTGCCCTCCGCCACCCTCGCCACGCCCCTGCACCCCCGCGGTTGGTTCTTCCTTGCTCTACTCAACCGTGACCTCTTCGCTCTTACTCTCGACTTGTGTACCCGCTCCTCCCCAACCTTCCTCCTCTCGCCTTTCAGTCAATTCTCACCAACTCTCTCTCTCTTCTTTTTTTCTTTCTGGTGTTTTCTCCTTTTCTTGTAAACTTTGCCGCCTATGAGCAGCCACACTGCCTTACTGAAATCCAGAGCCTAACCTTCAATCCCACCCCCCGCTGCGTGTCGCTCGCCAAGGAAATGTTCGCCAGGAAAACTAAGGCTACCCTCGCTCTCTGGTGCCCAGGCTATTCGGAAACTCAGGTAAGCCCGAAGCCTCAGACGCTTGCTTTGTACCTTGGGACTAACCTCAAATTAAACTGGGGCTTTGGTGCAGAAGTCGTTCTCTGATTTTTATTTAGGTTTTATCTTTCGAAGAGCAAACGAGCCGGGTAAAAGTAGTAGGATGTCAATTAGACCCACGTTGATACCCGGACTCAAACTCACCTATTTCTAGGGTTCTGATACTGTTTTGGCTGAATTATGGTTCTAAACCTTACGGCAATGTTTCAAGGTATGTTGAGTGAGCCTCTTATATCAGAATGTTTTGATTGCTGGAGCATAAGAGTATGGCTGTTAAAAATGCCAATTCTCGGGGACTCAACCTAGACCTTCAACATGAAAATCTCAGGTTATAGGGCTACTTAAGAGATTCTTGTCCAGTCCAAAGTTTGAGCAACACCGCTTGTTCTAATCACGTAATTATTGTGTGCTTATTTACTAAAACGTTACATTATACAAAAAATCTCTATCCTATGTTTGCTTAATTGCTTGTATGGATGCTGTTGCTGTCTCTTTACATATTTTTGCACAGGTAGTTATCTGCATTTGAATGCTTGTGTAGCATTAAATATGGACATAGTGTAGTGGAAAGTTAGGCGTAGGAACTCTGGAGACAACCTGCCTGACTTTGAATCCTGGCCGTATAACTTCTGTGAAGACTTAGTTAAATTACTTAGCCGCTGTGTACTATAGCTTCATGGGTAAAGTAAGTATCATATCAGTTAGTCTTACATAGATTGTTTATGAGGATTAAATTAGTCAATACGTGTAAATGCAGTTGGAACAGTGCCTGGTACACAACAGGCACTCAATATTTATTTCAGTCAGCAAGTAGAGAATTTATCTTCAGGATGACAAGTTTAAGAAACAGAGAGAGACAAGTGCAGATATGTATGATTGCTCCTTATTAATCTAGTGGACTTTATATGTCTGCAATCTAGGTAGATGGACAAGACTGCTTTTTTTTTTTTTTTTTTTTTTTGACAGAGTCTCGCTCTGTCACCCAGGCTGGAATGCAGTGGCACAATCTCAGCTCACTGCAACCTCCGACTCCTGGGTTCAAGTGATTCTCCTGCCTCAGCCTCCCGAGGAGCTGGAGCTACAAGCGCCCCCCACCACGCCTGGCTAATTTAAGTATTTTTAGTAGAGACAGGGTTTCACCATATTGGCCAGGCTGGTCTTGAATTCCTGACCTTGTGATCTGCCCACTTTCACGTCCCAAAGTGCTGGCATTACAGGCGTGAGCCACCATGCCCGGCCAAGACTGTCACTTTTTAGAGATTGAGGATTGAAGCCATAGGGCTGATCTGGGTTGAGCTTGAATTAGAAACTCAATACCAGACAGCCATATGACAAATCTATGTGGCTTCATGCCTTCTTATGAAGGAGTGACTGGCAAATCTACAGATGGCCACAATAAAATTCATTCAAATAAGAGCACAAATAAAAAACTAGATCAAGTTCTTGGACAGCATGTGAGAAAGGGAGAGTCTGGAGAAATTTATTTCAGTCACCTCTCAAGCCCAAATGGAGAGTCTAAGACTAATAATAGTTACAATTTTATAGATTTTTGTAAGATTTTATAGATTTTTGTGCTTGATAACCCTGTGACTTTATTAATCTGCATACCATGTGTCTAGGAGGCCCAGTGTACTATTCAAAGGTAATTCAGATAAAGTTATATGCTGGAATCCTCTTTAAAATAAACCTTCAGATGTCTGTGGCATATCTAGACAGTGGGGCAGGGGAGGGGGAAGGATGGGGAGCAGGAGCATGCATTTTGGGTTCAAAAAAGAGATTAGGTTTACTGAATTACGTCTATAAGGAGGTATAAGATAGCTCTTACCCATAAGGAACTTGTGATCTTGTCAGGGAGATCTTGAAATCAGCAATTTATTCATTTATTTAATCACTCAACAAATATTCAGTGTTTCCTATGATTAAGACTCAGTGCTATGGGGAATACCTATGATGCAATATAAAGAAAAGCATGTTAAGTGAGAGCCAAGTTAAATGACACATACTCTTAAGCACTGGAAGACTTTCCAAAACCAAGGTCTGAGCAATTATCGGAGGCTTTTTGAAGGAGGTGGTGGTTGGCCTTGAAGTGAAAGTAGGTGGGTAGAGAAACAGGAATTCATTCCCCTGGAGAAGGCACATACTAGCACACAGTAAGCAGGTGCTTTGGAAATACACTGAAAGATGGATTTGCATAGAGAAGGCAATAAAACCTGCACTCAACAGTTACTAAAGATAGTGAAAAGTAATTTTGACTATTGATTCTCATATTCTACAGATAAATGCTACTCAGGCAATGAAGAAGAGGAGAAAAAGGAAAGTCACAACCAATAAATGTCTGGAACAAGTGTCACAATTACTAGGATTGTGGCGTCGCTTCATTCGAACTTTACTGAAAAAACAGTAAATCATCTTTATTATGGTCATATTTCACAGCACCAAATAAATCATCTTTATTAAGTAGATGAAACATTAACTCTAACTGTGACACAGAAGATCACAAATAGTTATCTTTTAATTACAGAAGAGTTTCTTAACTTATTTTTCTAAGTTTTTATTGTTTAATATAAATTTATAATGCAGGGGAAGTACTACTCTTCAAATGTTGAGGGAAGCTTCCGTAACATTGATGACTGGCTTAATTGGCAGTAATTCTCAGCCGTAATTGCATAAGCATTACTCAAGAGGAAAATCCAAAAGTGTAGCAGGAGAACTCTTTTCCTTGAAAAAGGAAAAATATTGAACTAAATGATAGTACCTAAACTTACGTTTAAAAGGCAGACATTCCTTCTACATGTAATGACACTTCTTGTGTTAAACTAAAAATTTACAAGAGAAGAAAGTGAAAGCAAATGGGGTTTCACAAATAACTGTAAATATAGTGAAGCAATTTGAAATAATTTTCAAGCAAAACATTGTGAAAGTATTCTAAGCTAAGTTTTAAATATTACCTAACAGACAAGAGTGGTATATAATAAGTAGATCCTGAGAAGTACCTTTGTTACAGCTACTATAAATATATATAGAGAGAATGTACTTTAATTTATTTTGTGAATGCTTTTGAAAATGTATATGTTCCTTTGTAATTGACACTATATATTTCTTAATAAAATAATTCTCAAATTTGTTTCTTACGAATCATCTTTCAAATCTAGTTAGTAGACAATTTGCACACATACTTTTCTAAAGGACATTATTTTTCTTCAGGTTTTTACCTCTACTTATCCTTAGAGTCCATTGACTGCTCCCCTTTATACCTGTTGGCCCTGCCTATAGGAGAGAATATTTGGAGATAGGCAGCTTCAGGATGCATTGCAGTCATCCTTTTCTTAAATTATGTCACTAGTCTTTTCTGTTTCCCCTCTTGAACTTTCCTCACACCTGGAAGAAACAAAGTAGGCAAAAGTGAACAGGGGATGTCAAATCTGTTCTTGAATTCCTGCTGCAAGCTAGAGCCACAGGCACCCTCTCACTCACCTTCCACTCAGAATCCTCCAAACACCAGTGGGAAGGGCAACCCTGGCCATAGAACCTAGACCAAAATAGAGCATGTGGGAATGCACTGATTTTTCCTAGGAGTAGACATGCTCCTCTAATACTCCCCTGAGGGTTAATTGGGGCTAAACCATGACAGAAGGGGGGAAGTTCAATGTCCTTAAATCCATCTTACCTACCAACAGGTAAGAGGAAGCTTACATTATATGTCCAGTAAGCATTTAAAGGGCACTTACTGTGGAACAAGCCTTCAGTCAAACACTGGGGATAGAAAAGAAAGACTCAGCCTTTTTCCAGAGAAGCTCAGGGTGTAGCTGAATAGGCAGTTTCTTTTGTCCTGAGGAAAATCAAGACATGCTTTTCTAAAAATCTTCCTCTGAAGACCTGACCCAAACCCTTAAATGCCATTACAAGAGAAATTTCTTTAAGTATACTAACTCCATTTTAGTAGGGATTCACTGACTAGATTTTACTGAACTATGAAAATAAATACACACAATTTTTCATAAAATTTTGGGCCCAATTCCCCTAAATGAATTGAGGATTAGGGAGAAAGGAGACAACTCAAAGTCATCCCATTAAGTGCAGTTTCTTTGAATCTTCTGCTTTATCTTTAAAAAAATTGTATAATTTATATATTTTATTCTATGTATTCCATAGATGTCTTAATATAAAATTAGTCATTTAAATTACACTGTCAATTAAAAGTAATGGGCAAGAGGATGCATTATATTAATTTAGTAAGAACTTTCCCAAATGTTGTAACAATGTGGATCATATATCTCTGTTTTTTTAAATATACTCAGGCTTTCTTGGTGGACTAGTATAGTATACAGTCAGTTATGTCAATGTTTCATGGTCAATAAAAGGAAGTTGCAAATTGTGATTTAAGCATATAAAGTTGGATATTTTCATATTGAGACTACATGGTTAGTTATGCTATTTATATAATCTATATTCTCACTTTTGTCTCCTTCATTCAGAGGCTAAGACTGCTGTATGAAAGTCTACTGCTGGCCAGGCGTGGTGGCTTACGCCTGTAATCCCAGCACTTTGGGAGGCCAAGGCGGGCAGATTGCAAGGTCAGGAGATTGAGACCATCCTGGCTAACACGGTGAAACCCCGTCTCTACTAAAAATACAAAAAATTAGCTAGGCATGGTGGTGGGCGCCTGTAGTCCCAGCTACTTGGGAGGCTAAGGCAGGAGAATGGTGTGAACCTGGGAGCCGGAGCTTGCAGTGAGCTGAGATTGGGCCACTGCATTCCAGCCTGGGCAACAGAGCAAGACTCCGTCTCAAAAAAAAAAAAAAAAAAAAACCAAAATACAAGAAAGTCTACTGCTGATATAATTCTTTATTTCTTTGTATCCATAAAGTTTTGCTTTCTTGTTGCTGATATGGTTTCCCTTCACCTTTATTTTGATAAAGATAGAATGAAAAATTGATATTTGATTCTTAAAAGTTAAAGGAGCTTTTTTTTTTTCTTTTTTAACAAAGAACATTGACAAATAACTTTACCAGCATAGAGAGTTGCCTCCTTTGACGATAAAAGGAGGGCCTTAGTCCTGTCTTGGTCAACATTTTTTCAAAAACTGAATTAAGCAAATGCAGCTTTAATACTTCTATAAAGAAAAACAAACTATATATTTTTATTTTTAGATGCTAATTTTCACACATTTCTCCAAAATTCACATAGACTTTTGCTAGGTTGTAATTAGAAGGCAAACAAACACCAAATCTCACTGGCTAGCAACAACAGTTAATTCTCACTCACATTACAAACTGGCAACCTCAAGTCAGCTGCAGGCTTTATCTACAGACCTTCTCATTTCAGGACCCAGGCTGAAAAAGCAGCTCCTATTTGAGACATACCTTTCTCTTTTGGCAACAGAAAAGAGCAAGAGAGTTGGTAGAAACAGATAATGGCTCTTCAAGCATCTGCTGGGACTTGCTGAACATCACGTTTGCTTATATGCACTGGCCAAAGTAAGTCAAACGCTTCCTATTCCTGCTCCACTATGAAGGATTTGCTGCAAGTCTTGGGCAAAGGACAGAGAGACACATCTTCTTACAGGAGGAAGTTTAAATATTGGAGATGCTAAAGTCCACAACTCATTACTTTGGGAGGGAACATGACTAACATAAAAAAAAGAGAGAACATTCCACATTTTTAGCATTTTATTACTTAAATGTAACTTTTTTTTAAACAAATGTTTATTAAGCACCCCTTTTGTTCCAGATACTGTTCTGGGTGCTTGTTATGTATTAATGAACAAAACAGAAAAAAAAAAATTCTCTACCTTTATGGAGCTTACCCACTAAACTATTAAAATAAGCCTAATAAATAAGTTAATAGTACAGCGAGATGCTCTTTTCCCCTCTTTTTTAATTTAAATAACGTTTACAAATAATTAGCAACTTGTTCACTTTTAAGTCATACCACAAATATGGCTGAAAATGTGCACTGCTATTGAGAAATCCGGGGTACAAATGAAATCACAAGTAAGTACAACATGTCAAGGATTAAATAACAAGCTCTCATTCTGTTATCATCTGCTTCTTAATGATCTTAACATCCAAAGTGTTTGAGGCTCTGTGCCAGAACTATAAAATAAATCAAGATTTTTTTTTTTTGTTGAAGAGTGTATGAGTCAGATATTCAAATTAGCTAACAAGTTACTTTTGTTTCATAATAAAATAACTACATTTTAGAACTGGAAGGAACCCAAGAGAGTACACTGATCTGTGTAGAGACAGACCCTCCTTATCCCTTTCAAGCACAAGTATATTTACATTAGTAAATATACCCTCTTTATCCCTCTCAAGTACATTTACATTAGTCACTCAACCCAAATCTGAATAGGCTGCCAAAACATTTTCATAAACGAAGTGAAATGGAAATAAAACAGTAAGATAAGAGGTTATTCCATATGTCAAACTTTGGTCCTGGGCTCTAACGTCACCACTGTTTTAGTTAACGTTCACATGATCAGAGATTGTTCCCCAAACCTACATCTTGGTAAGGCAGTTGGCTCTCGAGGAGTGAGGTGTCTTGACACCCACTTCACTGGAATCAGTCTTCTTCAGCATCCTAAGGCACTTAGCTCTAATGAACTGCCCAGACTCCCCTTTGCATTATGATGAGCTCCTCTTTGGAACCCCTACTGTCTGCTTTTGACAGCCGACCTCAAGGAATACTGACTTAATCCAGGGGTCCCAATAACATTTAATATTTATCTTCCTTTTCTCGGAGGAATCTACAGTTATCCAACTTGCCCAAGTGAGCAGTTCCCTTTCCCCAAATAATTAGTTCTACAACCCAGAGAGTCTATGAGTGAATCCCTCTGTAATCTTTGAAATGTCCCATTATAGTTTTCATCTGTAAATATGTCAGTATATATCCAAAAGATGAGGATCTTTACGTAATCATAATGCTACTATCACATGCAAAAATTAAACATAATTATTTAATATAATCAGATATCCAATGTTTAAATTTTTCCAGTCTCATGTTTTTGTACATTTTAAAATAATCACATGTTTAAATCGTTTCCATTTCCAAGGCGTCGATCTCTCCTCCACTCTCCTGGGCGTCGCGCTTCCCTCTTTGCTTCCCGCCCTTGCGGTTCCGTCGGAACCTCAGGAGCTTCCTTCCGCCGCAAAAGAGCTGGAGAACAATGCTAGGCAACATGCTGGAGACCTTGGCCAACGGAACCAAAGTCACGCCTCCCATGTGAGCTCTGGAGGGAGAACTTTATGTGTTGCACTGAGGGCAGTCTCCGGAAACGCGATTCGCAGCGGGCGCCGGAAGCGGTCTTCTGTCTTCAGCTCTAGCAGATGACTGTTCCACTGGACACGCTGAAGGGACTGGATACGTGTTTTCCTTCAGGACCAGAGCTGAGCTGAGCCGGGATCGCGGCGGCAATGGAACGGGCCTCAGAAAGGCGCACGGCCAGCGCGCTGTTTGCGGGGTTCCGGGCCTTGGGACTTTTCAGCAACGACATTCCACACGTGGTGCGGTTCAGCGCGCTCAAGCGCCGGTTCTATGTAACAACCTGCGTGGGCAAGAGTTTCCACACCTATGACGTGAGTGACTTCTTTCGTTGACTTCCCAGGAACCACCCTCCTTGGCCCCTAACTCTGTCCTGGAGCAATCCGGTTCACCCTTACCATCTACCACGGGCTTCCCTTCTTTAACCCCTCCCTGTCCTATTAATATTTCGCCATCCGGTCACATCCACGTGCTGATTTAGCACTTGCAGTCCTCCTGGGGCGAGTTTCAGAGGCAGCCTGGCCAAGGGGAAACTGCTAGATAACCCCTCAGTTGTATGGCAATAATACTTGTTCAGTGAATATTTATTGACCTTCCCTTGAAGGTGGAAACATAATTAAGACAAACCTCTACCTCTTGCATTCTTAATGAGAGAGAAAAACATGCACGCTATTACGTTATTGGTGACACGAGCTGGGTTAGAAATTCACTCTAGGTAACATTGGGAGAACCGCAGATGGTGAGATTAATTACCGTTAGGGAAAGTATTTGATGGCAATCAGTTATTTTCAACTAATGCAAAGTGTCTGGCACTGTCACTCTAAGCCTTGCAGCCGTTTCTTTGCAAGATAGGTATCGTTATACTGTAGCACCTTTATATAAACTACAAAAGTAAATTTCAGATAAATTACTTGTTAGTGTTGATTTTTTTCTCCTTTAATGGCTCATAAATCATTGTAATAGTGTCTCTTGTTTACTTGTTTCTTTTGTCTTCTCCAAAAGAGTGTAAGCTCTGTGAGAGCGGGAACCTTGATGAGGATGATAATAGTGTTAAATAAGTACTTTATTTTCTGGAAAACATGTTGTAGAGTTGTCTCTCTTGGAGGATTGTGAATGGCTTATTAGCAAGAAGAGCTGGGAGTTAGGAACCAGTTGAGTTAGTGGAAGAGGAAAGTGAGGGCAGAGCTGAGGTTAAGAGCAATTGGGTTTCTCAGAGTCTGAGTTGGTAATGGAGACAGGGTGGGTTAGAACCATATCATTAAGATATCATGTGAGAGTATTTAGTGTTACCATTCTCTACACTTGTTCCTTGCTTGCTAAGTTTTACTTTTGCTGGTTAATGTTTTCTTCCTTGAAATGTAATTTTTCTAAGTTTATTACTTAAATAATTCTTGAAATCTTGTCTTTGGTACAGTGTCTTTCCTGACACTGCGTTACACACAGACACAGGTGTTTTTCCCTATATTCAACTTCCAAAGAAACCCTGTGGTGAGGAGAGTAACATATTTGCACATTTTATAAAGTTAACAATTTACTTACTGTGCATTGACATTTAGTCATAATAAAGATGGCTTTTAACGTCTCGTCTAGTGCTAACACTGATGATACATTCGTAACATCATGGCATGTAAATGTTCTTTACCCAGACTGTACACTGCTCAGATTAACCAATGCATTGGGCTATGACCTCTGAAACAGAAAATACTTGGGAGTAAAAAGAAAAAAAAAAAATGGAGCTAATGAACTTAAGTCACTAATTGGGTCTACAAGTGCTCTATCCCATGACTATGGCTGTATATGCTGTCCCCAGTCAGACTTCCTACAGTCCTACAAATTAGTTTCTTCTGCAGGGGAAACTAGACAAGTTGTGAATAGGTGGTGATAGTGATGGTAGCAGCTATCATGTATTGAGCAATTACTATATGACTGACCCCATTCTGTTTTACACAAATTTATTCATTGAATCCTCATAACAATCCCATAAAGTAAATAAATACCTGTTTTACAGATGAAGAATTTGAGGCACAGGGAACTTATTTTTCCAGGGTCATACAGCTGGATCAGTAGCCATGATTGGGGTGAGCAAATTACAGTCTGCAAGCCAGTCTAGCCCACTGCTTGGCTTTGTATGACCCAGGAGTTATGAATGATTTTGACATGTTTAAATGTTTTTGGGGGTAGGCTGGGGGTGGGGAGAAGGATATTTCATGACATGAAAACTATGTGATAATCAAATTTCAGTACCTATAGGTAAAAGTTTGATATACCCATGCACATTATTTATGTATTAAGTATGACTGTTTTCATGCTATGGTGGCAGAAGCTAGTAGTTGCAACAGAGACCACATGCATTGCCTGCAAAGCCTAAAATAGTTAATATGTGGCCCATTATAGAAAACATTTACCTACCCCTTCCATTACCACTCCTGGTGAAATATAGTTGAAAATATAAACTTCCCTAGTAATGAAAATTAGAGTCAGTAAGTGTCTTTCTTACGAAGGACAGCATAGCAAATATACGTGTGAGGTTATAGCTTACTCTTCAGGTGTTAGGTTATTATGATTGTGTTTGTTAATGAAAATTTAACCCTTTTTCTTTTTTTAAACAGGTTCAGAAACTTAGTCTGGTTGCAGTAAGTAAGTATGGACTTTATTCTGAATTTATGCACATGTAAAAAAATTTTTTTTATTTTGACATAAATTTGAGACTTACAGAACATATAAGGAAGCCAGGGTAACATGTATGTCTTATAAACTTACATTATCAGCAACAAAAAAGGGTGCCAGGATAGAATCATGTTTTGCTTTCAGTTGTTACGTATCTTTATTTTCTTTAATCTGGAACAGTTCTTTAGACTTTCTTTGTACTTGATGACATTGACACATTGACATTTTTGGAGTACAGGCTCATTTAGAATGTCCTTCAGTTTGAGATTTTTTGACATTTCTTCAGGATTAGATTCAGGTTGTACCCGTTGGGAGGAATCACGGTGAATTGTATCAGAAGGCACATGCTGTTGGTTGGTTCTGTTCCTGATAGTGATTGGTTAGGAGGCTCTATTTTAAAGTTAGGCGGGGCGCGGTGGCTCACACCTGTAATCCCAGCACTTTGGGAGGCCGAGGCAGGTGGATCACGAGGTCAGGAGATCAAGACCATCCTGGCTAACACAGTGAAACCCCATCTCTACTAAAAATACAAAAAATTAGCCAGGTGTGGTGGCAGGTGCCTGTAGTCCCAGCTACTCAGGCGACTGAGGCAGGAGAATTGCTTGGATCCAGGAGGTGAAGGTTTCAGTGAGCCAGATCGTGCCACTGCACTCCAGCCTAGGCAATAGAGTGAGACTCTGTCTTGAAAAAAAAAAGAAAATTAAAAAAAAATTAAGTTAGTGTTTTGTCCTTTGTAACGGATAAGTATCTTTTGGTAATATGCACTGGGACTGTGTAAATATCCTAGTACTCTTCAAAGTCATTACCTGCTGCTTTTAGTATTTTATGATGATACTTGCCTGAATCAGTTATTAATATGATGGTTGCCAAATGCATGTTGATTATCCTTAATCCAAAAATTTGAAACCCAAAATGCTCCAAAGTCTGAAACTCTTTGAGAGCCAACATGATGTTCAGAGGGAAATATGCATTGGAACATTTCTGATTTCAGACTTTCAGATTAGGAATATTCACCTGGTTATGCAAATAGTCCAAAATCCGAAAAAATCTGAAATCTGAAACACTTCTTGTCTCAGGCATTTCAGATAAAGCATAGCTTTTAGTGATTTTCTTTTCCCATCATTCCTTCTACTGTAAGGAAAAGTTTTCCCTTTTCTCACATTTTGGTATTTCTTTCCAATGGAAGGAATTTTAATAATAGATTAGAAGGCAGAAGAAAGGCATTGGAACTTAAGTTGAATACAAAATTGAATGAAAAATCTATAAAACAGGATTATGCAAACAAATCCTAATATGGAATTTGCAGCTTGAAAGTACAACAATCCTCTGTCTACTAACTCTCCTGCCCCAAAAGAGGAAATGGAAATGTCAGTGTGACCAGGATACTGAGAAAAGAATCATATGTCACGTGAGAAATGCTAAAGATTGATAGGCATATTTCTCTTGGAGAAGACTGTAGAAACAATATTGTCTTTAAATGTTTTAGGAGTAGGCATATAGAATACCATATGGAATATTTTTGGGTTGGTCCAAAGTTAGAGATTTAGATTTTGAGTTACTTTTAAAATTTTTCTGAAGTTATTAGTGAACTTGATGTTCCAGAAGATATTCACATGGGTCAGGCGTGGTGGCTTATACCTATAATCCCAGCATTTTGGAAGGTTGAGGTGGGCAGATCACCTGAGGTCAGGAGTTCAAGACCAGCCTGTCTAACATGGCGAAACCCCGTCTCTACTAAAAACACAAAAATTAGCTGGGCGTGGTGGTGCACACCTATAATCCTAGCTACTCGGGAGGCTGAGGCAGGAGAATCAGTTGAACCTGAGAGGCAGATGTTGCAGTGTGCCAAGATTGCATCACTGCACTCCAATCTGGGCGACACAGTGAGACTCCATCTCCCAAAAAAAAAAAAAAAAAGATGTTCACATGAAGCCTGGGTGACTGTCAGAGCTTTGTGTATCAGATGACAGTTTTTTCCAAATAACCTCAAAAAGCTTCTTTTCATTTCTCTAGGATTATGTTTTTATTTCTGCAAATCCTAGACATTCTCTTAGGGAAGGACAAGGTGATTTCCTATCCTTTGTTTGATAGTTACTATTAGATATTTAAAATATTTTAGTCAAAATTTTATACTCTGATTCTCAACTTTGATCTTTATATATTTTTTTAAATTATAACCATGAAAAATGTTGTACGTATACTTGAGGTTTCTGGTTAACATCTTAAAAATCCCTGTTTCTTTCATTTGGTATTTGCTAGGTAATTCTGTTCCACAGGATATCTGCTGTATGGCAGCTGATGGCAGATTAGTCTTTGCTGCTTATGGAAATGTTTTCTCTGCATTTGCCCGTAATAAAGAGGTTGGTATCACTAAACTGCTTGTTTGCAGTCAGTAGTTGTTTGTTGTGATAGTGGAGGGAACTTTAATTCTGTCATTCTTTACCTGGCACACTCTGGAACTCTATAGTATTCTTTTTTTTCTAATGTATATTCAGTTTTCTGGAGGAAGATAAATTTTCAGAAAAGGCTTACTTAAAACTGGTGCTTTCCTTCAGTTTCTTTGCCCAGAGATGAATATCAGAATAACTTGGAGAGTTTCTTCAAAATTTTTTATGCCCAGTCAGTTCCCATCTCAGGAGTTTTCTGTTTCGTATATTTGTAGAGATGGGACGTAATGTGTATTATTAAGTGTATTTTAAAAATACTTTCCTGGAAAAGTTCATATTTGCACTACCACTTTATGTGGGTTGATTATTCATTATGCATAATTCAGCTTATAACTCTTTTTCTGAAAACCAGATGCCTGTTCCCTATTTAGAGAAAGCTAGATTCTGTTTTCTCCACTGCTAAGGAAAGATCTTTTCTGGTCTAAATTTACCAGTTGGTTTCTGAATTTGTCCTGGAATAACTAGGTTGAGAGGTGACCTGGCCTTAATGGTCTAGAATGAAAGGAAATGTAGGAATGGGAATACAAGGATAGCCAAATGATAGTATCACTGTACTTGTCAGGGACTTGGAGTGAGGTGGTTCCCACAGTCTTTCATCATCACTACCTGTGGCAGAGGAAGGTAACTTATCTGTAGAGTTCTTTAATGGAAGGTGTTCAGATTTTTAGAATTGGAAAAAATGTTTATTTTTGTATTGTTGTTTATAGTTTTTCCAGGGAGATATATATGATTTACATGAGGAGACTTTATCCCATATGTATATTCTATATGTGGTTCAGATGCAGAGACTTTAATAAAGGACCTTTATGCACAAGTGTGGTCAGGGTTAGGGGAACAAAGTAGGGGTGGGGAGGCATCGGACACTGTCAACTGTAGGAAGTTGTTACCACCCCTAAGGCCAAAGGGCCAAGGAGAAGAAACAGTGTTACTGGAATCTGGTGAGAACTGAAACCATGGAGAAGGGGCTATACTTATGGAGGGATCAGCTACTGTAAGGATCTCTGTCAAAGCAGAAAGGTATGGGGAAAAAGACCCTATATCCCCCTTTCCCATCTCATTTGAAAGCCAGTTGGTGATGGAGTCTGTAGAGATCAGCCTTCTGGAATATACCATCTCGCTAGGATATATGTAGTTGCACTGATTGAATTGGGTGAGGGAACTAGTTGTGTGTGCACGCCTCCTCTCTAACCTAAGTTGGAAGACTGAGCTTCAAAGGTCTCATTTCTTTGTACTAAATGGACAGTTTACTTCCTTATTGTTGAACTGGCTGAGGGAGCAGATGAACATGCCTAGTTCCTTCATATCTATGCGTTCATCCTAACCTTGAATAATCAAAAGTTGGGGTACATTTCTTAACAGAAGCATCTCCGGATTAGCTTGTTTTTGGGATAATATGAATAATATGACATGATGACTGAGTAATAATATGAAATTCTTTTAAACTTCGATATTGTAGATAGTACATACCTTTAAGGGTCATAAGGCAGAAATCCATCTGTTGCAACCCTTTGGAGACCACATTATCTCTGTTGATACTGACAGCATTCTTATTATTTGGCACATATATTCAGAAGGTAAGAGTTAACTCACTTATTTGCTTTATCTTAGGGTAGTATGTGTTTAATTAAAATTTAAAATCTATGTAAATATCTATGCCAGAGATTTTGCCTGTAAATAGTAAGAAATTTAAAAAATTAAAAATCTTTAACATGTATAAGAAAAAAGTTCTAAGTAAGAAAGAGATAAACAACTGTAGCAAGGTAACTACTTATAAACTGTTTAATGTGCTTACCTCAACTAATGTATTTTCCATTGCAGTTCTCCAACTTTAATGATTTGTTATATTCTCTGTGGAGTGAATATTGATGTATTTGCATGCCTGAGTAATTCTTGTTTTGTATTTTCAACTTTTAGTAAAGGAGACTGTAATAGTACACTTGATCTTGTAATCTGAAGGAAAAGTACATCCATTTCCTAGGGATATGAGTCAGTTTCTTTCAACTGTGATAGTCTTAGACAGTGGCTATGTTTGTGGGATTATGTATCTTTAAACAGGAAGAATTTATCCCTAGGATGTGTACACCTTTCCTCAATAAAATACTGGGTTCATTATGAATTGAATCTTTTAAGTTCTTTAATCTGGTTACATTTTTAGCTTATATTGCCTCTTGGTTATTTCATTGTTCAATACACTGTGTTTTTTTTTTTTTTCTTTTTCTTTTTCTTTTTTTCCTTTTTTTAGTAAATATCCTGAAGATTACATTTCTGGGAATTATTCCAAGTTCTTATTTCAGATTAGTAACCCTTTTCTTGTTTTGTGTTTGCTCAAGTAGAGGGAGGGAACAGAATTCCAAAAGTATTCCTTGTGTAGATAGAAGTTAAAAGGGCTTTTATTAGGTTACAGGATCTGGTTCTTACATTCCAGCAGATTCTCTTGATGCTGATGGACCAGCTTTTTTGTTGCTGTTATAGCAGCATATTGAACCAGTATCTTCAGAGCCATTTGTAGTGACAAATAAAGTCAAGGATCTCTTAAAATAACATTCAAAGTAAAGTTTATATAATTTTCACCTATACTGTACTTCCTAAACTGGGGTACCCATACCCCTGGGATTGTACAGCAGTGTACCAGAGAGTATGTGAACCTAAAGCTTAAATGAAATGTACCTTCTTTGATACTCAAATTTATTGGAAAATATAGTGAAACATTGTTTTAATCATGGAGGAACTGTAAAGTAAAAACCAGAATTCAAACATAGAAATTTTGAATGTAACCAAAGATTTCAGAGAGTTTTTTGATCTTGGAGCAAGCGACCACTGGTTATGGCACCCCCAACTCCACAGGGTTATAAGTTTTTTTCTTTTCCTTTATTAGAGGTTCTTTTGTGGAAATGTGTGAGAAGTACTCTTAATAGTTTCACTGAGGTGTGCCTTTTATTTTTGGCATTTTTTGAGTGACCCATCAAACTTTCTAGATAGTTGGCTTTTCATTCCTTGAAAGAGCTAAGTATAAGTACTTCACTTGGAATATCCACTCCTGTCTGTTGATCAAATTACAGAAACATTAATGCTAATCCTTAGGATCTTTTTTTTTTTAACTTTATTATCCTTTTCTGGAAAGTAATTCAAAAGTGAATGAAACTTTTAATAGTATTTTTATTAGAAGTTGTAGAAAATTTTTGACAGTCTAAATTACATTTACAAGTTGCCCCTCATTTATTTTATTTCTCAAGGAATGTTTATAGATTAGTATCTAAATCTGTGGTTTATTTTAGCATATAAATCTTTGATATGATAGACTTACTTTAAGTGATAAATATATGTTTATATAAAACATTTTAAACTGTTTTATAACAAATAATTTTAACTTTCACTTTTGTAGAAGAATACCTGCAGTTGACTTTTGATAAATCAGTATTTAAAATTTCTGCAATTCTGCATCCAAGTACCTACTTGAATAAAATACTGCTGGGCAGTGAACAAGGAAGCCTGCAGTTGTGGAATGTAAAATCTAAGTAAGTGTTTTAGTTAGAAAATAATATAGTTGTCACCTTATCCTCATCAACTACTTCCTAATGCATACTTAGGTCTCATTTATCCCTGTCCTTATATATTTATTTGGAGGGTTGTCTATAAATACAGTTGGTCCCCTATATCAGAGGAGTCAACCTCGGATCAAAAATATTCAAGGAAAAATAGATAAATAATAATACAACAATAAAACATCACATTTTAAAACAGTACAGTATAACAGCTATTTACATAGTATTTACATTATATTAGCTTTTATAAGTAAGCTAGAGATTATTTAAAGTATATGCATAAATGTGTGAAAGTTGTATGCAAATACCACACCATTTTATGTAAGGGACTTGAGCATCTGTGAATTTTGGTATCAGCAGAGAGGTTGGGGAAGTCCTGGAACCAATCCCCCACAGATACTGAGATATAACTGTATGTTTGCTTTTGGAGCTATTGTTGCTGGCATCACATATGTGAAAGCTGGCATGTGATCCTGACACTTGTTAGACAGCTTCATAAATGCTCACTGAAAAGTATGTACTAATGACCTAATAACTAAAGAACTGCTATAGAGAAGGCTCTAATAAAGTAATAGGAGATCCATCAGAAAATAATAATTATGAGATTATGACTAGGGAGGCTCTAATTTTCCATACATGAAGATTTTCTATACATGAACATGGTAAAGGATGGAAAGGCAAATCAATGACAATGTAGTGCTAGCATTTAGAAATGACTTTTCGGGTTTAAAGTACTTCCATCGCCTCCCATAGATATGGCACATATCTGTAATATTGGTGTAGCTGGAGGGCTGGATACTCAATTTTGAATACTTCTACCCATTATTTAAACATTTATCAGTAGAAAAAGGTGGCAGCTCACACTTGTTTGTGTAGCATTTTGAAAAGCAAACAAATATTTGACTGTCCAAATTGTTTTTTCCAAAGTCCTTATCAATTCAAAAGGGAAAGTAAGATTATTAAAGATTTAATGATTTGAATCAGTGTTTCATTTCAGTTTAACAGATACCATTGACTGCCTACTTTGTGCTAGGTTCAGGGATAGTGACTGAAATACTGTCTTTGCCCATTTACATAATTTAGTACATGATTTAATACTTTAATGATAATTATAATGATTTCAGATACCTCTGTTTGCTCCATGGATGTGTTATTTGTCATTCATGGCTTGCTTCTGAAATTGAGAGCAGCATTACTGTTGTCATATGACAGTCATATATCATGCAAATAATATTGTTATTAAAATATAAGTTATTCCCTTTCATGATGATGTTTCTATAAAGATATTGCAGTCCTAAATTTTTTTTACTGTAGTCTGTAATATAACATGGTTTTTACTCATGTATTTTTTTTTTCCACTTAGGACATTTTATTTCTTAAAGAGGTGGCATAGCATAGTAGTTAGTTTGAGATCTAGAATTTGGACAATATTGCTAACCTTGTGACGTTAGTTTAATTATCAGAATAGTGTGTGGAAGAGTAAGAACTTAATAAATATCACCTATTATTATTTCACTTTTTAATGTGTAGCCGATATTGTTTTCCTCATATATATATGTCTTTCAACTATTTTTCTTCTTATAGTAAACTTCTATATACATTTCCAGGATGGAAACTTGGAGTGACAGCTCTTCAGCAGGTTAGTATTTTTCTGTTAAGTCAAAGAGGAAACAAAGTTAATAGGAAAATCCTTTAGTTTCAGGAATCAATGATAATTTTAGACGTAAAGACAAAACAATATATAGCTTAGTTTACCTTAAAATTGTTAGCCTGAGGAAATAGTGTTTTGGAAATGTAAGTTAAAACAAGTAATAATGCCTTTGCCAATAACGCTTATGGAGTCCTTTGTGCTTATAGTTTGACTTTAAACCTGTGATTGCTATAGATCCTTGTTACTAATCATTTTGCAAGTATATGTATTCCATTGTCTTGTGTAGCTTGGAAATGAGTGTTCAGCAATGCAAGGGGTATTGTAAGTCATGCAGAGAAATTTGTCAAGATGTTGAGATTTATGGTTTGAAATTATTGGAGCCAAAATCCTAATGTTTGATTCGATGATGGACTATTTAAGAAATAACTGCTTTTTTTAATGTGCAAAATATGTATAAATAAATAAATGCATGTCTACAGCAAATCCTGTGTTTCTATTGGCCACATATGTAGCCAGTATACCCTTATCTTTCTCAGTACCCATTGTCTATACTTGCCCAATTTATATGTATTCCTTATCTTCTCTTACCACCATCAACCTAGCTCCACTTTTGCCTATCCAGAAGACTCCGTAAGTATCAGAGGATTAGGTCCCTTGAGGACAAGGGATTATATATTTTTTTAGTATCTCCAGTTTCTACACAGGGTCTCATGCATAGTAGACAGCTGATGACAAATTAATAAAACGTGTAACCTGATTCCATTCTGTAATGATATTGGACATTGATCTTTGCTAAAATAGAGAAATTCATAATAGATCCTGTATGTAAGACTTGTATTATAGACCGTTATAACCATAGAATATTAGAACTGGAACAGACTAACTGTATAACTTTTTTTACCTTTCTTCTTTCTAGGAATTGTCTCCTTTTACTGTTTCCATCCAGTCCAGTGATCTGTAATGATTTTATACATAGGTTTCTTTTTCTGTTGTGGCTGTTTTCTTTCTAAAATCTTACCAGCTAGGTTTTGGGAATGAGGATGGGGTGTTGACTGGCAGAATTGAAGCTGGGAAGTAATTTGGAAAAGTTGTTTCTGAATACTTCTATGCTGAATAAAAAAGTATGCTGGAATGGTAATACTTGTTGAGTTTTTCTGCCATCTTTAAGAAGATACTTCATTATTTCTTTTGACAGCACCTAATAAATGATGCATATCATCAGGATTATTAAAGCTATTTTGCTTTAGAAAATAAAAGTTTGAATAATCTAATTTTTAGGCACCAGCTGTGGATGTTGTTGCTATTGGTCTTATGTCAGGTCAAGTTATCATACACAACGTTAAATTTAATGAAACATTAATGAAGTTTCGTCAAGACTGGGGACCCATTACTTCAATATCATTTCGCACAGGTAACTTTTAACTTATTGATAGAAGATAAGAACATTTAAAATTCATTATTTAAAAGTCAAATGTTTTTTGTCTTCTGGTAGCTTAATCTAATAGAAGTGAATGAATACTGGAGTAAAAGGCAAAGAAATATGAATAGATTATTGGTATATAGTTCTTTCTAACTTTATGGATTAAAAGGGAAGAGAGAATTCTTATTTTGGGGGATCTAGAAGTATTTTTCTTGATGTATTTTATTTTAATAACAGATGGTCATCCAGTAATGGCAGCTGGAAGCCCATGTGGCCATATCGGACTCTGGGATCTGGAAGACAAAAAATTAATCAACCAAATGAGAAATGCACACTCTACAGCAATTGCCGGACTGACATTTCTCCATAGAGAGCCACTTCTTGTCACAAATGGCGCTGACAATGCTCTCAGGGTATTAGGATTGTTGTTATCTTCCTGACTCATCTAACTTACCCTTTGGGTTATTACAAGCTTGCTTTAATGTGTCAGCTTTCAACCTAGGAGATGAAAGGAATATGGAATGAGATACTGGTATAGATGAGACAAAAAGCACAGCAGGTGACATGATTGCAGCGTAGCGGGAAAGAATTACAGTTTATTTCTCTCCCAGTACCCACTCCCTCCCTTGTAGCTCTAGGGTCACTGGCTTAGCAAGCACTACTCAATGCCAGTTGATTTATGTAGGGGGTGATTTGACTACTTGCAGATCAGATGGAACATTGTAGAAGAACTTTACATTTTTATTTCTTGGCAGATATGGATATTTGATGGTCCTACAGGTGAAGGCCGACTTTTGAGATTCAGAATGGGTCATAGTGCTCCTCTTACCAGTATCAGATATTATGGACAGAATGGACAGCAGATTCTAAGTGCAAGTGAGCTTCTGTTTCATACTATTAGTTTATTCCAGCAAGTATTGAGATGTGGGTGCCCAGTGTTAGGTTTGATATTTATACATATTTAGATTCACATATCTCTTTGAGTGACTTAGAAGTCTGGGTAAAACTAAGAGTCCTTTTTGTCTACTTGAGAAGCACTGTAGATATTATTATCTGTGCTTAATGTGTCCTTCTGTTTACTAATCCTCAGAGACAGAATGGTCAGATTCTAAAAATTCTGTTAGTCTGCTGAAAATTATTAGTACCTCATTTTCATTTTATCCTTTGTTTTTACTAAATGCCATTCTATAAAATGTTCAATATTTTAATGAAGTAGTTGCAATCTGGTTTTCCCTTTAAACTGTCCCAAACTGTAACTTCAAGATTTTCAAATTGAATTTTATAAAATTTGTGATTCACATAGTCCCTTGTTTTGATAAAGCTTGATTAGAGATTTTCTGTGTATATCAACAGGTCAAGATGGAACTCTTCAGTCATTTTCCACAGTACACGAAAAATTCAATAAGAGCTTGGGACATGGTAGGTCCTTTGCAAGACAGAAAATAAGCTGGTCACGAAAGAAACATTTTGACATTCTGTGAAACAACTGGAAGAGGTTTCATTAATGCATTTTATTTTTTCTTGGATGAACTAGATAAACATGTATGGAAGAGGTAGTAAGATTCCTAGGATCAAAGTTGCTATAGAAGTGGTTGAGGTTCTGCTATGAGGTTATTGAAAAAGGTTAGACATCTTGGGTGGTAAAAACATACGGTTGCCACCCAAAAGATGTTGATGGCCTTACTTGAGCTACTGTACAGTGCACAGTTTTTAAAATGGAAGGTAGCTTAGAGAAAGCATCAAAGTAAGCAGCATCCAATTATTTTGCTTTAAAGCAATCATTTTGTTCTCTTTCCCTTTTCATAGTTTCCAGCCTTTGAAAGATTTTATTAAACAACAAAATCTTATTCAGTTTTATTATTAATAATTTTAAGTGACTATCTTATACAATTCATGCATGTATATAAATTTAAACATTTTTTAACAATATCTAAAATAACTTTTCTTAGAATTAAAAAATAACAGTGGCAATAACATCTTTTGTTTTTGACTTAAATGGGAATGTCTTGAACTTTATAGTTATAAGACAATGATAACTTTTCTTTTATATACACTTTTTATTAAGAAGGATTCATAGCTATCTATGTTCCCCTCTCCCCCAACCTCAGGGTTAATAAATAAAAAGAGAGTCAAACGTAAAGGACTTCAGAATACCATGTCAGTGAGACTTCCACCCATCACAAAGTTTGCAGCAGGTAAGTAACTTCATACTGTGTTTTGAGAAGTTCTCCTTTGTCATTTATTTCCTACTGTGTGCTATTTTATTTTCTCTGTTTTAATAAATGCTTTTACAAATATTAATAAGCATTCAGAAGGTAACCCCAGGTGCATGCTGGTGTTGTGTGAAGACTAAAAATGAGTTATTTTAAATGTAACTTCTCATCTATTAACCGTAGGCTTTGCTCTTCTCTATAACAGGTATTTATAATATTTGATTTTATAGCCTTTCTTTTTGTTTTGTCATATACCTAGTATAATGAAAGTTACTAATGTAAGAAGAACTGGAACAGCAAAGTATGAGAACACAGAGGTCTGACTAATTAAGATCTAAGACTACTGAGGTCTTAGTATACTATGTCATTTGATCAATGCTTCTTTCAAAGAAGTGATTTTAAGAAAAATATAGATAATGGGTTTGTTGCGTGAAATCTATCATGGGAAATTACTGTGTAGGCACCATTTCTATTTGAAAGTTATTATTATGACACCTTTCTGTTTTCTTAGAGCTTGAATGATGTTTCTAAATACATTTGAATCACATCACTCATCTGCTTAAAATTTTTTAGTGGCTTCTTACACCTTTAGAGTGGAATCTCATCTCCTTAACATGACTTCCAAGACCTTTTGTAGTGTGGTCCTGATTGCCTTGCCCTACTCCTGTCCCTCCCAAGAAGATACTACACTTACTTGCTGTCCTCTGTTTTGTTCGTTTTTTCTTGTGCATGTTATCCCCCCTGCTAATTTCTACTTGTTCTACCACTCTATCCAGAGAGCCATTTACTTTCCCCAAATCTCCTGAGTGGTCTTATAAGAAAACACTATCATACTTTATGATATGATAATTTCTTCTAATTAGAATCTCTTGGTAGGTATGTTAATTAGCTTGATTTAGCCATTCCACAATGTATACATATCACAACATTATGTTCTATGCCATAAACATAACTACACACACTTTTTATTCGTCAATTAAAAAATAATAACCTCTTGTTAGATTGGAAACATTGCTATCAGGTATTACCTGTTTGTTTTACCATTGTATCCGTAGTGTCTGAAATATTACCTGCCTAATAAGTAATAGATGAATAACAGAATGAAAAGTAATTTGATTATGATTTTCATTACGTTTTAGAGGAAGCTCGTGAAAGTGACTGGGATGGTATCATTGCTTGCCATCAAGGTAAGCTATCTTGCTCAACCTGGAATTATCAAAAATCTACAATAGGTGCTTACTTTCTCAAGCCAAAAGAGATGAAGAAAGATGACATAACTGCAACAGTAAGTGAGCTTGTTTATAAATCTTCTCTTTAAAACTTTCTTATGGAAATCTTGTTATACTCAAGGTTTCTGATCATAATATTGATTGAAAGAACGTAGTTTAACATTTTAAAGCACTGCGTAACCCAAGGCCACAAAGATTTGCTCCTGTGGCTTCTAAGAGTTTTCTAGTTTTAGCTCTTATATTTAGGTTTATTCTCTCTGAATCGATTTTTGTGTATGGTATGATAAAGGGGTCCAAATTCGTTTTTTCGCATGTGGATATCCAGTTGTCCCAGCACTATTTGTTCAAAAGACTATTCTTTCTCCGTTAATGATCTTGTTACCTCTACTGAAAGTCATTTGACCTTTTATGTAAGAATTCATTTCTGGACTCGGAATTCTCTTCCATTGGTCTGTATGTCTGTTCTTATACCAGTACCACACTGTCTTGATTTTGGTAGCTTGTGGTAAGTTGTGAAATCAGGAAGTGTGACTTCTCCAGGTTTTTTGTTCTTTTTTCAAGATTGTTTTGGCTCTTCTGGTCCCTTGTATTTCCATATGGATTTTAGAATGAGCTTATCAATTTCTGCAAAAAAAAAAAGCAGCTACAATTTTGATAGGGATCTCATTTTGATTTTGCAGATCAGTTTGAGTGTTGTCTCTGATCTATGAACATGGGGTGTTTTTCCATTTATTGAGATTTTTCTTAATTTTTCAACAATATTCTGTAGTTGTTTGTATATAAGTCTTACACTTCTTTGGGTACATTTTTCCTAGTATTCTTTTTAATGTTATTGAAGTAGAGTTTTTTTTTTTTTTTTTGGATTGTTCATTGAGAGTGTGTCAAAATGCAATTGATTTTTACATTATTGATCTCATATCTTGTAACCTTGCTGAACTTGTTTATTAGTTCTAATAGTTTTTAATAGATGCCTCTGCTTTTGAAAATGCTTATTAAAAGTGTAACTCAACATTCGACCCTGTTTTATACAACTGGCATCGTAAGTATGTATATTCTGTTCTCCGTAGTATGAAAATCCAGTCTTAAGTTTTTATATAATTTTCAAAACCATAAAGATTCTATCTTATGCTCCCTTAGGGACATTTACCTACATAGTTTTGAGTAATGGTTATAATAGTAGTGGTAATCACAGGTAACATTTTCTGTGTGATTACTTTGTTCCAGGCTCTCTGTCTAGCATGGATTATTTCATATTTTCCTCACAACAGTCCTACAGCACGGTGCATTGGTTAGGTGCTTTTTATGGACAGTAAAACAGGTTTTATGAGCAATATGCCTAAGATCAATGTAGTGAGTAAGAGGTAGAGCTGGGATTTTAACCTGAGACAATTCGTTCTAGAATCTATTCTTATAGCCCATAGGGATCACTCATAGAACATTTAGCATGTGTGTATACTATGATATGTGGCTGGAGTTGAGTCATTTGTCTGACAGTCTCAGCTATCTGGAACAAAGCCAGTAACTGATAAGTAATAAGCAAAAGTAAGTATAGAGAGCCTGTGCACTAAAGTACGATTTGTTACTCAAAAATAACACTCACGGGTTTATTTTTGCTTTGTTTGACTTAGATAATACATTAGAATGAATAAATTAGAAGAGATTGCCAGGAGCAGGCCAACTAAAAACAGTAACTTCCTTAAAAGACTATAATGCAGGACGGTGTAGGGCCTGTATTACTTGTAGGTTACAGCGTACGAGCTCCTTTAGTTTCCTAATTGTATAACTATACAACATAGCGTAAACATTTATGAATTTTTCAAAATAGGTCAGCTTAATGTTTGTGTTTCATTTAGGAAGATAAAATGTTTTTTAACCATAGTAATTTCCTATCTGAAATACATATTTTTTTTTAAAGAAATCTTTATTTAGAAAAATGTATGTATGTAAAACGTATTTATGTGATGCAGTGTAAATATGTCTTGACTCAGTGGTATGTCAGACTTTATGTTGCTTTCCTTAGTTAAATAAACCTTCATTAAATCCTTTCTATTTAGTTTGTATAAGTCATCTGTTTAGATGTAAATTCAATATAGATGTAAATTGAATTATCTCTTGGGTGGATGACATCTGACTGACACACATTGGCAATCAGTTATTTCTCCAGCAGTGACCAAATATGTAGCCAGTCTCATGTTTTCAATATAGAGAAAATATATTGACATAATATTGATATTTTAAGTATTAAAATGAGTTTATATTATGGAGGCTGCTTATAAACCAAATATTTTCTCTGTAGTGTCTTATATATTTCCTTCCTAATATGTCATAATTAAAACATTTTGGGCTTTTGCTTTGCCATTCTAACTAATGATACGTTTTTTGTTTGATGTCAGCCGTGGAAGCGGTTACAAAAGGCAAGACGAAAAGAAATTAGGCAAAAGGAATGTTTTGACTTTAGCCTTGTTAATAAATTAAAAATTGAAGGCTAGTCCTATATATAGTTCTCTTGACTTTGTACATTTAAATTGAGTTAACCTTAGTTATGTTTTGTTTTCTTAGATAATGATTCTTCATACTTTTTAAAGAATGGAGATAGAATCTAGCTTGTATGCTTGTACACCCAAATAAAATTACTTTATGTTTAAAAAAACTAACGAAGCAATTCATTTATCATACTTTTTTTAAATAAAAAGGAACAAGTAGATAAAAAATACTTTGGAAAGCATAAAGTGCAATAAAAATGTTAGTTATTTTCTTTGTCATTTGTGGGTTGTTTTTTTTCTTAAAGGCAGTGGATATAACTTCTTGTGGAAACTTTGCTGTAATTGGCCTCTCATCAGGAACTGTAGATGTATATAACATGCAGTCTGGTATACATCGAGGAAGTTTTGGCAAGGATCAAGGTATAGATTTTTTTTCTTTGTTTTTAATTAATATAGGTAGATACAAGACTAGTAGTAAAAGCTGGCATGTATAATCTTTAAGTGCTGGGCATTTTGCTAAAGTTGAAGATGGATTATAATCAACTCTATATGGCAGAGACTGCCATTGTATCATAAGGACCATGTTGAAAGAGAAAAGTCATGGATACCTAAGAGTTTTGTGGATATTATTCAGATTAATTTTTTATCTTCTCTCCTTTAAGCAGAAAATCTTAACAAACTTTTCAAACCTATGTTGTATCGATCTGATTTCTGTTTTTTTACTCGAACAATATTAATAATTAAGAATCTTCTTACACCCCTAAAATCCAGATTTATTTCAAGATTTTAAAGGATATTTAAGTGGCAGCTTATATATTTGAATGAAGGAATCACTGTGTGTATTGTTCAGAAAGAAACATTGCCAATTCTGATTTTTTTTCTTTTGACATCTACCTTACAGCTCACAAGGGATCTGTTAGAGGCGTCGCAGTGGATGGATTAAACCAGTTGACAGTTACAACTGGTAGTGAAGGATTACTCAAATTCTGGAACTTTAAAAACAAAATTTTAATTCATTCTGTGAGCCTCAGTTCATCTCCAAATATCATGTTGCTACATAGAGACAGGTAAACTTTTAATGATAATGGATTTTCTCTTTGATTCTTTCGGTAAAAGTTATAAAGTCACAAGTTACCAAGTGGGAAAAATCAGACGATTTAGTAAAGAACAACATTTGGCTTAATTTCTCCCAAAGTGTATTTGATTTAACCAAATTCAAGTGGATGTGAGACTTTAGTTTAAGGGTTTTTTGTTTATTAAAACTGGTGCATTTATCTTGCTAGTGGCATTCTGGGACTCGCCTTGGATGACTTCTCCATTAGTGTTCTGGACATAGAAACTAGGAAGATTGTCAGAGAGTTTTCTGGACACCAAGGCCAAATAAATGACATGGTAAAACAAACTCTAACTGATAAAACTTTACTCATTTCTACTTTTATTGGGGGGTGTTATCCTTTAATAGCCTTAAAATCATTATATGAGGTGGTCATCTATTTTAATTTGCAGGCTGTTTTTCAAAGATTTTAAAGGAAAATTTTGAATTGAAAGTTAATATTTTTCAGGGAGTTGATGCCATCAAATTGAAATGTAAGTTTTAGAGCTCATCTTTTTTTTTCATTAACTCTAAACAAGGCCAAATTATACTTTAGAGAATGAATGATCCATTGGCATATATGTCATTCTTAATATTAAAATAGGCTGGGAGAACTCATTTCTGTTTTACTGTGTATGGAATGAATTAATAGTAGGAAGCCATTTGCCTGGAATACCTGGTATCTGGTTTATTTTACTTTAGTGCTATTTTTAGAGTTTATATATCTTAACTCTGAAAGGGTTTAATTAATAAAAATATGCTTAAGTTTACTATTATATTCTTATAATGGGATGTATGATGGAAAGAAGTCAACTAGTTTAAAAAGCGTGTTTAATTAAAAAGTACTTTTAAAATAAATTTGTCACTTGAGGACCATATTAAGTATATGGTATCATTTTTCATCTATTGCAGATACCTTGATTTGCTTGAAAACAGAAAAAGTAAAATAAAAATAAAATCTTAATACTTAGTGACAAACCCAACAGCTACATTTACTAGTTCTCACACCAAAAATCAGAATTTACTCCTTTCCTTAAAAATTGAAGGAAAAAAACCTGGTCAGGACATTGTGTTCTGCAGATAGGAGGTTGGCAAAATTACACATCAACGGAATTTGTTTTGACAGCATCTGTAGAAACGAGGATGGGATTGGGTTAATTGTGCTGAAATGGCTCTTTTGCAGACATCTGTCAGTATCAACTTGCTCTTCCTATTTCTTTTTCAAACCTTGCTTTCAACTTGCGTATCTCGAGTTTCCTTGCTAAGTAATAAGGTACTCCCGTTAGTTAAATCTGTGAGCATTTATAACATGACTTTACCTGTCAGAATCATTCTTTCCCATCCTTTACTATCTGTACCGCCCTTCTGTAAATTGATCTATCTGTAACTTGAGATTTGAGTTCCCATTATATTACTGCAGCCTGATGAACAAATTAACATTTATGTATCCCGGTATCATCTACTAATTTAAACTGCTGGATGAACAATCTACTACAACTGTAGACTGTAAAGTTTTTCCTTTTGGGTCACCTTTCACCTGTAATCTGATTTGTGCCTCACAACCCTTAGGTACTACAGGCAAGGAGATCTATTATTTATCCATTTTCATAGCTAGAAAAAATAATAGGTGGCATAAGTAGTTTATTTAAATTTATTTTGAAAATCTGATTATAATTTGTTTAGAAATAAAGCATTATTAAAAGAGAAAAGATTTTTAACTTAGGCTTCAAGAAAAGCAAGCCCTTATCACACACATAAACATAGTCTATAAATAAAGATTATGATTTGAAAATTAATGCAGTACACTTAACTTTTTTAACTTTTAATAATTCATTTAAAAGTCTCATCTTTATCCAGATTCCAAATCAGTGGTATTTAGGAAGTGGTATTTTCTTTTGTTTTAATGTTAGTCAAATTAATTTTTTTATGAAGCCTGCATTATCTTTTCATTTATTACATTCTTTAAGGTGTTAACTATATATACATACACATACATACAAATATATTCATATATATTTACATATATTTTTTTGTGTGTATATATATATTTTTTAATTTAAAGGCTTTTAGTCCTGATGGTCGTTGGTTAATAAGTGCTGCAATGGATTGCTCTATTAGGACTTGGGACCTTCCTTCTGGGTGGTAAGTTTATATTTCTAAATCCCTAACCTCTATAAGATTTCTAAGTTATTTTCTTCACATGTGACTTTTACCTATAGTTAATGGGTTATATGCTTTGTCAATGTGACTATATTTGGAGATTTTTCTGACATGACTATATTGTATCCTTGGAGTGTTTTTGATAACTAAACAGCAGGTAGTAGTGTCATGAAACGTAGTAGAAAAATGAAATCTTACTTAGATTTTCTCATCCTGCAAAATTGAGATACAGAAGCAAGTTGCCTAAACCTTAAGAAAGCTCATTTGGCCTTTTTGATTCTCCAAAATAAAGCTCAGACTTTAAGATGGCAAACTTTTATTTTGAGTTTGTTTAGTTCATGCTGAATTTAGTTAAAAGGTCAAACCCCTTAACTTTTCCTTTTTGTGTGTCTCTTCTGTTTCTCTGATGTCATTCTTAAAAGAAGGCATTTTAGATAGTCTTAGTCCTTTTTGTGTTGCTTATAACAGAATATTGAAACTCGGTTATTTCTAAAGAAAAGAAGTTTATTTCTTACACGTTGGGGGATTGAGAAGCCCCGGGTCAAGGGGCCGTATCTGGTGAGAGCCTTTTTGCTAGTGGAGACTCTCCGAAGAGTCGCAAGGTGGTATGGGGTATCACAGAGTAAGGGGGCTGAGCGTGCTTGAGTCTGTCTTCCTCTTCTTATAAAGCCACCAGTTTCCCTTTCATGATAATCCCTTAATCCATGAATGGGTTTATCTGTTAATGAGGACAGAGTCCTCATGATCCAATCACTTCTTAAAGGCACTCCCTCTCAATACCGTGACATTGGGGATTAAGTGTAAACATGAGTTTTGGAGGGGACATTCAAACAATATCTTAAAGTGGTAAAAATGTATGTCTTCGGATTTGGTTAAAACCTGACAAATGTTCAGAAATCTATTTCATGGGTTGAAATTTGCCACTAATCCCGGACTTTAAAGAGAAAACAACCAATTCTGTAAATCATATGAACAGAGGAGACATACAGAATGTGTGTGGGCTTTATTGTTAAAAATTAAGTAGGTATAGATACCATTTAAAATCATATCATTTAACATAGGATTGCTTAGATGACTATGAAGAAAGGAAGAATTATGGGAATAGCAAAACATCTAATTTAACAGTAACATGCCATTAGAGAAAGATAGGTGAGAAAAATGAGAAGGAAGGTGGTACTTTTTAATCTAAAATATTCCTAAATTAAGCTCTGTTCACTTCCTCTTCCTACTCAGGAATTGAATAAGCTCATATATGAAAACAGTTTGACCTTTAGGAGGGAAAAACTCTGACGTCCTCAGTTCCCTTCAACTTTGAAACAGGCCTGAGGCATACCTACCCATCTTGTGTATACACTGGATTTATAAGCACAGCTAACGATTGTCACTAGTGGATCCAGCTTTAATAACCAGGGACCTTTGTCCACAGGTGTGTCTCTTTCACTTAAAATAGAGTGAAGCAAAATCTAATTTATTGACCATATCCTCCTTTGACTTCAGAAAGTTCACTAAAAGTTGGTATTTCTTTAATTAAAAAAAATTTTGTTAAAGACACTATTAGAAATATTAGTGGTCTGTCACTTCTTAGGCTGTTGCTATTTTCTAAAAGTTAATGTTATATAATTTGAATTGCTTTAAAATAAGAAAGTTGTATAAATAGTAGAGTTGGCATAATGCCTTTTTCATTTTCCTTTTTAATAGTTTATATTAGTGGGAGAGATTATTCAGTAGTAGTAAAGTGGCAATGTATTTTAAGTGGTAAATTTGTCTTTGGAATGGAAAAATTAGGATCCGAAAGTAGCATTCAGAGCCACTAACCTTTGACTCAGCATTAGCCTTTTGCTGAATTTATTATATCAGTAAAAAGTTGAACAGATTCAAATCTGATAGCTTTTCAGTTCTAGTATCTTTATTTTTAGGTGAACATAGGCAATTTTAAGTGAATAGAGAGGCATGAAGCTGGGTGTAGCACAAGAGCAAGAAGTGACCACATCGAATTGTTAAAAGGAAATGTAATAAAATCTAAATTGATTGGAGAAAAGTATATTTTTATTAAAGAAAAAAGTTTTTGGTTAACATTTGAAGTGGACCAAATGAGAGAGCTGGAATAACTATCCAGCAACTGCTGCTGCTTAGTAGCAACTAAGCTAAGATTTACAATGTGCTGCTAGGCACTGTATATGCTTTTATTTTTCATATCCTAACAAGTTGTAGGTACTATTACTGTTATTAGTCCCATTTCAAAAATGAGGAAGTGGAGGCTATTTGAGAAATTAAGTGATTTGCCCAAGGCGACATAGTTTATAAATGACAGAGCACAAAATAAGCACAGGAGAAAGAAAGGTTTCTTAACAGTTATGTTATCATCTTTGCTCAGACTGTGTTTGTCTCGTTTTAAGTATGAACTGATTTTGTTGAAAAAAAACATAATTAGTGTGACAGCCTTTGGAAATTACTAGTTCTTCTTTTAATTAAATAATTTGAATAATGAAAACACATTACATAGCCTGGAAAGTGAAGCTATCTATGAGTAAACCTTTGAGTGTATTAACATACAGGTATATCCATCTGGAATTGTGCCTATCTGAAACAAATTGCATGGGTGTTAAACTTTCTTGTAAAGTTTTTTTAAAGTGCTGAAATATTTGTTATGTTTGTAAAATTTTCATAGGAACTGAGTTGAAATTTTTTGTCTCTGAAGTTATCATTCCTCTACCACTACCACCACCTTTTATGTCTGGTTGTTTTTGATCTAATAGAAATTCGGATTGAATTCTTTTTTTTTTTTTTCCCGAGACGAAGTCTTGCTCTGTTGCCCAGGCTAGACAGTGCAACCTCCATCTCCCAGGTTCAAGCAATTCTCCTGCCTCAGCTTCCTGAGCAGCTATGACCACAGGCATGTGCCACCATGCCCGGCTAAAGGTTTTTTTTTTTTTTTTTTTTTTTTAATGGAGTTGGGGTTTCACCATGTGACCAGGCTGATCTCAAACTCCTGACCTCAAGTGATCCACCCACCTCGGCCTCCCAAAGTGCTGGGATTACAGCCGTGAGCCACCGTGCCTGGCCCAGATTGCATTTTTTGAGGGGTGAGAAATACATAAAATTAAATAATCTGAATAGAACTTTTCATTTGTTCTGTCTCACCCAACCCCTACTACTTCCTGAGGAGCATTACGTGAGAAGAATTGGAATAGACATTGTTTTGAATTTCTCACTGAGGCAGAAACATCCCCTTCTACTCCTTAAAGATTTCTGTGGAAGGTGATTTTAGCACTTTGGAAATAGAACATATGGAAGCAGTCTCCATTTGCTCAGAATAATAATCAGAAACAACCTTCTGAATGGTTATGCAGGGCTCAAATCTTGTAAATCTGATCCCTTAGAATAGGAATTGTATTAATATTCTTTGAGAAAAAATTATAAGTACCTGCGACTTATTTTTTAACATTAGCGTGAAACTATATGGTAGTTTTAGGTCTGGGATGAGCCTGTGCATTTATGTTTTATGAACTAATGTGGCAGTGTAGAATAGCTGTGTATGTGGAAACCACCTTCCTCAATTTGGTGGTTTTATATAATGGAAGTCTCATCTACCTACACACCACAGCTGTGGAAATGAAGTTACACAATGAAGTTGACAAGATAATTATAGTATGAAGTAAAATAAGTTTGCTCAAGCAGTAAGCTTTCTTTTTAACAGATAGTTCCTAAACATGTTAGGAGGTTTTACCCTTCACATATGTAAACTTTTGATGAGTAATATTCAGACAAAGGAAATACCTTAAGATTTGAAATTGCCATGTTTTAGGTTTAATCTTTGTATGTGTTAGGATAATATCTTCATCTGTGGATTGTTTGGGTTAAGTGACTTAACATAAATAATTTAATAGTCTATGGCGTAGAATAAGTGCTTCGCAAATGTTTTCTTCTCCCCAGTTCCCTTGATTCCCAATAAAAGCCATTCTTGTGAGCTTTCAAAACAGACTTGAAGAGAAATCAGACAAGTTATTGCTTCCTTCCCCATAATGGACAGTTAAACAGCAGTCGTTTTCCTGAACACACTTTGATGTGTGTGTGTTTGTTTCCGGTGCTTCTAATTGTTGTCTTTTCTTTCCATCTTGCATTCATTGTTTAAGGTTTATATTTTTATTGACTCTTTCAGCAAATTGAGAGAGGCGTTTTACCATGGGCAAGCAACTTAATGTCTCACACTGGACAGTCTTCATTTACATTTGAGCTGCTCACAGTGTGTGTCCCATGAATCACCAATGTAGGCATACTCTGGGTGTTTGTAAGCTATTGCCCTCTTTTTGTGTTTTAGTTTCAGTAGTAGCTTTACTATAATTTATATTGGCTAACAATATAAATTGGGTAGAACTGCTTGGGTGAAAATCCTGACCCAATTGCTTTCTACCTTGAGCGAGTTTTCAAATCCTACTGGACCTCAGTTTTCTGGACTGTATGGTAAGGACGGATCTGCCTTATAGGGTTTGTGAAGATTCGATTAGTTAGCACACTCAAGTGCTGAGGATACTTCCTCACACAGAGCACTAAAAAAGTGTTAATCTTGTTCTTGAAATAATTTGTATTAATGTACATCTGGAACTTGAGTCATTTGTGTGTACCTTCCTATGGATAATATATTGGCTTCAGAAAAGCTGTAATTAAAAACCGCTATACTCTCCTTAAAGCTGTTCTCACTTTTAGCAAGCCTAAGGAGTGTTTCAGCAGGATTCAGATGAGTGTAGGCCTTTCTCTTTGCTTCTTAAATCTACCTCTTTTCACTTCCTGCTACCACCATCCTGGTTATTTTTTTGATTGTTAAATGATTACTACCATACTGTCACCATTCTCTCTGTTCAAATATATTCTGCATTCTTATGGCAAGTTTTCTATGTAAATGAAGATTATGCCACTATCTCCTCTTAAGTGATTAATGACTTTCCATCAATTATAAGACTGAAACAAACTCAGGTGTTTGGTATATAAGACATTGTATGCAGCCTTATGCTTATGCTTAATGGTCCTACCAAACTGCACTCCTCACTTTACACAATTGTATTTTCCCTTGCCTTATCCACCACCTTTCTCTTAGCCAGGAAGTGCTTTCTCTACTAGACACCAATATCCATTGAAATCCTGTCCATTTGTAAAGCTCCTCTCAAACATAAGTGTTCTCTGTGAAGCCTGTTCTGAGTCTTCTACCTGGTTTGTAGTTACTCTCCCTTTCACCCCAACTTGTAAATCCCTTCAGCAGTTTAAAGCTGTGGGGCTAGTTTCCATAAATTGCTTTATGGTTCTTCTCTAGAGACTGAATTTTCATGTGTTTCATGTATAGCATAATTACTTATTTCAAAAACAGGTACAGTTGCTGAAAAGCTTTTTTTTAAAATTAGCATTCTTATTTACATCCATTTTGTTATATTACTTTCTCCTTTTGCCTAAGCTTTTCATTAGTTTCACTGAAGTAACAATAGAATACCAATAATTAGATTTATTTTAAATGTTATGTCTTTAGAATTGTCTCCAGGTCAGTCTACCAAAATTTAGTATTCGAGAAAAAAAGATTTCCTCCTGCTTCCTCCCTGTTGTTGAAACTGCTTCTCCAGTTAGTTAGTCTAGTGAATGTTGTCTTTCTCATTAAGTGAGATTATTTTCACATAGTAACTTAGTTAACAAAGCTATTTATTAGTGGTGACTTTCTGATCGATGCTGGTGATTTAAGAAAAAAAAAACATTTTCTGCATCTCTTATCCCTTGTCTTTTTGGCAAAAATGTTTTTGTGAATTTTATCCTTTTTGGTAGAGTTCAAATACTTTTAACATGTTAATTATTTCTGTAGCCTTATAGACTGCTTTTTGTTGGACTCAGCTCCTCTCAATGTTTCTATGTCTCCTACTGGAGACTTTCTGGCAACTTCCCATGTGGACCACCTTGGAATTTTTCTATGGTAAGTTCTTTCATATGGTTCTGTTTGGGGATGAAGAAGATTGTATTGTCAGAGAGTTAGAGTCACTAAAATTGTCATTTAGGCTGTTTTTAAATTTATTAAATGGAAATGTCACAAGTTAACATAGATTTAATTCACTGTAAGTCTGTGATTGATTCAACGTCTGCTCGATAATGTAGACAGCTTTGCTTCAGTATGTATTCCAAACCACGTGATTGATTTTTATCTGTTATCATATTTGGCTTTTATTTGCGGAAAGAATAAGTGAGTTCTAAAAGTTTAGGAAAAGGAGTCCCCAGTCATGCCATGGTTTTCCTGCCAGTATCCCACAACTACTTTTTGACCTTGGCCAATCACTTCTGAACCTCAGCCTAGTTTGTCTATAAAATAAGGCATAAGTATAAGCAGAATACTTTCTGAGAGATTTATTCTGTTTGCATGACTTTTCGTAACTGTGTAAAGATACTTATGTGATCTTCAAATTTTGATGAACCTGTAAGGGACTATGATTGCTCATAATAAATAGAACATCACCTGGGTTTAGAAAAATTTTGTTTCTTTCCTAACTTTATACATCTATTGGGTAAAAGAAAAAATTGATTTTTTAAAAAAATTAATGATAAAATGTTGTAATTACATTTGAAGATACAAAAGGAATTTTAATATATAATAGAAATAGACCCTGTTCACCTTAATTTGTAAAATGGAGTATCTTAGAATCCATGAGGCTTCAACAATTCAGAAAAGAATAGCTGTGAGCACTCACAGCAGGAGTATGGCCCCTCTCTATAAAGTACTGCTATTAATAACTTGAAACCTGAGATTCTCAATTTTTATTTTCTATTACAGATTCATAAACTGTGGGAAAAAGAACCTGTCCCCTTCTTTGGGACTGGTATCTACATCCTGATTAGTCATCCATGGCCAGGGTGCAGGCTGAGAGGCAGAAATATGGCTACTTAGAGGGCCATTCTAGAGAAGGAGAATCTGTGACCTTTCAGCAACCGCAAGAATATGCAGAGCAAGAATATGCTCAGCATATTCGCATTCTGACTTACTCTCTGAGTTCATCTTTCCTTCTGTTATAATTTACTTAAATAAAGGTTGATATATGTCAAAACAATATATGAAAGTTATTTTACCTTATAAAAGTATTATCTGCTACTGGTCTATCTTTAATATGTTTTTGTACTACGTCAGGAAAGAGACTCAATAATATATTTACACAACTTTGTTATGATGGCATCTATGATGTAAGTCAAGGGGTTTTTAAATTGATACAATCTATCTTTGAGGTCTTTTTTTAACTAATAAAAGTCTGTAGTTAAATTCAATATTGTAGAGTGTTTCTCTGAAGAAACTTTTTATAGTTTTTAAAATATTACTTATGTTTTGATTTTTCAGGTCCAATATTTCCCTGTATTCAGTTGTTTCATTACGGCCACTTCCTGCAGATTATGTCCCTTCAGTAGTAATGCTTCCTGGTACTTGTCAAACCCAAGGTAATTACAAAATTGCAAAGCAATTTTTGAGGTGCAATATTATAAACCTAATATAGGAGATACTGCTACCAAAGGCAAAGTTTAGTGCATTCAATCCAAGTGTTTTTTAACTGATATAAAAGACTTTGAATGACTTCATGAATTTAGGCAAAAATATAATTGATGTGGTATTGATAAGCTATCAAATAGTATACCAGTGAAACAGGTGTTTTGGGTCTAGTGATGGGAGTTTTAGTTATGATAAAATAAGAAAAAGACAGGGATAAGGAAATGAAATAAATGAACAGTTTACAAGGCTGCATTAAGTGAACATGTTATGAAATACAGATGGATTTGAAATGAATTAAGTTGCTTTTATATGATAAAAATCTTTTGTTTTACCTGAAAAAATTTTTTAAGATGTAGAAGTATCAGAAGAAACAGTAGAACCAAGTGATGAAATGATAGAGTATGATTCGCCAGAACAGTTGAATGAGCAATTGGTGACTCTTTCACTTCTTCCTGAATCACGATGGAAAAACCTTCTTAATCTTGATGTTATTAAGGTAATAATTAATACACTTAATAGACCCTAAGCATGCATCCAGAAGCATTTTTATTTTTTTAAGCAGAGAGAACTGCTCCTACTTGAGGGCATTAGAAGAGCAATTAATGTGTAAGATAACACTGACAATGCCATTTAATCAAATATTGTTTAATATGGTGTGATTATCACAAGATACTCATATATATGTCAACTTTGAGAACACTCAGCAGACATTTGGATGTGGCAAAAGTTCATCCTGTAACTACAGAGCTATTGGAAACTGATCTTTTAAAATCCAGCCTCATCACTTTTATATAAGTTTCTGAAATGAGCGGGAACAACTATAGCTGTTATAATGTATTTCTACTGCTAGGCATTTGAGGACTGAAGAAATTCCACTAGGCTTTCATTTTATTAAGTTAACCCCTTATGTCACACCACACCCTGTCAACTACTGAAAGATTTTTAGAACTTGCTGTGTCAGGGCCAGGTACGTAAGTTAACATGAACTAGGTACTAAATAATGTACCTGGAGAGTATGGTGGTGAAGAAAAAACAGCCCCCTTGTCCTTGAGGAATTTATGATTCTGCATGAAAAATGGACAATTATGGTATCGATTAGTATTTTTTTAGAGTATGTTTTATGACTCCCCACTAGTCAGTAGCAAAAACTACTGAAAAGAATACAATAGAGTGAAAAATTTCAGGTTACCTTTTGATCATGAATGCAAGTATTGTTTGGTGAAACTTGAGTTGGTTAGACATACACATACACTAGATCTGTTAGGTGTACTTAAGTCACAATATGGGCTGTGGTAAAAAGTTTAAGGAACACCGACATAAGTAACTAATAAGATGTAATTATCCTTGTAACTAATAACACAAGAAAAGAAATGTGTGTCTTGGGTAAGGAAAGAGAAGTTTTCACATTACATTTCCTCACAGAAGTTAAAATTGCTTCTTTTTATTTGCCAGCTTTTTGAGAGATTAGTCATCAACATAAAGGTGTGCTGTCTAGGAGCATGGGCATGGTATGGAATCTCTTCATCATGCTGTCCACACTGTCAGCTTTAAAGGGAGTACTTTATGAAATAGTTCAAATGCAAGGCATTAATAAGTACAAATGGATTAGTGTGAGGGGAGCAATCAGAATAATGCTGAACTAATTGAACAGAGTTTTGGGGCTACTGTGGTCCTCACTAAGATATAGTTTGTACTGCATAAAATCATATATCAAAACATGAGTGGATTATCTTTATGATGGGAATATGTTAAAACCTCTAATATTTTTATTTTCTGCTGAATAAAAGAAGAGAATGTACCAAGACTATGGTTTACATTTGTCCTGTGGATAACTTCTATTTTTGCTTTTCTTTATAAGACTAGATAATTTGCAGGGCACTATGGAGTTCCTTCAAAGCCTTATGGTTTTAACAAATCAGTGACTGTCCCCTTTCTAACTCAAGAATGGTGAGTTAGAATGGTAACTGTGACTCATAACAGTCTCCACCATCCTAAAGGGCTCTGCTTACGCTACAGTTGGCAGTGCTTTGTCCTGTGTTCATGTGATCATTTTCTTTTATACCATGGCTTCACTTTGGAATAGAAAGTCTCTCTAGGGCTGCATAGCTCCTAAAGAATGGAAGAATAATGTGAGGTGAAATTGTGAGACTTCTTTATTAGGCACTTTCATCAAATGTTCCTGAGAGGTGGGGCATGGTGGTGCATGCCTGTAATCACACTGTTTTGGGAGGCTGAGGCGGGTGATCATTTAAGGTCAGGAGTTCGAGACCAGCCTGGCCAACATGTTGAAACCCCATCTCTACTATAAATTCAAAAATTAGCCAGGCATGTTGGTATGCGCCTGTAATCCCAGCTGTTCTGGAGGCTGAGGCAGGAGAACTGCTTGAACCCAGGAGACAGAGGTTGTAGTGAGCTGAGATCACGCCACTGCACTCCAGCCTGGGCAAAGGAGTGAAACTCCATCTCAAAAAAAAAAAAAAAAAAATATTCCTGAGATACTGATATGTAGCAATGTACTTACCAAAACAAAATTCTTTCAGTGGAAATTCCAGTAGAGTTTTTCCTAATATAATTTTACTAGCATTTGAAATACTTATAAACCAGCAATCGTGTTTTCTTGCATTTTAAAAGCACAGAGTACTAAGGAAAAATTAAAATTCCAACAAAATAGAAGAATTAGAGCTGTACTTTGAAAGATTATCAAATTACTTATAATGTCAGTCTGCTTCTGTCTCCAAAGTTTCTTTGGAGAAAAGTAATTTAAGAAACCCTTTTGTATTAAGCATTTATGTAAATTTTGCTTTTCATCCTGTTTTGTGAAAGAGTTTGTACTTAATACAAAAAGAAATTTAAAATTACTTAACTGTTATATCTTCATGTAAATATTCATATTTCAGGAAAATGAGCTATGTTTGTCTTAGAACTTCTCCTGTGCCCTGTCACTTTTTTTCTGCCTTACCAGCAAGGGTGCTAGAGATCTGCATTGGGAAACCCAGGTTAAGGATAGCTGTGGTATTGGTCAAAAGAGATCGTATTTTAACATTCTTATGTGAAAGAGTTTCATTCCTCTTTTACTTCGTGGTATTTGTTTTAAAATTGATTTGAAATTAAATATTAGAAACTGTTGGCAGGTAATTCCTATTTTTCTTTCTCATTTTCTCTTAATCAGAAAAAGAATAAACCAAAGGAACCACCCAAAGTACCCAAATCAGCACCATTTTTCATTCCAACAATTCCTGGCCTTGTACCCAGATATGCTGCACCTGAACAAAATAATGATCCCCAGCAGGTAAAAAACAAATTAGAACATTCTAAGTATATCGGTTTATGTTTGTATGTGTTTTGTGTACCTCTTTACCAAGACCTAGTTTTACAGATATAGGGTAAATTAATGATACCTTTTAATTACAAACTATGCATTTTTGGGTGATACTTGTATTATTTGAATAATGTGTATTTGTTTTTGTTTAAGTCTAAAGTGGTAAATCTTGGAGTTTTGGCTCAAAAATCAGATTTCTGCTTGAAACTTGAAGAAGGACTGGTAAATAATAAGTGTAAGTTGAATTATAAAATATTTTAACAAATATCTTTAGCTTATTTTACTTTATATGAGGAGAAATTGAAGGAAATATCAGAGTTCTCAGTAGTTAAGATAGTAAAAATCAAAAGGATTGAAATTTTGGTTTTAATTTTAAATAATTTTAGCATTTATATTAAATAAGCCCACTAAGATCAAATGGTATTGATATTATAAAAATCTGTTGAAGATTTTTCATATATCTAATTTATTTTTTGTTGTTTGGAGATAGACATATTTATTGACTACATTTATAATAAGGAGATCCTTCTTGATGTGAATTAAATGTAAAAGTTTTATCATTTTTATAGCAAGTAATTTGCAAGTCTTTTGTTTTTATTTATAATTTGTAATTCAGCAGACTGCTTAGGTAATTTCATATATTCCCAAATTATTTTATTAAAAAGGAAATGTTTTAATCTATCTGTTGTGTTAATATATTTAAATTTTGAAGGCTACAGTCTGTAGCTAATAGTGATTAGCCATAAGAACTGTAATCATTTAAAAAATCCTAGTTACTCTCCTAATAATTTTAACTTATCCTCTTGTTTTGATTCAAATGCTTTTGTTTTCATACCAAGATTACTTGAGTCCACATTAGCAAAAGTCAAAGAATGATACTGATGAGCCCTTGTAAATGACTTGTTATGTTTATGGGGAGACAAAGAAATAAAAACACTGTTGTTTACTATATACTGAAGGATCCAAAAGTGATTAGACTTTTGTCATTGGTGATATTCTTTTTCAGAAAGCTAAAGCATAGTCATTGCAATTCTCAAGTGACTCATAAAAATAGCTGTAAGTGTATTGAGTATGTTTTCCTAGGGCGCATATGAAACAATACTTCTAGAGAAAAGAAGTAGGTTTGGGCTAGGTAAGAATAAGGGATGGGGTCTTCCCCCTCCAATTTTATATATTCTTTATTGTTAGTAATATATTTCCTAATGATTATGTACGTTTATAACTTTATAACAATAAAAAAAAATTATTTTACCTCGTCGGATTCCCAATGCTAACCGCTATTAATACTTTTGTATGTATCTTCATAGCCTTCTTGATTAGGATTTACTCTGAGAGAAGATATACGAGCTTTTAAAATTCTAAAGTGTTGCGAGGCATTAGATTTTCTTTATTAACAGGAAAAAGGTTTAAATTACAGAAACAATGTGTTTTGAGTACTTTCTCTTATATTGCTGTCATTATTTGTATTGATTTTCAATTATTTTGGGTTTTATTCTACATAATATGAAAAAGTTAACCCACAGGAAGAATTTCCTGTACCATTTAAATATATCCTATTTGGGGTATAAAAGGAAAACTGTAGTTTTCTAAGTTAAATGATTATAATCAAGTCATAACTGGAATAAAATTTAATGCAGATGACACTGCTCTCAACCTTCTGAAAGAATCAGGCCCATCAGGAATTGAAACAGAGCTGCGAAGCTTGTCTCCTGATTGTGGTGGGTCTGTAGAAGTTATGCAGAGCTTCTTGAAAATGATTGGGATGATGTTGGACAGAAAGCGTGATTTCGAGTTAGCCCAGGCATACCTTGCATTGTTTCTAAAGGTAAGTCTAATGTAAGACAGTACTGCCCAACTTGTCTTCTTCTGTGGCAGTGCTATCTAATAGAACTTTCTGCAAAGATGGGCATATTCTATATCCATCCTTTCCAATATCATAGCCACTTGCCACATGTAGCTACTGAATCCTTGAAATGTAGACAGTGTGATCAAGAGACAGAATTTTTAATTTTATAGAATTTTAATTAATTTAAATTTAACCACATGTGGCTAGTGACTACCACATTAGACAACTGGACAGTGCAGCTTAGGAGTCTTGTTTTCTTTTTTTACTCAACTGCACAGCAATTTTGACTTTACCCCCTGACATTTTTATGCTATCTGCTTGATCCAATGTGCTGAACCATTAACTTTTCTTTTTTTAGTGGTTAGTTACATTTTGGAAGTTTTTTGTGATTATGAATAGAAAGTAGGGTTTTGTTTTGTTTTGTTTCTACTACTAAAATCAAAATGTTCACTTCTATCATTGGTAAAGAGTTTTGATCATTTTACAGTAAGACAGTTACTTTTATGATTAATATAGTGGAGAACTCATGTTTTGAGGGTCTACTTTAGTGGTATAATGTGTTGAAGGAGGTAGATGATGCCGATTTTCGGTGATAATAGATTTGATTCTTTATCCCATTTATACCTAAAATGAGTTCAGTTGATCTAATTATTTAAACTTATCAGGACTGTCCTTAGGTGGAGAAGAGTGATGACCACTTTAATTCTACCAAGGAAGTCATAGTATCATAAAGGAGCTCATAATAAAAAAACAAAGTTTGATAGAGGAGGGGAAAATGGGAGATAGCAATAAACCAGCACTTAAGAAAACAAATATTCACCTAGTGTCTTCTGTGGTTCCTTGGTAGAAAAATTGAATCCAGATTAGGTAAAATTTTAATTTTCTTAAATGTTTAACCATCATGTTTTTCTTTGCAGTTACACCTCAAAATGCTTCCTTCAGAGCCAGAACTCCTAGAAGAAATAACAAATTTGTCATCCCAGGTGGAAGAAAACTGGACCCATTTGCAATCACTCTTCAATCAAAGCATGTGTATTTTAAATTATCTCAAAAGTGCTTTGTTATAAAAATAAATTTGTGACTAAACATATCAAAGACTTACATATTAAATGGGTTCAATTGAACTCATTTCTTACTTTCCAGGTGTCAATGTGAAAAGAAAATAAATGTTAGCATTACTGACTAGTCAGTAAATCTCCACTTTAAATGCTAAATACTTTCTTGAAGTAAAATCACACCTCCCAGCCAGGCATGATGGATAATGCCTGTAATTCCAGCACTTTCGGAGGCCAAAGCAGGAGGATTGCTTGAGGCCAGGAATTTGAGACCAGCCTAGGCAACATAGCAAGCAAGATCCCATCTCTACAAAAAGTTAAAAAAATAAATTACACCTGCCTTTCGTTTTGAAGATTTAAAGAATCTGCTCAAATGATTTATTTTCTGAGTCTCTTCACACATTAACTTTTATATGATTTTTTAAAAATTATTACCTGCTTATATTTTTTTAGTATCTGTTTCATATAAAGAGATACTGCATGTTCACTGTGAAGTATTGCTGAATTAAATTGAAAATGTCAGATAAAACTGATACATGGTGTAGTTATAAAAATGCTGTTTTGATATGAAGAAAAAAGGAATTTTTTTTCCTTGGTGGCCTTTGATAAAAATATGAATCATTGACTCAGAGTTGGAGGATAAACTAATCATCTTCCAGCACAGCCCTGTTGTGTTGCGGGAGAGGAATCAGGCTAAAGGTCTGTTGGTATTTCAGTGACAGATTGAAACTTTCTAACAGTGGCCTAGTGCTTTCTCCATTGTAATGTACTGAAAGGAAGTTGTTCATTGATCAGAAATGTGGGAGGCCCTTCCTTGCCCATGGCAAATGGCTAAAGACAGTTAAACTGATATCAAGGATAGGTAAGGGAAATTACAAATTCCATTGGAAGGTGGCCCTTTATTGCCACTGCAGACATGTAGATAACAATAGTTTAATGTCCTCTGAAAAGGTAAAAATTCCATAAATCATTGCAAACAATTTTTAGCAATATTGTTTATTGCTACCACAGCCAAGAATGGGTATTTCAAAGCCACGGGTTGTTTTGTTTTGTTCTGTTTTGGTTTTGGCTACACTTTTTTGGGGAGGACCTTTTTATTTGGGAAGAAACTGCTGAGTATACTTTTCTTTCACAACCATTGCAAAACCAGGTAGCCCTGGAGTTTTTTTCTCGTCATCATTGTTTTTATGGTTCAAGACTTTTGCAATACATGAATTAAAAATAAGCAGTTCTTTAAAGCATAGTGCTCTAAAAACTATTCTTAGTTTATACACTTAAAAGTTGGGTCTTTCATGAAATGCAGTGGGTTGAATATGAACACCAATAGCATTCTTGTGCATTGTTAGGGTAAGAGAGTTTTATAGAATAATCTCCAGAAGAAGCAGTCCTCAAAAGGCGTTTCCCAATGATACTTTTAATATTCATGTTTTTATTTAATGATGTCAGATAGCATTAATAAACTACTAAGGAAATAAGCCAATCTGGTTATTGTACTCAATTTCATTTTTCGTTTAGAAATGTGTATTGACTTACTAAAGCCACTGACAGAAATGTTACTCATGACTTAAGTTCTAATTTAAAAAATTATTTTCCTCTTTCCTAAATACTATATTCTAAATTGGAATATGGCAAAATTCCAATATATAATTCTATACCTAGTAAAGACTGTAAATAAAATTTACAGAGCTATGAACTGAAAATTTACAGAGCTATGAACTGAAATTGTATTGCTTACATAAAATCATGAACTGAATTTTCTTCTCTTTTTAAAGTGGGCATATAGATTTGAGTGTATTGTTATCAGAGAGATATTTAGATAGTATTACATCATTTTGGCAGGTAATCTAGAACCTTTCATGTACTGTTTCCATCAAGGGAGGGAAAGAAATACAAAATATAATTTTATTTGTCTATATTTTCCTTAAAATATATCAGTCTGTGCACACTAGTTTATCTTTAAATTTTGTAATTACACATGTAATATATGACTACATTTTGCTTGTGTACTTTTTGAAAACCATCTTCAGTCCCAATACCCTCTGTAGAAGTAACAGTTATTAACTCTCCTAGATTTTTTTTAGATTGTTTTTATGAGTGTTTAATGTAGGAATGTGTATACATTATCTGCAGCCACAAGAAATGTATAGTTGTGATTTTTATATACATGTATGTATATTATTCTACAATTTGCTATTTCTGCTTGGGAGTTTTTTATTTTGGTACATTCACATTTACCTTATCTCTTTTGCAGTGTCCAACAGTCTACTTTGCCTATAATAGACACTTAAGGAAGTTTTCCTTCTTTTTATTCCTTTATGATTACAAACAATGCTGAAAGGAACTTCATCTTACATGAGCCCTTTTTGTACATACAAGACTTTCTCTGTAGTATATGCTTAGGATTTGAATTTCAGGCCAGAGTATAAGCATTTTTAATTTGAAGAGATACCTCCATTTGGGTTCCAGAATGGCTGTATCAAGTTACAGTTCCCCTCAGCAACAAATGAGCATCTGCTTCCCCATGTAATTAATGACACTTGCTATTAGATTTTTGTAATTTTTATTTCTCTGATGAAAAAATTATTTTGGTTTTAAATCAAATTTCTCACTAGTGAGGATGGACATATTTTTGTATGTTTATTTTAGAACATATAAACAGTTGTTAATTGTCTTTATCCTCCACTGTTCATTTTTCTGTTGAATGATTTGTCCTTTTATCTCATGGATTTGTTAGCAGTTCTCTTGTATTTTCTGTCTGTTGCCAATGTTTTCTCCTACTTAGCCATTTGGCTTTAATTTTACATGGTATCTTTTTAAATAAATGTTTTATATTTGTATACAATCGATTAATTTTCATGACTTATTTCAGGATATAAAGCAAATTATTTTCTAAGACATTCATAGTGTATGTTTTCCTATGTTTACATGTGCTCATTTCACATCATGTATTTTCCTCTACGACATGTTTCTGTGTGAGTAGTTAATGTGTAGCTCTTTAGAATTGATTTTTGTGAAGAGTAAAACATACAGTACTGCCTCGTATGTCTGTGAAAAATTCATTTATTGAAAAGTCCACTCATATGTCTGATTTGAAATGCAGTTTCATTATGTGTTCAATTCTTTCATTGAGCTTTTCTATATTCCTAATAAATAATGCATTACTTCGGTATGTTTTCAGATTTGGAGTAAAGTCTTCCTAATGTTTTATAAAGATTTATTGACTGCTGGTGAGTATACCTCTTGAAGTTTTATATGGGTTGCACAACATTTATAGGACTAATTTGGAGAGACGTACAATACCGGGTGCAGTCCTCCATTGGTGTCCAGTTCCAGGGCCCCTGTGGATACCAAAATCCAAGCATCTTCAAGTCCCACAATCCGCCCTGCAGACATATGTTTCCAATACATGTTATAATTGGTTGTTTCTGTTTGTGGTGAAATGATTTAATTTTTATATTCTAATCTCATGACACTGCAGAACTCTTTGTCAATACAGTCTTACTAGAAAATCCAAGATAATTCTATCTTCTGCAATTGATGAGACTTTATTTCCTATCCAGTATTTGTGTACTTGAAATTTTTTTGCATTAGAAAGTTTTATACTTTAAATATATGCCCTTTTTAAAGATAAAAGCACTGAGGATAGAGAATATGTAGACTGAAATATGTATTTTGTATTGCTTGAAAATAAATATAGTTTAAAAGCTGTCGTAACCCCCAAAACATTTTACGCCTTGAGAGTGATGTGACTGTGATCTGAGTCACATATGGCTACTTCTTTTTCTTAGATTATAGATCAACTCACTTTCTTATTTTGCTTGTTCTGAGATACTTAAATGATGTCAAAGACAAAAACCTCTTGCCTTCTTAATGACCTTGTTACAGATAAATTTCCCCTTCATTATCCTGCTTTGCTTGGATCAGATGACAGAAAACCCACGAGTATTTCACCCTCTATAAAAAATGTTAAATGTACCCTTGCCAAAAAGAAATACCTATAACCAATTCCTGTAACTATTTCCCAACCTTGTATGAATAACGTTGTAATCCTGCTAAAAGAAACTCCTCTGTCTGCCTACATAAGTGAAACCTTAACTTCTCTACTTCAGATTACTGACTATTCCTTTGGAGTTGGTGTTTCTGGGTGGGCTATCCTCAAACTTTGCACTTGTATAAACTATTTAAATTAGATTTGTACCCTTTTGATTATTTAGGTTGAGATAAAGAGCTTGTTAAAAAAATTGGGAAGGCCATGGTTTTGCACTGAACTTCTGCACTGGGTCCCAGCAGACCAGAACAAACTATAATGGAGTCACATACTGAATGCATAATCAAACTGAAACTTCAAGGAAGCAGATAGATTCCAGAACAGACCATTGTTTCCTTTGAAAACAGATTTCAGTCTACCCAAGTCAGCACAATAAGAAAGTCTCCTCTACTTGAATCCTTATCAAAAAGTAACCTGATGTTAACCTTTTTTTCTCTATTTTTCTGTTTCCCCCTTATAAAACCCCTGTTCTGCTATTGTCCAGTGGGAGTTCTCATTCTGCTTTATAGAATGAAGGGTTTCCCTGATGAATGGTGGATAAAAGGCAATTACATTTATAACTAAATATGTTGTAATTTTGTTTTCTGGACAAGCTAAGTTAGCGTTAGTCAAATCAAAGTGCCCAGGGAGAGCCAGGTCATTGAGACAAGATTTTACTAATGTGTCTGCCTGCAAGGCCAATGTTAATATTTTTAAAATTGTATTTTCTATCATGTTATTTAGGACACTTGACTGCAAATTACAGAAGTGTTATGTTTAAACAGGAATGGAAGTTTAAGAATTCAGGAATACTGGATTATCTAATAATATCTTTGTTTTCAGGAATTTTTTGTAACCTGTGACACTGAGAAATGCAAGAAATACTCTCTGAATTCTGCTTTTTGCAGAGTGCTTCATGCCTTTGACTGTGTATTTCCTCTGCAACCAGTGCCTGCCAAAGGCAGTCAACAATTCATTTGATGTGCAGCCTCTTCCTAAAGTCCAAGATTGCGCACTGAAGACTAAAAACCCTCCCTTCTGGGTCCTAAGTCTTCCCCTCACTTATCACACTTCCCTTTCTTCCTCTGGAGGAAGAGAAATCCTTCTGTTTTCTTTTTGTAATCTTTTCACCATCCTCCAGGGACAAAAAAGCTTCGCCCCACCCCCACATACGCCCACCTTCCTGTTTTCATGTTTTTTATAACTCTGTTATGCTAAAGGAAAGATTACATTTTTAGAGGATGGAAAACTATCATCTCACTGAAAAATCTCATTTTTCAATGGTGGATTATGAGTATTCGCATAGTATTTCACCTTACAGCCCTGCAAAAAAAAAAAAAATGGTAGTCTCCTAATAAGACAGTTGCCTCAAATAATCTCAGAAAGGTGATATGTTTGGAAAGGCAAAGGAAAAAGGCCACATCACCCTTTAAAGAATTATTCTTATACATTTTCGGTCATTATTAGCCTTATTTATGCTATGCAGACTCTCTTGTTTTCTGCTGTTAATAGTTTGAGATCCTGAAAGTCTCAAGCCAAAATTGTTTCCAAGAGTAATCTCACTGATTGAGATATAAATTTAATACAATATAAGGCATATACCTTGCAGTCCTTCTCCCATTAAGGCTAAGCCATGAGACTATTGCAAGGGAAAGGGAGCAGTGATATTAGCGAATGTCACAGTATAGGTCAGTAGTTCTCAAAGCGTGGTTCCCCAATTAGCAATATCAACATCACCTGCGAACTTAGACATGCAGACCCTACTGCAGAACTACTGAAATAAAAACTCTGTGGGTAGGGGCCAGCAATATGTATTTTAACAAATCTCCTTTTTGGTGACTTAATATAACTGAACTTAGAACTGGAGAAGGGAAAAAAGAGGGCTATGAGGCATAAGGTTCTCACCTATATTCCCTCTTCGTTCTAGGAAGAAATCTGAAGGAGGGAAAGTGAGGAAAAAGGTTAAAGATAGGATTTGTAGGCCCTGGCCCTAGATCTAGAAGTAAAAGGGGAAGTGGGGATGGAGGGTTAGTTGAAGAAATCACTGGGTACACTAAGTGGAACTCCAGAGTTGTGGGGCTAGGTCCTGACTCCCCTGGAGGAGAGTGCCTCACAGGCCCGCTATCCTGACACATGGTGGCCATAATCAAGGGGTGTGACTTAGAAATGACTGTGACAGCTTATAGAGTTTCCATGACTGTGGGTGACACTAGGAGGTCTCTGGAGGTTTCCACCTGCTCCCTGAGGGGAATGAGGAAGCAGCTGGGAGTAGAATGCCAACAGGCCTGCCATAGAGCCCCAGTGGCAGAATGTGGCCACACCATCCTGGCCCAGGGCCCAGCTGGAAGATGGGGCAGAGACTCAGGGCACAGGCTAAGTGGGACCGTGGTCCTCGTGGAGGGAGGTGAGAAGAAGGCCTGCCAACACAGAAGACACTCACACATCGTAAACCTTTCTTTGTAAGGAAAGAAACAGACATGGTAGGGAATTTGAACATAAAATCTCACAAAATATTTATCCAAAAGAGCCTAGGCTAATGTGAAAGAGACTGAGATTCTTTTTAATTGGTAATTTTGTTCCCCACCCTAAATCTAGTAATATGAGGGCTCAAGATGAAAGTTAATCAGTTTGATATATAAAATAAAGAATTCTGTAGGGATCTTTCTTTCAGTAACTGTGTACTATATGCTGAATTTCCCAATTCCAATTATGCTAATTTCCAATTCCAGCTGAATCTACTAAATGTCTCTGAAAAAGTACATAAAATATTCAATACTTAGTTTTATCTCTATTTTGTTAAAGTGATTTATCGACACTGCAGACATGTAGATAACAATAGTTTAATGTCCTCTGAAAACATAAAAATTTCATAAATCCTTGCAAACAATTTTTAGCAATACTGTTTATTACTATCACAGTCAAGAATGGATATTTCAAAACCAGAGTTTTTTGTTTTGTTTGGTTTGGTTTGGCAACCCCCTTTTTTTCCCTTACCATCTCTGGCTAAATTCCAGTCTTTACTATTAATTTATTTTTTCTCATTTGAACTTTCCAAGTGTGATGTCAGCCTCATAACTTTGGCCCTGTTTCCTCACTCCTGGCCACACCTTATTCTCTAGAGTAAATATGATGCAAGCCCAGTGAGTGACTAAGTGGTGGGTGAGAGTGAGTTATCGAAGACTGGACTCACTTTACCATGTGGATTTAGTTTCTAAGAAGCATCATATACCAAAAAAAGGAGTCACATACCCGACAGCCTCCCCATCCAGCTCACAGTACTGTGATCCCTCCTCTTTCCTTCCTTCAGTCATTGATTTGTTCATTCTATCTTCAACAAATACTTAGCTCTGACTCTGTCTCAGATGCTTTTCTATGGCCTTGAGATACTTTAGAAAACAAAACATATAAAAATTCCAGTCCTTGTGAAGCTTATATTTTAGCTCATTAATTTTTTTTTTTTTTTTTTGAGACGGAGTCTCGCTTCGTCGCCCAGGCTGGAGTGCAGTGGCCGGATCTCAGCTCACTGCAAGCTCCGCCTCCCGAGTTCACACCATTCTCCTGCCTCAGCCTCCCGAGTAGCTGGGACTACAGGCGCCCGCCAACTCGCCCGGCTAGTTTTTTGTATTTTTAGTAGAGACGGGGTTTCACTGTGTTAGCCAGGATGGTCTCGATCTCCTGACCTCGTGATCCGCCCGTCTCGGCCTCCCAAAGTGCTGGGATTACAGGCTTGAGCCACCGCACCCGGCCAACTCATTATTATTTTATATTATTTTGCTTAGCCTTTTGACTTGCTCTCTTTTAGAACCAAGATAAAGGAGAAGATGTTTCTAGGCCTTCACACTCTACAAAGACTGACTGCCAGGAGTTTCTCCCTTGGTTTCAAAGTGTGGCATACATGGGTGTGTGTGTGCACACACGTGTGCGCACATGTTTGTGTGCATGTACAGGAATTCCCAAGTAGCCTCAAAATACACCTATATACCTAAAGCGAAGAAAGTACAATATGAAAAAATGCCTGCATGCTGCTTCACTGCCATTCTTGTTTTCACAAAGGATTTGTTAAAGGAATGCATGTGAAGAAATAAAACAATTAAGGAGGAAAAAAAATTTTTTTTCCTTGGAAGACACCACCTCTCCATTCTCTGGCTGATAATAGATGGCCAGGCATAGGGAAGCAGAGACTAGGAATCAGCCTTGCAGTTTGTCAGACGTGGCTCCTGGAGCTGATGGCCACCCCGCAGGGGCCTGGATGCAGTTTTAGCTCTCGGCACACTGTGTGGAAAGGTGGAGGCAGGGGACAGAGATGAGATGTTCATCTCTGTTGCTGTGGTGACAAGGAGGTGAGGTGAAGGTACTTCCAAAATGTGAGCTACAGCACATGAGGAAAAAGGTGAATGTGGAACTATGTGCTTCTCTCAACCTGTCCCATTCCCTCCTAAATAATCATGTATGGGGCATGGCAAAATGGAGATTCCAATGCACGTGAGACAAGGTCCCTGACCCCCAAGTCCAGGAGGTGAGTCTTGCAGGAGAAGAGGCAGCACACATCTGCCTTCTCGGAGCCAGGGGAGGCTGCGCAAAGAGGACAACTGCCATTGACCTTGAACAAAGAGGGTGGGAGGGGTATGGTAATACAGACAGAGACAGGACAGCATTCAGAGATGAGGCCATGAGAAAGGCAATAGAAAGTCAGAGGTGGCCAAAATCATGCCAGCTGCTACCTCTGGTCCGTGGTCCTGGAACTGGGTACAAAGGAGAGACTTCATCTGCAATGTTTTGTGTAATTTTAAATTAAACAAAATAAGATAAAATATTAACAACTCTAGGTGTTGCCGTCTATATATTTTCATACTCTACAGTTAGTTTAGTTTTTTTTAACTGTATTCCAATTTTTATTTTTTTGTTTAGCTTTTCAAATAGAATGTATGTGCACATCTCTAACCATTCATCCATCCATCCATTCATGCTGCTTCATAGATACATCTTGTGTGGCTGGGCCAGATCTCATTTCCTCTGGAAGGTGACCTTTGGAAACTACAATTATGTTTGTCACCCAAGTCACTGGACCTTTCCCAAAACTCCAGGCCAACACTTGACCTAACCACACTCATTTGGATGCAAGTCCCTGGCATTGGGTCTTTATGAGGCATGGATGCTCTCCAGGTCAGCACTGAGCCCTGTCTCTGTCTCTCTGTGCCCAGCTGGCGTGAACTGGGAGGCAGAGGAACCGAGGGAGTTCTGAGTCACCTAGCTTGACTGAGCCAGAAACTTCTCCAGGGAGTGGTGGAAAGGATGGCTCTTGGCAGAAGAGATCCTCACCTCAGTGGTGTAGTACTTGCCTGAGATTTCCCAGAAAGCAGGAAGAACACGAGGGCGAGAGTTTCACTCTCTTTCAACAACAAATAGAAATAATCCACTTAATTTCACATGAACTAAGTGTTGAAGAAAAACATAATCTCACATTACCATATCTCTTTACCCTTTACCAGAGCTCAAAGATGGAAATTACCTTTCTCTTCCTGCTGGGAAAGGGCAATCATGCAGCAAATACACCATACCTTGTGTCACTTGAAACCAGTTTTATCTATAAAAAAACACTAATCCTTAAAAATATTATTACTTTATGAAACATAAGGCCTTTTTTTCTCATAGCCTCTGTTGTAGCAAAACTCCTAAATAAATAGCACTGCCCAGAGGCAGTTAGGGTAAATTTAGATCATGCAGGAAAGTGTCTCTCACTGGTTGCCTGCATCTCCAATGCCCTTGACGGGTTGGTTTCCTCCTCTTGTGCCAGTGTGGAAGTCTCATTCCCATTGTGTGCCAACAGCTAAACATCCAAATTTGCTGTAGAGCCCATTTCAATTTTGTGACCACAAGTGATCCATAAATACCTAATTTAGTGGTTTTCTAAGAGTTGTCTGTCCAGTGTTGCCTGGGGGTCCTTCAAGTATTTCCAGATGGTAAGCAAAATATGATTAAAAACTATTTTCATAAAACTGTATTTACTCACAATATTTCAAGTACAGGAAGTATCAACAGATATAATTCATGTAAAACTGAGATCCTCAATAATGTTTAAGAAAGTGAAGGGCTCCTGAGACCAAAAATGCTGAGAATCATTGAACTAATTGATTGGTTAGAGAAATACATAGCCTTACCAAGAGGTGCTAGCATATACTAACACCCAATGCTTATCTCTGAAAATATCTTAAATCTGATGTTCGAGGACATGGAATATGAATCGGTACTGCTCTTGATCCTCTGAGAGAGCCAGTGGGGTCAAGGCTGGTCTCAGGTTTTAAAACTCCATTCAACCTCAAATTTAGTTGGATCAGTCACCTATTGAATTCAATTCTGACTAGATGGCAAACTTTAGAATAAAACAATTAAGTCATAAATAAAAAATGTTTTAATTAACATAATGAAATGTATTACTCAGAACCAGTTTTAGTTATTTTCAGCAGAAAGTAGTATTTAAGTATATTAGGGTTTTTCCAAGTCCCTTGAAGACTTCGTGGTGGAGAACCATGTCTAGACCATCCTAAGTTACACATGGCTGATACTGGCCCTAGATACTGGAACCTCTGTCCCCGATGCCTCACTGAACACAGTCCACACAGCATCTGCTTCTCCATGGTACTTACAACTCCTATTGTAATGTTAGTGCATCCATATTGTAATGCATATGTAGTGCATAACATATTATAATGTTAGTACATTAGAACAGTCTAGGGCTCAGGCCTATACCCAAAGCTGAGAGACAAAGGTTCTGGGTTCTATGTTCAGGAAGCAGAGACTCTAAGTGGGGAATTCCCCAAACATAGAAGGGTGTTCACAAAGTATTGGTAGTCAAAAGTAGGATGATCCTCCCCTTGGCTGCCCAACTTCGCAACACACTGGGAAGTTTTCCCACTTAAACTTCCTAGTAGCAATAACAGCAGCAGCTATAATAAAACACCATCCTTCACAGAAGGAGAAACATCTTGCTGTGTGTTTTCCTAAAAGGAGGAACAATTCTCTATTAGTTAAGAATATTTTCCCGTCAGTGCAACATGGTGAAACCCCATCTCTACTAAAAATACAAAAAATTAGCTGGGCGTGGTGGTGTGCACCTGTAGTCCCAGTTACTAGGGAGGCTGAAACAGAAGAATCACTTGAACCTGGGAGGCGGAGGTTGCGGTGAACTGAGATCAAGCCACTGCACTCCAGCCTGGGCAACAGAGTGAGACTCCATCTCAGGAAAAAAAAAAAAAAAAAAAAAAAATTCAAGACCAAGAAGACCAAGTAACAACTTAGTAACCTTGGTTTTCACAAGTAGGAATTAATTTTTCTCGTACATCAAGAAATCTAAAAGTAGTTTTTCACAATGATGCAATTGCTCAATGGTCCTGAGAAAGACATAGGCTTTTTCCCCCTACTTCTTCTGCTTCATTTTTACAACAAGGCTTTTTTTTCCTTATGTGTGTCATTTTACAGTCTCAAGCTGACTACCGCAGCTCTAGACATCAGACCTCAGAAAACCTTCTTAAGCAGGAAATAAAAGAGGCATGGGAAAGATACCTCTGGTCACTATCTAAACACAAAATCAGGATCTGTTAGAAAGAAAGGGAAAGCAGAGCTTGTTGTTACATTGGCAGTAGACCCTGTCTTCTAGTTTATAAGGCCCAATACTCCTCCTACACCATTCACTATCTATAGAGATAGTTTTAATGCACATTATAGATGGAATGGTTTAAACTAAAGACATTTTGATGTATACTTTATCAATGGTAAAACATTTTGGTGTGAGATAAAACAAGTTGGTACAAATACTCCAACTTGTTCTGGTTTGGGAACCTGGTTCAGCATCTCTAAGTAGCTGTAAGAGTTGAATGATGCTTCTAGAATTGGAAGTAATATGGCTTATAGAAAAAAGGTGACATATTAAAACCAATACCACAGAAATACAAAAGATGGCTCAAGGCTACTATGAACACCTTTATGTGCACAAACTAGAACATCTAGAAGAAACAGATAAGTTCCTGGTAATATACAACCCTTCTATATTAAATCAGGAAGAAATAGAAACCCTGAACAGACCAATAACAAGCAGCAAAACTTTAAATTACTGATTTAATTAAAAGAAGAATTGATACCAATTCTACTGAAACTACTCCAAAAGAGAGAAACAGGGACTCCTCCCTAAATCATTCTATGAAGCCAGTATCACTTAATACCAAAGCCAGGAAAGGCCATAACAAAAAAGAAAACTACAGACCAATATCCTTGATGAGCGTAGAGGCAAAAATCCTCAACAATATACTAGCTAACTGGATCCAACAGCACACCAAAAAAATAATGCGTCATGACCAAATAGGTTTCATCCCAGGGATGCAGGGATGGTTTAACATATACAAGTCAATAATATGATACATCACATAAACAGCATTAAAAACAAAAACCATACGATTATTTCAATAAACAGAGAAAAAGCATTTGACAAAATCCAGCATCCTTTACAACAAAAGCCCTCAACAAAATAGGCATAGAAGGGACATACCTCAACATAATAACAGTCATATATGACAAACCCACAGCCAATATCACACTGAATGGGGAAAACTTGAAAGCATTCCCCTGAGGACTGGAACAAGACAAGGATGCCCACTTTCATCACTTCTTTCCAACCTAGTACTGGAAGTCCTAGCCAGAGCAATCAGGCAAGAGAAAGAAAGTATATCAAAATTAGAAAAGAGGAAGTCAGGCCAGCACAGTGGCTCATGCCTGTAATCCCAGCACTTTGGGAGGCTGAGGCAGGAGAATTGCTTGAACCCAGGAGGCAGAAGTTGCAGTGAGCCAAGATTGTGCCACTGCACTCCAGCCTGATGATAGAGCGAGACTTCATCTCAAAAAAAAAAGAAAAAGAAAAAAAGAAAGAAAAGAGGAAGTCAGACTGTCACTGTTTGCTGCTGATGTGATTGTATACCTAGAAAACTATAAAGGCTCACCCAGAAAGCTCTTAGATCTGATAAATGAATTCAGTAAAGTCTCAGGATAAAAAAATCAATGTACACAAATTAACATCACTGCTGTACACCACCAACAACAAAACAGAGAATCAAATCAAGAACTCAATCCCTTTTACAACAGCTGCAAAACAAATAAACAAACAAACAAACCTTAGAAATACACTTAACCATGGAGGTGAAAAATTTCTACAAGGAAAACTACAAAACACTGCTGAAATAAATCATACATGACAAACAAATGGAAACTCATCCAATGCTCATGGATGGGAAGAATCAATATTGTGAAAATGATCCTACAGCCAAAGCAAGCTACAGATTCAAAGCAATTCTTATCAAAATACCAGCATAAGTCTTCACAGAACTAGAAAAAAATCCTAAAATTCGTATGGAACCAAAAAGGAGTCCACATAGCCAAAGCCAATCCAATTCCTATCAAAATACCAGCATAAGCCTTCACAGAACTAGAAAAAAAATCCTAAAATTCATATGGAACCAAAAAGGAGCCCACATAGCCAAAGCAATACTAAGCAAAAAGAACAAATCTGGAGGCATCACATTACCTGACTTCAAATCCTACTATGGTTACCCAAACAGCATGGCATAAAAATAGGCATGTAGACTAATAGAACAGAACAAAGAACCCAGAAATAAAGCCAAATACTTACAGCCAACTAATCTTCAACACAGAATACAGAAACATAAATTGGAGAAAGGACACCCTATTCAATAAAGAGTGATGAGAAAACTGGCAAGCCACAAGTAGAAGAATAAAACTTGATCCCCATCTCTCACCTTATACAAAAATCAACTCAAGATGGACCTGAAACCATAAAAATTTTAGAAGGTAACATCAGAAAAACTCTTCTGGACTTTGGCTTAGGCATGGCTAAGACCCCAAAAGCAAAAGCAACAAAAACAAAAATAAATAAATGGAATCTAATTAAACAAAAGCTTCTGCACAGCAAAAGAAATAATCAGCAGAGTAAGCAGACAATCCACAGAGTAGGAAAAAATATTTGCAAACTATGTATCTAACAAAGAACCAGTATGCAGAATCTACAAAGAATTCAAACAAATCAACAAGAAAAAACAACCCCATCAAAAAGTGGGCAAAGGACATGAATAGACATTTCTCAAAAGAAGATATGTAAACAACTAACAAACATATGAAAAAATGCTTAACACCATTAATCATCAGGGAAATGCAAATCAAAACCACAATGAGATACCTACCACCTTAGTCCTGCAAGAATGGCCATAGTTAAAAAATCAAAAACAGGCCGGGCGCGGTGGCTCAAGCCTGTAATCCCAGCACTTTGGGAGGCCGAGACGGGCGGATCACGAGGTCAGGAGATCGAGACCATCCTGGCTAACACGGTGAAACCCCGTCTCTATTAAGAAATACAAAAAACTAGCCGGGCGAGGTGGCGGGCGCCTGTAGTCCCAGCTACTCGGGAGGCTGAGGCCGGAGAATGGCGTGAACCCGGGAGGCGGAGCTAGCAGCGAGCTGAGATCCGGCCACTGCACTCCAGCCTGGGCGACGAAGCGAGACTCCGTCTCAAAAAAAAAAAAAAAAAAAAAATCAAAAACAATAGATATTGGTGTGGATGTTGTGAAAAGGGAACAAGTTTACACTGCCGGTGGGAATGTAAATTAGTACAACCACTATGGAAAACAGTATGGAGATTCCTTAAAGAACTAAAAATGGAACTACCATTTGATCCAGCAATTCCACTGCTGGGTATCTACCCAAAGGAAAGTAAGTCATTATACGAAAAAGACACATACACATGCATGTTTATAGCAACACAATTCACACAGCAAAGATATGGAACCAACTTAAGTGCCCATCAACTAACGAGTGGGTAAAAAAAAGTGGCATATATATATAAAAAATGTGGCATATATATACATATATATAAAATGTGGCGTGTGTGTGTGTGTGTGTGTGTATATATATATTCAAAATGAAATACTACTCAGCCATAAAAAATGTCTTTTGCAGCAACTTGAATAGAGCTGGAGGCCATTATTCTAAGTGAACCAGTAACTCAGGAATGCAAAATTAAATATTGTATGTTCTCACTTGTAAGTGAGAGCTAAGCTATGAGGATGCAAAGGCCTAAGAATGATATAATAAACTTTGGGGACTTCGGGAAGATTGGGAAGGGAGAGAGGGACAAAATACTGCATTTTGGATACAGTATACACAGCTCGGGTGACAAGTGCACTAAAATCTCACTAAAGGTGCACTAAATCACCACTAAAGAACTTATGCATGTAACCAAAAATGACCTGTACTCAAATAACAACTGAAATTTAAAAAATGAAATTAAAAAAAAGAAAAGAGTCCGGGTGCAGTGGCTCACGCCTGTAATCCCAGCACTTTGGGAGGCTGAGGTGGGTGATTACAAGGTCAGGAGATCGAGATCATCCTGGCCAACATGGTGAAACCCCGTCTCTACTAAAAATACAAAAATTAGCTAAGTGTGGTAGCCCATGCCTGTAATCCCAGTTACTCGGAAGGCTGAGGCACGAGAATCGCTTGAACCCAGGAGGCAGAGGTTGCAGTGAGCGGAGATCGCGCCACTGCACTCCAGCCTGGCAACAGAGCGAGACTCTGTCCAAAAAAAAAAAAAAAAAAAAGAAAAGAAAAGAAGGTGACAGTTGTGACAGTGACCCTACTCTTTTCTATAAGCTTGCTAAACAGCAACCCAAATTCCAGGCCTCTTCCGACTTAAGGGCTGGCACCATGTGGTCTCAACTGCTCTTGACCCCTGGTCCCAACTCTACTGACTAAGTCACTTGCAAGCAAAGTCCCTAATAAAATAATTGTTAAAAGAATGGAAAGATAAGTTAGATTCTGGGACGCTTTGATGCTATGGGGATCTTGGGGTTGGAGGGCCCTCTATTGAACCCATACTCATTCAGCAAGAAGAATTAAGGTCAATCTCAGGCCTAGTCTAGGATGTCTAAGGAAAGTACTGATAAGTCAGTCTTTTCATCACCTCATCTGTCGGGATGAACAGCCTGTAAAAATTGTTATTTAAGGACAAATTGTATATATGTATATATTTTTAATGGACTTTATTTTTAGAGCAGTTTTGGATTCACAGCAAAATTGAGAGGAAAGTACAGAGATTTCTCATATATCCCCTCCCCTCAAATAGGCACAACCTCCCCCATTATCAATACCCCCACCAGGGTGGTAAATTTGTTATAGCTGATGAACCTACATTGACACATCATTATCATCCAAAAATCATGCTTTAAGGATTTTGATCTTTATCCTCCGAGTAAAGATATTGAACAGTGTTCATCAAGAGGGTGCTATCATTAGGTTCCCATTTTAAAGCGTTCAATGACTGCAGAATGGAGAACAAATTAAAGACTAGTTAAATGAGAATAAAAGCACGGAGACCAATGAGGAATTTGGGGAAGATGATGATGTATTGAATCAGGTGGTAGAATAGAGAGAGACAAAACTGGATGTATTCAAGGGCTATTTATGGATTCGACTATAGCATTTCGCAATATACTACTGATCATATAACAAGAGGCTTCCAGTTTGAGTTGTAACAACTAAAAAATAAAGTATAATATAATAACATATATGTTTTTTAAGCCGTCAGAATGTTATGGATAGGAAGAAGTCTAAAGGAACCATATTCCAGAGAGACAAGTGCTTCCTAGAGAATGAAAATCAGTAGGCATTACCTTCCCTAGGGGCAACTGCTGAGTCAGGCGTGGGCTGCTGAGAATTGGGCCTGATTCAAGCAGGGAGACTCTTCCTGCGTAAGGTGCAGTCAGCAGAGTTTTAAATGTCTGCGTGTGGGTTGGTGAGACCAACTAGAATCTGGAGGAGTTTCAAGGCCACGTTCTCCCACCCACCGATTCTCCCTCAGGAGACTTGTGTGAGAGGACGTGGTAGCCCAGTAATCTGAAGGCTGGGTAGTAAGTCATAGAGGGAGTTCTTGGCAACTCATTGTGCTGAGATTTCAAAGGCTTGCCAAAGGGAGGGGCCTGTAATATACACAGGACTGATCTTGCACTGAAGACATTTGAAACCAGAGATAAACTGAAACTATTTGGAAGAAGTTGAAGAAAATATTAACAAACGGGATGAAAAGATGGAGAATTTTAACAGAACTATTATAATTTCCTGACAATGACTAAAATAATATTCTAGAACTGAAAAATAAAATATCTAAAGTTAGTAAATTCATTGACCAACCTCTTCCAGTCCTCCCTTTCCTCTTTCCTCGCAGCCTCTGGTGGCCACTATTCTACTTTCTACATCTGTGAAATCAACTTTAGATTCCACATATGAGTGAGTTCATGCGGTTTCTCTTTCTCTACCTGGATTATTTCAATTTATGTCCTCTCGGTTTATCTACGTTGCTACAAATGACAGGATTTCATTCTGTTTTATAACTGAATAGTATTCCATTGCATGTACATATGCCACATTTTCTTTATCCATTAATCTGCAGATGAGCATTTCAGTTGATTTCCTAATCTTGGCTATTGTGAGTAATGATGCAATAAACAGGGGGTGCAAATATCTTTTCAACATACTGATTTCATTTCCTTTGGATATGTATCCAGACTTCTATTTTTAATTTTTTGAGAAATCTTTATACTGTTTTCCGTAACTGTACAAATTTATATTCTCACCAATAGTATATAAAAATTCCCTTTTCTCTGCATCTTCACCAGCATTAGTGACTATAGCAAATAACAATATAGTGCATATTACAAGATAGCTAGAAGATTTTTGAATATTGCCATCACAAAGAAATGACAAATATTTGAAGTGGTGAATATGATTAACCCGATTTAATCTTTATATTATGCATACATGCATTAAAATATCAGGTTGTAGTACATACATGTACAATTATTATGTGTCAATTATAAATTTAAAAATTAAAACATTCATTGGATTTAACAGTAGACACAATATAGAAAATATTTTGAACTAAATAGTAATAGAAATATGGTATATCATTATGTGTGGGATGCAGCTAAGAAGATATTTAGGAGGTAGAAATAGACTCAGTGACAGTTGAGAAGTGGTTATTAAAGTCAACTCCTGGGTTTCTATTTGTAGTACTGGATGGATGATTGTGTGATTGTCATTCACCATGATAAGAATTTGTGTGTGTGTGTGTGTGTTTGTAAAAGAGAGAGAGAGAGAGAGGTGTGCACTTGCAAATGCAAGGAGGTAATTGAGTATGAAGTGAGGGTAGTTGAGTTTGAAGTGACTTGGTGGTTTCTAAACCGATGTTCCCACTCCCCAGATTGCACTTGTCCTACTTCTGCACTAGACATCAAGACTTGAATTCTTTTTCTTGTGGGGAATTTCTCCTGACCACTACCCTTACCCCAGGATGGGTTAGGTGTTCCTATTTGGTGTACTTAAAACATCCTACACATAAGTCTCAGAGTAATTTTATATTCTTTATTAAGTCATGTTGTTATAAAACTATTTGTTTATTTATCTCTTACCTTAGAGGTCCTTGGAAAGCAGAAATGCTGTTCCTAGCACAGAGTAAGTGCTCAGTTATAGTTTGTTGAGTAGCACTGGACTGTGAAAATCAAATTGAGGTATTTCCAGACATACTTAGGGCAGTAAAAATTTTTACATCTCCCGCATCTAACTAAATACTAAACATGAGAGGTATAGAGTAGAGTTGCTTAGGTGAAAAAAAATACTGAGATAGTATCACAATTTTTTGCTCCCAAAGAAGCTTACAGTTAGAGTTTCCCAGTTATAGTAAAAAGAGAGACTGAGAGAGATATTAATAAGGGATTTATACTGTAGCCTAAATTCTAAACTGCCTATACTTTGAACTTACATTTGGAAAGGTATGACATCAGACGACCTTGGAGTCAGACACTTGGCTTCTAAGCAAAGCTCTGTCACCTGCCAGCTCGGCAGTATTCGCTTATCTGAGTCTCAGTTTTCTCTTCAGTAAAGAGGAGATGAAAATAATCCTGCCGAACAGGGTTTTTATGAGAGGTGACCCTCTTCTTTTCTCAACTCTGAGAGGTCCAACCCTCCTGGACAGTGCAGCAATCTGAAAAATAGGTTAGTATATGAAACCGATCCCTGGCCAAGTCACAGAGGTCCCTCTGAGTGAGCCTTTGTCTTTTTCCAGAAAGAGTCAATAGAAAATTAGGTTTGCAATGCACATGGAGTCCTCAGACATTCAAGATTGATTGTACACATTTTCTCACAATTATAATTCCCTTTCTTTTTGTTCCTTCTGATTTCACCCCGGATCCTATCCACTGCCTTCTTGGTAGTGATCGTTACCATGTGATTTCCCGGTTAGCTCTGTACATCCACTTCTTCATATGCCATTCATTGTACTGTGTAGGATGGTCTGGTATCTCAAGTCTTTCTTGATACCTGTACTCTCCTTCCTTGGTGATATCCTTACCTATTCTTCATATTCTTCCCACTGCAGACCAACTATATTTCACATCTGTGACACACAAAGAACCAGAGATTGTCTTTCCATTATGCTTTTGTAGACATCAGTTGTTGTCAACATCAGTTGATCTATTTTATCAGTCCTTGACTTTTGGGGTTTTTTCTGTTTATTTGTTTTATGTAAGACTTTATCCTCAGATTAACTGCTTATTTCTAAAAATCTGTACTTGCACAGATAAACAAAATGTCCTATTAATTTTCTCATTAACTGGAGAACCCTTTTGCTGACACGTTACCTTCATAGAAACGACTGTGAAAAGTTCACATCCAGTTGCCTTCTAGCCCTGTTTGCTTTGGAAGTGCATCAAAGAGCCTGGCTAATGGAGAGGAAGACTCATTAATTACTGGCTTTGATCTCCTTTTGTGCTCAACACTCCTTACTATATTCAAGAGTATTGAATTCTTTGGAAAATGACTTCCTGAGACCTATTCTTCACATTACTTCCAATGGAAAAAAATTGCAGCCAGCCAGAAATGGATTGTTTGGCTATAGTCTGCTCAGTTTTCAAGAAGGTAATTGAAACTTCAGGATCCTTAACTTAGGGAAAGTGTTAGCAAGTCTGTCAGCCACATCTGTGATAGCCCTTTATTTTCCTTTCTAACTTTTCTGCTTGAAGTTTAATCTACATATATTAAAATGTATATTAAGTGTTCAGGTCAATAAATTTTGACAATGGTAAATATTCTTGAAACTATCAAGGCATTTCCATTCACCCCAGTACATTCTCTTTTGCCCCTTTCTGGTCAGTTCCCCTACCCTCCACATATTCACCTCAGAAACAACCACTGCTTGGAATTTTTTACTGCAGATTAGTGTTGACTGTTCTTGGACTTCACGTACATAACATTATATGGTGTGTAGTTTTTTTGTGTCCAGCTTTTTTCATTCAACATAATGTTTCGAGGTTCATCTATGCTGTTGTGTATGTTAGTAGTTGTATTAGTTTGTTCTCATATTGCTATAAAGAAATAACTTAGACTGGGTAATTTATAAAGAAAAGAGGATTAATTGGCTCATGGTTCTGCAGTCTGTACAGGAAGCATGATGCTAGGATCTGCTCAGCTTCCGGGAAGGTCTCAGGAAACTTATAATCATGGGAGAAGGTGAAGGAGAACCTTGCACTTCACATGGCTGGAGCAGGAGCAAGAGAGAGAGAGGGCAAGGATGTGCTACATACTTTTAAACAACAGATCTCAGAAGAACTCACTCACTATCGTGAGGACAGTACCAAGAGGGATGGTGCTACACCATTCATGAGAAACCATTCCCATGATCAAATTTCCTCCCACCAGACCCCACCTCCAACGCTGGGAATTACAATTCGACATGAGATTTGGTAGAAACACAGATCCAAACCATATCAGTTGTTTTTTTCTGTTATATTTCTAAGTTGTATCCATTTGTATAAACATATTACAATTTATACCTTTATTTACTTTTACATTTATAGATATTTTAGTTTTTCTAGTTTGGGGTTGTTATTTTCTTTTTTAAAAAAACTCAGATTAAACATCATGTGAAATTGTGGAAGGAGAACATACGTTTAAACTAAGATAAAGTTTTTCTAACAAGGGTTGGTTCTTTTCTGATGAGAAAATAGGACTGGGTTTGTTTTAGAGCAGTGGGGGTTTCAAAGGGACCTTCACAAATTCTCAACTATAAGGTTTGGGGTCACAGATTTCTTTTCCTAGGGAACATATGGTATCTCCTTTATTGAAGGACTTCAATGATATTCATTCTCATTGATTTTTGAATGAGTAGACACCATTTTGTCAAGAAACCACTTCATCAGCTGCTATGGTACAGAGATGTACTATGCTACCTGACTAGACGCTGCTCCTGGGAAAAACCTCAACTTCCTCTACTGTGCTGAAATCTCATCCTGTCTCATCCATGTGTTCATTCATCCATCCATTCATTCATTTAACGTATGTTTGAGTACCTACTCTGAGCTTTGTTAGAGGTAAAAGTTGAATAAAACACACTTCTTTCGACATATGAATAGATTGAGACCTCTCATCAGAGCCCAATATAAAAGTACACTGTGTTTTTGCTTGGTATATGCTTGGGATGCTAAGAATATGCATAACAACAATAACATTTACTATGGTAAAATCCTGGCCTATGGGTTTCTTCCGAAGGGCAGGTCATTCCACTTCCTCATGGGGGTAGAATAATTGGATCTGCTAAACTGTGGCAGCAATGTGCTGACATGTATTCTTCATTCCTGGCCTCTCTTATCCTATGCCTTAATTCTTCCCCAGGGAAGGAAGGATGCTTTAACTGACTGCTGAATTTAGGAGAAGGAGTTCTGCAAGCTTAGCTCCTTCTCTGCTTACTGTTTTCGAGTCTTCCTGCCTTTAGAGAGTGTTACTCTCTATAGCCTGCCATGTGGAAGAAAGGTGTCCTCCCCTGAAGACTGAAGACAGTAAGAGATCTGAGCCATCCAATTATGCCAGAAACTAAGTGAGCAAGTGAGTTTAACTTCAGAGTGAAATAATGGCAAGACTACTTGGCTTCAGCTCTAAGGCCATATTCTCCAGTCAAATTTTTCAGTAAAGAAAGTGGGCCAGTTGTGGTGGCTCAAGCCTGTAATCCCAGCACTTTGGGAGGGTGAGGTGGGCAGATCACAAGGTCAGGAGTTCGAGACCAGCCTGGCTAACATGGTAAAACCCCGTCTCCACTAAAAATACAAAAATAAGCTGCGCCCAGTGGCACCTGCCTGTAATCCCAGCTACTCAGGAGGCTGAGGCAGGAGAACAGCTTGAATGTAGGAGGTGGAGGTTGCAGTGAGCCGAGATTATGCCACTGCACTCCAGCCTGGTGAAGAGCAAGATTCCATGTCCAAAAAAAAAAAAAAAAAAAAAAAAAGGTGGCTACAGGTATGCCTCTCATAATGATGTTTTAGTCAACAACAGGCCGCATATATGATGGTAGTTCCATAAGATTATAATAGAGCTGAAAAATTCCTATTGCCTAGTGATGTTGTAGTCATCCTAATGTCATAGCACAAAATATTACTCACGTGTTTCTGGAGATGCTGGTGTAAAACATATTGTGCTGCCAGTCGTAGAAAAGTATAGCATGTACAATTATGTACAGTACCTAATACTTAATAAAAATAAATGATTGTGTTACTGGTTTATGTACTTACTATACTTTTTATCATTATTTTAGAATATACTCTTCTACCTATTAAGAAACAGGTAACTGTAAAGGAGCCTCAGCATGTCCTTCAGAAAGTATTCCAGAGGAAGGCATTGTTACCATAGGAAATGAGAGCATCATGCATATTATTGTCCCTGAAGACCTTTTAAGGAGACAAGATGTGGAGATGGAAGACAGAGATACTGATGATCCTGATCCTGTGTAAGCCTAGGCTAATATGTGTATTTGTGTCTTCATTTAGTTTTTGTTTTTGTTTTTGTTTTGTTTTTGCTTTTGTTTTGTTTTTGCTTTTGTTTTGTTTTGCTTTTGTTTTGTTTTGTTTTGTTTTGTTTTTTTCTGAGATGGAGTCTTACTCTGTCATCAAGGCTAGAGTGCAGTGGCCATGATCTTGGCTCACTGTAACCTCCACCTCCCAGTTCAAGCTATTCTTGTGCCTCAGCCTCCCAAATAGCTAGGACTACAAGCGCACACCATCAGCTAATTTTCATATTATTAGTAGAGACTGGGTTTCACCATGTTGGTCAGGTTGGTCGCAAACTCCTGACCTCAAATGATCCACCCGTTTCGGCCTCCCAAAGTGCTGGGATTATAGATGTGAACTACCACACCTGGTCTGTGTCTTGGTTTTTAACAAAAATGTTTAAAAGATAAAAAGTTTTAAAAAAATCAAAAAGCATATAGAATAAGGATATAAAGAAAATATTTTTTGTACTTTTACAATGTGTTTGTATTTTAAGCTAAGTACTATTATGAGTCAAAAGATAAATAAATTAAAAAGTTTATGAAGTAAAAAAGTTACAGTAAGATAAGGTTAATGTATAATTAAAGAAAGAAAGATGCTTTTTAAATAAATGTAGCATAGCATGAGTATACAGTGTTTATAAAGTCTACAGTAGTGTACAATAATGTCCTTAGGCCTTCACATTCACTTACCACTCACTCACTCACTAGCCCAGAGCAAATTCCTGTCTGGCAAGCTCCATTCATGGTAAGTAAGTGCCCTATACAGGTGTACCATCTTTTTACCTTTCATACTGTGTTTTTACTGTGCTCTATGTTTAGATACACATATATTTCCCATTGTGTTAAAATTGCCTACAGTATTCAGTATATAACATGCCGTACAGGTTTGCAGCCTAGGAGCAATAGGCTATACCACATAGCCTAGGTGTGTACGAAGAGCCTTCAAAAAGTGGAAATGGAAAACGCTTATTATGAAAAACCATGCATGGATTTCAAAATTTTTTGCACCAACATAACCTCATACCAACTAGATATAACATGTCTAAACAGAATCTAGTTTGAGACACTAAGAAGGACAAGACATCAGTTTGAAAATAGCCTCTATTAGAGCAACATGAATTCTGCTATAATTGAAGCAAGAACAATCATCGGCTGGGCACGGTGGCTCATGCCTATAATCCCAGCTCTTCGAGAGGCCAAGGGGAGCAGATTACCTGGTCAGGAGTTTGAGACCAGCCTGGTCAACACAGTGAAACCCCATCTCTGTTAAAAATACAAAAATTATCTGGGCACATGCCCGTAATGCCAGCTACTCTGGAGGCTGAGACAGGAGAATTGCTTGAACCTGGGAGGTGGAGATGACAGCCAAGAATGCACCTCTGCACCCAGCCTGGGTAACAGAGCGAGACTCTGTCTCAAAAAAACACACACACAAACAAACAAACAAACCCATCAAATTAATGGTGAAGTTTTTGTGAGAGAATGATGAAATCATTTATGCTTTATGAAAAGTTTATGGAGACAATGTCCCAAAGAAACCAGCAGTTTACATATGAATAACTCATTTTAAAAGGGGAGGAGATGATGTTGAAGATGAAGTGCATAGCCTAGACCAGCCACATGGATTTTTGAGGAAAAAATTAATTTTGTCAATTCTCTAATTGAAGAGGACTGACAATTAACAACAGAAACAATAGCCAATACCGTAGACATCTTAATTGGTTCAGGTGACAGAATGCTGACTGAAAAATGAAAATTGAGCAAACTTTCCGCCTGATGATACCAGAATCATTGTGTCCAGATCAGCTGCAGACAAGTGCAGAGCTTTCAATGGAAATTTAAACAAGTGGGATGATCCCACTTTGAAGATACTTTGAAGAAGCATTTCTTCGAGGAATTGAAACAGTAAATGAAGCATGGCTTTACCAGTATGATCCTGAAGATAAAGAACAATCAAAGCAATGGCTACCAAGAGGTGGAAAATGGTCTGATCAAAACAAAAGCAGACCATTCAAGAGCAAAGGTCATGGAAACAATTGTTTGGAATACTCAAGACATTTTGTTTGTTGACTTTCTGAAGGGTCAAACAATGATGGCATTTATTTATTATGAGAATGTTTTGAGAAAATTAGCCAAAACTATAGGATAAAAAACACACAAGACAGCTTCCCCAGAGAGTCCTTCTCCACCATGACAATGCCCCTGCTCATTTTTCTTATCAAACAAGGAAAATTTTTCAAGAGTTTCCTTGGGAAACCATTAGACATCTACCTTACAGTCCTGATGTAGCTCCTTCTGACTTATTTCATAATTTTAAAACATCTTTAAATGACACCCATTTTTCTTCAGTTAATACTGTAGAAAAGACTGTATTGACATGGTTAAATTCCCAGGACCCTCAGTTCTTTAGGAATAGACTAAATGCCTGGTATCATCACTTACAAAAATATCTTGAAGTTGATGGAGCTTATGTTGAGAAATAAAGTTTATATTATTTATTTTTGTCTTTTAATACTATTTTTTCCACAAACATTTTAAGTCTTATTGTAGTAGGCTATACCATCTAGGTTTGTGTAAGTACACTCTATGATGTTCATGCAATGACAAAATTGCCTAAGAATGCATTTCTTAGAATATATCCCTGTCAATAAGTGACACATGGCTATATTTCAAGTTTGTCATCTTTAAGTATATCATCTTGATTACACTTTTGTCTATTTCCTAATTTAATTTGAATGAGGGTAGGAAAAGGGAATATGACAAAATATAATTTTAAGAAAACTAGAAGTGTATTTAACTCAATGATGAAAGAGATATTTAACTCAGTGATGGAACTATTAGGAAAGTAAAGCTGGTTCTAAGAGGATACAAGAGACTGAAAGAAAGACTGCTGAAATCAATTGCTCAGTTAGATATAAAACTGTTAATGCTTTCCCACTAAGAATATCATAATTTATATTTGGATGAAACCAAAATGTTCGCATTGTTAACAAATAAGTTATTTTAAAATACAAAAATTAGTTAAGGTTCTGCAGAGCAATAAATATCAAAATGTGGGATATCTTTTCTTCTGAAAAGAAATCACTCATCTCTCTACTGGCACACAGTTTTTAACAACCTATCAACCTTTTACAAGTTAACAAATAACATTACAGAATCAGGGCCTTAGTCAAATGTAAATAATCAGCCAAAATCACTCTCCCTTACATCATCAGATGACCCTTGTCAGACAATGTGGCTTCCTAACTAATGCTCTAGCAAAACTTTTGAAGGGCATGCAGTAGTATTTTTTCCTTATTTCAAAATTTGGATAATTTTTCTTAACAAATATTCTTTATCAGGACACCAAAATCCTAAATGGCAAGTACTAATTCTGCAAAGAATAGAAAAATAACACTAGCCCAGAATATGGCCAGTTAAAGTCAGTTGTCACTAACTGGACACCTTAATCATGACAAACTGCATTCCTACAATGAAGCCATAGTCTACAGTATATTTATGTGATAGCTTTTGAGCAAAACTCTTTGTTTTTTTTTTTTGTTTTTTTTTTTTTTTTTGAGACAGAGTCTTGCTCTGTTGTCCAGGCTGGAGCGCAATGGTGCAATCTCAGCTCACTGCAACCTCCACCTCCCGGGTTAAAGCAATTCTCCTGTCTCAGCCTCCCGAATAGCTGGGATTACAGGCGTGCACCACCATGCTGAGCTAATTTTTGTATATTTAGTAGAGATGGGATTTCACCATGTTAGTCAGGTCAGGTCTCAAACTCCTGACCTCTGGTGATCGCCCACCGCGGCCTCCCAAAGTGCTGGAATTACAGGCATGAGCCACCGCGCCCCACCTTGAGCAGAAATCTTTTCAGATGAATAAGTTGCAAAATGCACCTTCCGACATGTAAGTCAATTGACTTATTTAATGAAATTATTTGCTGCCTGGACTATAGCTCATGTTTAGGTAGGTGTTAATCTCTACTTTTATTGAACCATATTGAAATATGTCTGAAAAGCCCAATTAAGATATGGATAGATATTAATGCCAATATATACTCTATGTGATAGGCATTTGTTTAAAATTTTACATATACTTATTTTAGTGAGATGCATTAAGACAAATGTAAAATTAGACATTTTCTCTTCTTATGAATGGATGTAGAAAGGAGCACTGTTAAAGTAAAAGATGACAGGTGAGCTGGGCTCAGTGGCTCATGCCTGCAGTTGTAGCACTTTGGGAGGCCGAGGTGGGCAGATTGCCTGAGCTCAGGAGTTCAAGATCAACCTGGGCAACATGGTGAAACCACATCTCTACTAAAATACAAAAAATTAGCTGAGTGTGGTGGTGCATGCCGTAATCCCAGCTACTGGGGAGGCTGAGGCAGGAGAATGGTTTGAACCCGGTAGGCAGAAGTTGCAGTGACCTGAGATCACACCACTGCACTCCATCCTGGGTGACAGAGTGAGACTCCATCTCAAAAAAAAAAACCTAAATAAATATAAAATAAAAAATAAAAATAAACATACCAGGTGTCACTGAGGATATTGAATATCCTCTTTATTTGAGGACATTCTATTTTGCCATAAAGGGCAAGATCCAAAACAAATGGATGAGCAAAGCGTATCTTTGTTAAGCAGAGATAAACAAGTTGGTAACCCATGGGATGTGTGAGAGAAATAAAAGAAGTAGAGAACATGGACATGAACACAGAAAGTGATAGAAGGACCAAGTGACACTAAATATTTATAGTACACAAAATATACATGAGGCACTCATATCTGTGAGATCTTAAATCGGTCACTCAGCTTGACTCCCATTCTGGCCCCACCTTTTCTCTGCCAAATTAAAAACAACAGTTGCTCATCAGGTTACCTGGCCAGTGACATTGTGGTTGGGGGGAGTTGTCCCTGGAATAGCTTGCATGATGCTGTGCTTACAGGCTATCATGCATCAAAGTATTTCCTACATGCCACCAGAAACTGAGAGAAAGAATATTTCAAAAGCTTGGAACTATAAGCATATACTTCAGGTGATTAATTTTATCTTTGTATTCCTTTGTAATGCCTTACATCTTTTGTTAGCCTTTCTCTACAAATCATGTTGCGAAATTCTTAAGTCATCAGTAGTAATGACATTTATCTTCCTTTCATAGGTTTAGATCTGCAAGGTTCAAATTGTAGGTTTTATGTCCTTTACTTTCTCTTCCTTTCCTCCTTTCCTTCTTCCCTTCTTCCCTTTTTACATCTCCCTTTTTCTTTCTCTTTCTTTCTCTTTTATTTCTTCTTTTCTTTTCTTCCTCTTTTCTCTTTATTTTCTTTCTCTCTCTTTCTTTCTGTCTCTATTTTCTTTCTTTTTCCTTCCTTTCTTTTTCCTCTTTCTCCCTTCCTTCTTTCCTTCCTTCCTTCCTTCCTTCCTTCCTTCCTTCTCCTTCTCTGTCTTTTTCTCACTTCCTCTTTATTTCTGTTGGCTTTCCTTGCTGCTCTTTCTACATGGTTTATTTTTAAATGTTTTAAAGTGGTTTGATGGGATAAGTAAGTAAAGCAAAACAGTATGTATGAAGATAGGTGAAAAAGAAAAATGGAAATCATGGATGGAAAGATAAGCTGTAACCAGGAATGGGGCCTTTACAATACTGCACATCACAGAGACCTCCTTGTTAAAGACGAGCTGCAAATTTAGTTCTAAGCCTTCTTGCAGTTAACATAAAAAGGGAACACTGATCAGTCACCATATCCCCAGCTCTTCAGCACATTGCTGATTTGAACAAAAGTGGGATTCTGTTAATAAGAAATAAAAGGAGAAAGTTTATTGGGTGGAAAACTAGTGGCTTCTACCACATTCTACCCCTTTGGCTTTGTAATAGTCATACACACTTTTCCTCTCATAAATAGAATACCTTCTCCAGCCTCTCCCTGAGAAATACCACACCATTGTCTCATCCAGTTAATTTATTCACTTCAAATATAGGATCTTTGGTAATGTGCTTTCTGCTTTTCATCAGGTCTCGAAGTGGTTCCTCATTATCTGGTGAGCCATAAGGTTAAACGGAAGTTATAAGTCTTTGTTTGGAAAAAGGAAGAACAAGAAACACAGCAGTCCCTGGCCACATAGCCCACATCAATCAATTATTGCTAGGCAGGAACAATAAGGACTCCCTGCTCTCACAGTGAAATACATTTCTTGGCATAGCCAAATTTGCTAGGGTCCTGTTGTTTATTACTCTCTCTGGCCACTCCAAAAGAGATGCGGAGAGGACAACCTTTCAGGGCTGCACAGCTTCCACAACTCATTCCTGTGGGTGAAATGTGGGGGCTCCGCCATTTCTTATTAATTAATTGATCATATGATGTTGGATATTTTTTTGTAGGGGGGTGAAACAATTTTAATTTTATGCTTCAAGTTCATGTTATGTACATTAAGTACCATATCAACTTGTCTTTAGGTTATTAATATTTTACTTGGGCAATATTATTTTATCTGAATTTATTTGGAGAAATACAACTTAGCCATCTGCTTATAAAAATCACAAAGATGACAAATTGGAAAACAGAACATTAACAATTAGAAATATTAAATTGACCCTCATATGTTATTTCTTTTAACTTGCTATTTGGGTAACTTTTATTTAGCATTTACCCTTGAGATTGGTAAAATATGTTACCAATGTATTATGCAAGAGTTTACATCTTTTGCATAAGTGGTCCCCTGGGTTGCACTTACTCTTGACCAAACAAAAAACAACCACCACTGGCACCATACATAAACTATCTTTGTATCATAGGTTACAAGTCTTGGTAAAAGCCGAGACAAATATTTGAGGTTGGAGGTACCACTTAGTAGTTCTTCTCTGGGCTTAGAGAAGGGAAAAAAAAATAGTCCCTTGCTGCACTTTATATCTCTTAAAAACAATGGTTCAGCAGCCTAAACCTTTTTGGTTATAAAACTTATTACACTAGGATTTACTTTGAAATATAGTTTACAACCAAATCAAGCATAACATACATACACTGGTACTTCAGCACAAGGGCAAACTTAAAAACATATTATTTTGGGCCTTTAAAATTAGGCCATAGTATAAAAAACAGTCCATAATCTCACATTCAGAAAATTCATATTAAATATTTCATTTCTGTAGGATAAAGGCCAAGAGAATTTTACGCATGCATCAATTTATTACATGTATTTACATGGCTCTTTCTTCCCTAGGAACTTAAAACTTTCGTATTATACAACTGCCCCAAGCAAGCTTCCTCTCTCCAAAGCATATTTTGCAGGAATGATGATGCCAGATCACTTTCAGAACAGGTTGTACAGTGCTGTTAATACGTATTTTGAAAGCTATTGAGTGACCATTAAATAGTGTTTCTCTAAAAGATGGTTTTGGTATATTGTTGGCAGACACTTATTCACTATATCTGAGAAACAGGGCCATTGGAGTATACTCTGCCTCATTCTAATGAGTCCCAAGTGCCCTTTCCACCTTCACCACTGTACAATTTACTAAAATGCAGCTATTAAAAACATTCACATTTTCCTTTAGCAGTGCATCTGGTTGTTGGCTCATTACTAGTTTGGGTGTTTCTAGAGACTAGACTTTCAGATGTTTACCTAGCCCTCAGTCCTTGTATGTCTTAGATAAATGTTTATAATCTGATTCACAAACTTTCAACAATCTACTGATCCATGAATGATAATCTTAAATCACCATTTTCCCTGAACAAACAAAAGAAAAAGTTGATTCCCTTACCACTCCCCAAATCTAAACTTGAATGGTTTCACTTAAAAGTTACTCAGGTAAGAACACTTAACAACAAGTACAATTATTATTTTAGTTACTTTAAGTTGCACTGATGCTATATTACATCACAATGCACATAAAACAAATGAAGTCTAATTATATATTTTACAATAATTAGCAATTCTACACTAATAGATTAATTCCCTGGTGAATTTGTTTCAGACCAACTGACAGCTATCTGTAAACACAACTAAATTTTTTTTTTTTTTTTTGATGGAATTTCGCTCCTCTTGCCCAGGTTGGAATGCAGTGGCGCAATGTTGGCTCACCACAACCTCCACCTCCCAGGTTCAAGCAATTCTCCTGCCTCAGCCTCCTGAATAGCTGAGATTACAAGTATGTGCCACCACACCTGGCTAATTTTGTATTTTTAGTAGAGATGGGATTTCTCCATGTTAGTTAGGCTGGTCTCGAACTCCCGACCTCAGGTGATCTGCCCGCCTTGGCCTCCCAAAGTGCTGGGATTACAGGCGTGAGCCACCATGCCTGGCAATGCAACTAAATTTAAACATCAGTACTTTATCTTATTTTATACCTGACTTTAAGTAAGGTTTTAATTTGAAATATCATTCTTTTCTTATCTGAAGGAATAAAGGAAACAGGAACCCAGTGGAATGATGGTTTGAGAAGAAGGCTTGGTGATGGCAGCTCAATAAATTTGACTCCAGCATAGTTCTGATTTGCTTGAGATTTAAAAAGTAAGCTGGGGCCTGGGCGCAGTGGCTCATGCCTGTAATCTCAGCACTTTGGGAGGCCAAGGTGGGCGGATTGCTTGAGGTCAGGAGTTCAAGACCAGCCTGGCCAACATGGTGAAACCATGTCTCTATTAAAAATATCAAACGTGGCCAGGTATGGTGGTGGGCACATGTAGTCCCAGCTACTCAGGAGGCTGAGGCAGGAGAATCTCTTGAACCTGGGAGGCGGAGGTTGAAGTGAGCTGAGATGGCACCAGTGCACTCCAGCCTGGGCAATAGAGTGAGACCCTGTCTCCAAAACAAACAAACAAACAAACAAATAAATAAAATAAAGAAAAAAAAAGTAAGCTGGGACCTGATAAGCTAGAGTTCCAATTTTGATTATTTGGGAAATTTTTATTCTTCCCCCCATTTTGCATGACCTGTTATGCAGTTGCTGATGAGTTCTAACCATGTCCTCTTTCTTTTTTCTTATGAATCGTCTTCTGGGAATTCTGATCCTTGGTCCTCTATTAAGTTGCTATTGGTTCTTACCAATATTTCTAGATTGAGGGGATAGAATATTATACCTCTCTCCACCACCCACCTTCAGCTTCTTTGTCACCTTTTGGTCAACTTTTTAGAGAGCAGGGTTTCCAATACCTGTCCTCTTCCTTGCTGCCAAGCTCAAGATAATAGATGTTGCTTTCTGATGGATCGTTTCCTTTGTCTCAGTATAGAAGTCCTCATAGGTCTGTCTGCTGAGTTCATCCTAGGAGCTGAGGCCAACATCTGAGTCTCCTCAGTATACAAGTTTGAGGTAAGTCCTAGCAACCTGAAGCTCAGAACTATGGCGGCAGCAGCTCCCTCTCCATGCCAAAGCTTTCCTGCCTTTTCAGGTTGAGGCACGGACCAAAGCCCATGGGCACTGATGAGTGAACTGCTGCCCACCGTGGTGTCTGCAACCCTACCTCCTCCTTGTGCCTCTACTGACCTAATATTTCTTTAGAAATACAGTTCCTTCTAAAATTTAGTAGACTTTCAGTCTATTCAATGTGAGCAACCACAGCCAAAGATCGTATGGAGTCATAATACGAAGGTCTGAGAAATATTGTTTCCTGGTCACAGGTCTTCATTTTTCACACGTAGTCTTTCCTTTTACCTTCTGTCATCAGCAATGTGAAATCATACATTTGGAGGAAAAGCAACACCCTTTAATCTCTATTTACCGGCAGGTATGGCTCCTTTGTCCAGCAGAGACCTGGAAGAGACAGCTGTGAACCCAATACCAGCCCCTGCTAGGGCTGCTGCTTCAGCTCTGACATGAAAGGCTTCAGTTTGAGGTAGGAAAGCAATGTGTTTTCTTCCCAAAGCTGGTAGACTTTTATCATATAGGCTTCTCAGACATCTTAGATTACAGGCCACAGGCCCACACACCTCTCTTAGCTGTCAGAATGACTAGCTTTAGTATGAATTCACTTCTCTCAAGGAGGACTTTGGAAAACTCAGCAATAAGAAACACACACATTTTAAATTTTCCTATTACTTCCCTTGATGCTGCAGCTACAATAAGCACAAAAATTAAATATTTAATAACCACATGAAAAAGGTCATCAACTTCGCAGCTTGTAATGGATGAGACCTGTCTACCTCTCTACCTTATATTCCTGGAAATTTCACATTTTTGTTTCTTTTAATTGCAACATCCCACTTTCAGGTACCCCATTTTGCATCAGAGGACAATGCACAGGCAAGCAATAGAAAATCCATTACAGTGGCTTAACCAGATGAGTTTGTTTTTAGTCTGTGTAGGCTGCTGTAACTAAATACTCTAGACTGGGTGACTTACACAACAGAAATTTATTTCTCACAGTTCTGGAGGCAAGGGAGTCTAAGATATGGCCGCTGTTCTTTTCAGTTCCTCAGATCTCTTTTTCTTCTTCTAAGACCACCAGTCCGATCAGATTGGGGTCTCACCCCATGACTCACTTTACCTTAGTTACTTCCAAAATGACCTATCTTCAAATACAGTCACATGAAGGGTTAAGACTTCACATAAATTTTGCAGGGACAAAATTCAGTCTATAATGGCTTTCTTTAGGGAGACAGGGAGTCCAGAGTTAGGGTAGCAGGTCCATGAAGTCACTGCTGTTCCAGGCTCCATCTGCCTCCTACCTTCCTGTCTTTAGCATGTGGCTTCTGTTCTAATGGCCCGACGACGCCTATTTTACATTTGCCCACCTTACTGGCAGACAGGATGAAGAAGAATTGCATGTGTATCAGGAAGCAAAATTTTTCCCCAGAAATTCCCAGCAGACTGTTGTTATCAATATTCCATTGATGAGAACTGTTTCATGTAGAGGTCCCTAACTGAAGGGCGTGGGGTGCTAGTTGAGTTTTTGTAGCTTGGGACAATTATTTTTGGAACAAAATTTGAATGCTGTTAGTAAAGGGGAAGAGGCTAATGGATATTGGGAAGATGAATCTCAGCGTTTGTTATAGGGTCCTCCAGACAGGCTGGATTATAACACAAGCATTATTCAGTACAATTTAAAATAAATCAGGAGCAGGGAGGGCTCCTAATATTCTGGATTTATAACTCTTTGAAATTTTAGTTTAATCCACAGAATGCTTTTAAAGTTTCCTCCGAAACATTTTTTTTTCCTGTATGTCTATTCTCCACAAATATTTTTTCTACATCAGAACACAATTTGATTGAACACTAACTCCGATATTCACAGACGGCATTAGATTTTGGTCACTAGTACTAGTCTTTATGTAAGAACCAAGATTCCTTGGAGGATAGCGGAATCCACGTATTGCACCCAGAAAAAGTATGTTTCGCTGGAGTGAATGATAAACCGCTTCTGGGCAGAGGCACTCTTTACTACTCTCTTGGAGTCCTCAGGATCTAAGGAATGAGCTGCAATACCACATTGTGCCAGTAGATGACGAAACCATCCAACATGTGAGGACTCCTCACCGGAAATCCCTTAAATTTCAAGCATCGAATAAGAGATTATTATTTTCTGTTATCAGGTATGTTAGTTTGACTTCCTATCAGTTGATTTTAGAAATGAGAAACATATATTCAAATAGTAACATTAAATATCAGAATTTGGTTATGTATTTGACTTTTAATTGGTGATAATTTCGGCAAAATGAAAATCATCTTCAAGGCAATGCAAATGACTTCTTATAGGCGAGCGCAAGTTTCCAGGTGAACAAACTGTTTTGTGAAGGAGCCAGAGGAAAACTGATTAGATTAGTTTAACTGTTGTGGCCACAAAGTCTTATGGCAGCCAGCGTTTTTCAATCTTGGCTGAATATTGAAATATATTTGTATTAACTTCCCAGATTAAATTGAAATAATGTAAGCAGTTAAAAAAATACCTGTCTGGTTCTTAACTCAAAAAACGCTCATTTAATTGGTCTACAGTATGGCCTGAGAGTCAAGCCTTTTAAAAGCTTCCCACGTGATTCTATTTTCCAGTCCATATTGAGAACACCTGCCTTTGGCTTAAGGCTCCCATCACTCCATGTTGCAATTAGTTGCTTAAACGGGCCGATCTCACCCAAATACAGAGTTGGTAATTACCTACCAGGTGTAATCTGTGAAACTGGGAAGGCCCCTGCTCCTCCTTAGGAAAAAAGCCATGGTGTCTGCACATTTCCCATCATGAATGCATTTCTTCGTTGCAGAGAGAGATGGTAAAACAAACAAACCAATCGCAAACTAACAGAAAAATTCAGGAGACTCACACTCTGAGCTTTATTCAACATTGCTATTAATTTGCTTTAATTGTTTTTCAATGAATGTTCTTTGTGTGAAAGGGACACAAGGGAAGAGAGTTTTGGAGTTTGACCATGTCGAGGAAGAAGTGAGCAAATGCTAAAGATTTGGGCATGACTCAAAGAGGATAGGCTCAGTGGGGCCCAAAGATACAGTTGTGGGGCCACTGGGGAACTCAGCAGACAGAAGACTAGGTTACAGAAGACAGGGAGACAATATAATCACTTCTTCAGTTAATCGTCAAAACAGCCCTGCATGAGAATACTGGCATTCTTTCTTTTTTTTAAATTTTACTTTAAGTTCTGGGATACATGTGAAGAACATGCAGGTTTGTTATAGAGGTATACATATGCCATGTGATTTGCTGCACCTATCAAACCATCATCTAGGTTTTAAGCCCCGCATGCATTAGATATTTGTCCTAATGCTCTCTCTCCCCTTGCCCCCCACCCCCTGACAGGCCCTGGTGTGTGATGTTCCCCTCCCTGTGTCCATGTGTTTTCAGTGTTCAACTCCCACTTATGAGTGAGAACATGCGGTGTTTGGTTTTCTGTTCCTGTGTTAGTTTGCTGAGAATGATGGCTCCCAGCTTCATCCATGTCCCCGCAAAGGACATGAACTCCTTCTTTTTGTGGCTGCATAGTATTCCATCGTGTATATGTGAAATACTGGCATTATTTCTTTTTTTTTTTTTTTTTTGAGACGGAGTCTCGCTCTGTCACCCAGGCTAGAGTGCGGTGGCCGGATCTCTGCTCACTGCAAGCTCCGCTCCCGGGTTTACGCCATTCTCCTGGCTCAGCCTCCCGAGTAGCTGGGACTACAGGCGCTCGCCACCTCGCCTGGCTAGTTTTTTGTACTTTTTGGTAGAGACGGGGTTTCACCGTGTTAGCCAGGATGGTCTCGATCTCCTGACCTCGTGATCCGCCCGTCTCGGCCTCCCAAAGTGCTGGGATTACAGGCTTGAGCCACCGCGCCCGGCCACTGGCATTATTTCTACATCACACATAAGGCAACCCAAAAAACAAGAGTGTGTTTCAATAACTTGGTCAAGGTCATTATATTAGTCAATTCTTATGCTGCTATAAAAAACTGTCTGAAACTGGGTAAATTATAAAGGAAAGAGGTTTAATTGACTCACAGGTCTGAAGAGCTGTAGAGGCCTCAGAAAATTTACAATCAGGGCAGAAGGAGAAAGCAAACACATCCTTATTCACATGGTGGCAGTAAAGAGAAGAATGAGAACTAAGTGAAGGGGGAAGCCTCTTATAAATCCATCAGCTCTTATGAGAACTTACTATGACAAGAATGGCATGGGGGAAACCGTCTCCATGATTCAATTACCTTCCACTGGTCCCTCGCACGTGGGGATTACAGGAACTATAAGATGAGATTTGGCTGGGGACACAGACACACCATATCAGTCACTTAACTGGTAAGTGGCAGAGCTACACCATTGGGGGTTCCAACCATTGCATTTCACCCTTCTCATTCATGTTTGCTGCCCTTATGAGCTGAATGCCTTCAAGTCAGTTAGCTATATTTCCTTATTTATTATTTGGAAATGTTAACGCCCCTATATCTTAGAGTTGTACTGAGAAACACAAGGTACAACATATTTAAAAGTGCTCAGAGCACAGCGCGAAGGCTCACACTGTTTAGATACCAGTGCAGTGCTTCCTGTTATTATCTTTGTGACATTTAGACACTGCTACCTCTCTAGACACATTGCTATGATCTGAATGTTTTGTCTTCCCAAAATACATATGTGAAATCTTTATTTTATTTTACCTTTTCTATTTTCAGATATTTTAAAACAATTTCCATAAGATATTGGGGTACAGGTGGTATTTGGTTACAGGAGTAAGTTCTTTAGTGGTGATTTGTGAAATTTTGGTGCACCTATCACCCAAGCAGTATATACTGTACTATATTTGTTGTCTTTTGTCCCTCGTCCCTCTCCCACTCTTCCTCTCAAGTTTCCAATGTCCATTGTATCATTATTATGCCTTTGCATCCTCATAGCTTGGCTCCCACATATCAGTGAGAACATACAATGTTTGGTTTTCCATTCCTGTGTTACTTCACTTAGAATACATATGTTGAAATCTTAATCCTCAAAGTTATGGTATTAGGAGCTGGAGCCTTGGGGAGATGATTAGGTCCTTAGTGCAAAGCACCCTCATCAATGGAATTAGTGCCCTTATAATAGAGGCCCCAGAGAAGCAAAATGGGTAACTGAGATGATGGATATGTTGATATGTTCATCTGTTCCCTGTAGTAAACATCTTACTATATATATATATCTTACAACATCATGTTGTATGACTTAAATGTACACAATAAAATTGTTTTTTTAAAAAGAAATAGTTCCATTCAAATAAATAATTCATATTAAATAAATATAAAAGGCCCCAGAGAGCTGCTTTGCCCCTTCACCATTTGAGGATGTAGCTAGAAGGTGCTGTCTATGAATCAGAAAGCCCTCACCAGACATTGAATCATTGGCACCTTGATCTTAGACTTCCCAGCCTCTAAAACCATGAAAAACTAATTTCCATTGTTTATAAGCCATTCAGTTTATTTTGCTATAGCAGCCTGCACATACTAAGACACCCAGAAAACCTCCAAAAATTTTAAAACACTTAAATAATATGATTATTTAAACAAAGAAAAGCATGAGCAAAAAGTCTGAAAATTTTATTCATTCACTTATTAGGCAAACATTGAATAAAAACCTGATATACACTAGCTATTCCAATAAGGATACATAGTTAAAAGAGTCATAGACTCCACCTGATATGGTTTGGCTGTGTCCCCACCCAAATCTCATCTTGAATTGTAGTTCCCATAATCCCCATGTGTCAGGGGAGGAACCCGGTGGAAGGTAATTGAAGCATGGAAGTGGCTACCCCCATACTTTTGTTTTCATGATAGTGAATGAGTTCTTGCAAGATCTGATGGTTTTATAGGGACTTTACCCCACTTTACTTGGCTCTTCCTCCTGCCGCCATGTGAATAAGGACATGTTTGCTTCACCTTCTGCCATGATTGTAAGTTTCCTGAGGCCTCCCCAGCCATGTGGAACTGCGAGTCAATTAAACCTCTCTCCTTTATAAATTACCCCGTATTGGATAGTTCTTTATAGCAGTATGAGAAGAGATTAATACACTATCTACAAGGAGATTATAGTAATAGCTCAGGCAAACGAATACATTGTAATTTCAGAATGGTGGTATACAATAATATATTTTCTAATACATCTGAAATACTACTGTGTTAGGGTTCTCTAGAGGTACAGAATTATATACACATAATTTTATTACGGAGTATTAACTCACATGATCACAAGTGAGGTCCCACAATAGGCCATCTACAAGCTGAGGAGCAAGGAAGCCAGTCTGAGTCCCAAAGCTGAAGAACTTGGAGTCTGATATTTTAGGGCAGAAAGCATTCAGCATGAGGGAAAGATGTAGGCTTAGAGACTAAGCCAGTCTAATCTCTCCATTTTCTTCTGCCTGCTTTTATTCTGGCCACACTGGCAGCTGGTTACATGGTGCCCACCCAGATTGAGGGTGGGTCTGCATCTGCCTCTGCCTGTCCACGAACTCAAATGTTAATCTCCTTTTGCAGCACCCTCACAGACACACCAGGAACAATACTTTGCATCCTTAAATCCAATCAAGTTGACATTCAATATTAACCATCACAACTATTCAGAGTAACTCATAATAACTAAGGTTTATTGAGTACTTACTATGTGCCAGACATTGTGCTCCGTGCTTTATGGTTTTCAATTAATCCTCAGAAATTCCTTATGAGTAGGTGTCGGCAATATTTCCACATAGAAATGAGAAAACTAAAGCACAGAAAAGTAAAATAATTTGTTGAAGGTCTCACAACTAGGAAAGGGTAAAACCAACACCTGAATCTAGACAATCTGACTCCAGAACCTGGAAAGAAGCATCTAAGTAATACTGGGAGGATCCATGTGAGATTCTAGGTAGCCATGAGCTTTGAATATATGCATATTTTTATTTTTAGAGCCCTCAAACAAGTTTGTATATTGAAATCATGTGATATAAGTGTTTGTTATCTTCATTTTAGTATTTGTTGAAGCATTTGTTGTCTTCATTTTGCATTGATTCTTCCACATCCACATTTGAGAAAGGATAAAAAGGAGCTGTGGTGTGGGAAACCCCTAGAGCTACTATATTAGCACTAAAAGAATCACAAAGGTCAAGGTCATAAATGGAATGTTTATGACTATCATAGATGTTAGGTGCCTCAATGAATAGTTTAAAATTGATGCCAAATTCAGTTTTAGGCCCTAATATGAGCTCTGATAAGGTGGGGCAATGGTGGGATGGGTGATTCTCTGTGTCTGTTGCGCAGTCTGTGCCTAATGGACTGGTCCATGTGCTAACATTTAGGACCTTTGGTTTTGTCAATTATATGAAGACATGCTTTTTGACATCAAAAGTAACCTTTCATTGGAGTCCAAATATAGGCCTACATATTTCATACTTGGTGATGGATTTGAGTGGTGTTCAAATTCTCCCACCTCAAATACCTTGCTAGCCCTGCTCAGTAATTCAAGGCTGAAAACTTACCATTAATGCTCTTGTTGGTTTAATGGATTGCACCTTTTAAAATGTGAACATCTCAAAATGTGAACATCCCTCCTAGAGGGGAAAGATCACTTTTTGGAATGTTGTCAGTTATTGAATTGGTTTAACAATCTCTTCCTAGTCAGGTGACTAAATGCTCTCCCAAAAGAAAAAAGGAAAGTGGAGGCTTCTTGTTTACAGATGTAAGTGTGAACTGAAGAGTTAAGAAGAGTATTAACACAAGGAGGGAAAGGATTTATCTTAGTTCATTTTGTGTTGCTATAAAGAAGTGCCTGAGGCTGTGATTATTTGATGCACAATTCTGATGCCTGGAAAGTTCAAGATTGGGCATGTAGTGAGGGCCTCAAACTGCTTCCGCTCATGGTGGAAGGTGCAACGGAACCAGTGTGTGCAGAGATAACAAGGCAAGAGAGGAAGCAGGTGAGGGGGTTGGAGGTACCAGCCTATTTTTAACAACAAGCTCTTGTGGAAACGAACTGAATGAGGCTGGGAGCAATGGCTCACACCTGTAATCCCAGCAATTTGGGAAGCTGAGGTGAGTGGATCACTTGAGGTCAGGAGTTCGAGACTGGCCTGACCAACATGACGAAACCCTGTCTCTACTAAAAACACAAAAATTAGCTGGGTGTGGTGGTGCATGCCTGTAATCTCAGCTACCTGGGAGTCTGAGGCATGAGAATTGCTTGTACCTGGGAGGCAGAGGTTGCAGTGAGCCAAGATTACACCACTACACTCCAGCCTGGGCAAGAAGTGAGACTCTGTCTCAAAACAAACAAACAAGAAACTAACAGAATGAGAACTCACCCGTCCCTAAGAAAAGGCATTAATCCATTTACAAAGGATCTGCCCCTATGAGCCAAATGCCTCCTAGGGGGCCCAACCTTGAATATCAAATTTCAACATAAGGTTTAGAGGGGGCAAACATCCCAACTATAGCAGGCACTAGGGCCAGAAAGCTCATTCCACAATTCTACCCTGAACACCTGCAAAGGCTAATGTCACAGGGACTAAATTCAATTAAGGAAAGCTTTCTCTTTCACTCAGGAAGTGACTACATAGAAATAAGTGGATATTTTGCTGCCATTCTCTTCCATTCAGTCTATTTGCTACCCAGTAGCCAGAGTAATTTTGATGAAGTATACATGGGATTATGTCACTCCCCTCTTTGAAATCTTTCAATAGCTCCAAGTTGTCCTTAAAATTAATTACAGCAGGTCTCCTTCCCACGGCCTACCAGGCCTACTTGATTCTCTGCCTGTTTCACAAATCTCAGTTTACACCAATCTCTTTCTTTGTCACTGTAGTCTCTATAGCAAGTGTTCAATAAACATTTCTAGTGCTAAATTATTGGAAAAAGAAGTGTCTGTCCATCTATAAAAATTACTGACACTCAGACACTGGGCCAGCTCAGACACTCAGCTTCCTTCCTGCTTCATACCCGTTTTCTATTTTTATTTCTGCTCCCTGCCCCTTCTCCTGTCCTGCGAACCTGGAGGTCAGTGTACTTGTGTTTGTTTTTATTATTTGCTTATTTAAAAAAAATAAAACAAGACTAATCACTAGCATATGGGGAGATTTTTACAGCTTTCACCCCTCCTCTTTTATTCCCCAGTTCTCTCTTGGTTCCTGTTTGCTGATCTTTTCATTGTTATCTCTCTTTTATTCCCCTTTTGCAGGACCCATAACTCTGCCAGTCCTCTTGCTATGACATCTAAGCTAGCCTGCTCCTCCTAGAGGCTAGTAGCACTATTGACTTTGCCTTATCTCTCATTCCAAAAGAGCACAAATGCAGAGCCTGCAGACACAAATGCAAATCCCAGCACAAATGCTTATTGGCCATATAAACTTGAGCAATTTCCTTAACCTGGCTTGAGTTTTCTCATTTGGAAAAGGAGAAAATAATTGATTTTCAGGATTGCTGTGAAAATTAAATGATAGAAAGTATAAAATATCATAGTACCTAGCACAAAGAAAGTCTTCAATAAATTTGCTTATTTTCCTTCTTACTCAAACCAACTGGTCTTGTGTTCCACTGCAGGGTGAACACTTACTGGTTCATATGTCTGTTCAACATCTATTCTTCTTCCTGAAAACAACCTGATTTCCATTTGGTAGATTTATCTATCCTGTACAGTTCTGGTGGTACTGTACATTGGTAGCCATATTCTCTGTGGACTTGATCCAAACTTGTCCCATTAATTCCTTTACCCTTAGGCCTAAGAAAAGACACATGGATAGAAAAAAAAAATGCTGTCTGTGTAGCCAGAGCTGCTCTTGCATCTGGTCCTGATTCCTCCCTGGCATCCAAACTAGGGTTTCCAGCCTCTGGTCCATTCCATAAGGTGTTTGTTATCCCTTTAATACATTCCCTATATTGCTTAAGTAACCAGAGTTGTTTTTGTTACTTCAAATGAAGAATCTTATCTGAGAAGTATTTCCCTGTGAATCTTTGAAGTCTCATTACATTTTACCTTGTTTTGTTGTAATTTGTATATTTGCAAGGTCAGATGCTATCTTTTAAAAGTTTGTTCACATATTTTTTTTCTTCCACGAGACCTTCCTTAATATGTCTACTTGTTAATTTTTCTATTATTCAAATTATGACTGATGGCATTAATAACCAAGAGTCATTATTTAAATATAGATCTCTCATTTTCCTTCAAGACTCCAATAGAATTAAATCAACTTTCTTAGTGGAATGATAGCTGGCTGATGTAACTAGTTTCATTAACTAAATTCACCAAAAGGACACATGCAAACCGCCTACCAGGTAAAGATATTTAAACAAGTAAGAGGTCTTCTCAATATATAACGCTTTACATTCCCAAAAGTAACCAAAAGAGGGAGACGAGGATGTCAGATTGAAGGGTGCTTAATGGAGTCTTTCAGGGATTTCCTGCTGGAAGGTCAAAGAACACTCTACATATGTGGCAGCCCAACCTACCTACACACAGGCTCTGCATGAATAATAGATGCTTTATATGCAGCCTCCTTGACCTTGAATTTATTATTTTCATTCTATAGGCAAAGAATAAATGGCTCATGGAACTTCAATGACTTGGAGCACTGTATTCTGAATTTATCAGGGTCTCCAAATCCTGAGCTTTTTCCACCTAACCTCATTAAAATGTTGATTAATGATAAGAGGTAGCAGAGGCTAAAAGGAATCATCATGGGGAGTATCAAGTGGAGACTGAATTCTAATACCAGCCCTTCCACTGTCCAGCTAGTTGGGTCACCTTTGGGCAGTTACTCAATTTGTAATAGGCTTTAGTTTTATCATTTATATTAGGTTGAAGCCTATGAAGTTGCTGTTTCTGTAGGTTACAAAAGGTCAGAGTTCAACAATTTGAGTAAAATGAGACTGTAGGATGAGTATAACAACATGATTTGTTTTTGTCTATTATTTTCCATAATTGCAATTTGTGCTATGATCTAAATGTGTCCTTCAAAATTCATATGTTGAAACATAATTCCCAATGTGATAATATGAATTATAATATAAAGAGATAGAGCCTTTAGGAGGAGATTAACTTATGATTATAAATGGAATTAGTGACCTTATAAAGAGCTGGAGGGAACTAACTAGGCCCTTTATTGCCCTTCTGCCTTCTGCAATGTGAAGTCACAGCATTCATCTCTTTTGTCTGTTTGCCCTTCTGCCATGTGAAGATGCAACATGAATGCCTAACTCACCATACCCTGAATCTGCAGGCTCCTTGATCTTGGACTTCCCTATGTTCAGAACCGTAAGAAATAAGTTGTTATAATAAATTACCTGGTCTCATATATTTTACTATAGCAGCACAAACAGAATGAGACAATTTGATAGCCACCATGGTCTCTATGAAAAAAAATTTGCCATGATTAATGGTGATGACTTTGCAAAGTCAGACAAGTCAGTTGACTCCTTGGGAGCTACATTACTGAGTATTGACATAGGATGATTCCACCTGACCAGAAGCACAGTATGATAATTTTCTATTCTTTCTATGCACTACATCAAGGCTTTAAAACTTGCATCCTGAAGGCAAGGAAGCAGTGAATACTAGAATAGCACACTGAAATCTTACTTCATCTTGTTATATGAAAATTTAGAATAAGGATAAACAGGAAGAACCCAGGGAATTGATCTGAATTTCATTTTCCTTTTGCCTTTTATCCCAATTACAGGACCATTTTCAGGAGTGGCTGTCGCATGGAAAGCCCATGAGTCTTTTGTCGTAATCAGGACAGGAAACCTAATGCTTTAGGATGCTGTAATTATGTTTTCCATGAGTGTTTTCTCAGGGGACTGGCTTCAGAACTCAGAAAATTCTCCTCAAGGAAATGAAATTGTTCTGATTTAAAAGTCATGGTTTCCACTGAAACACGAGTGGTCTTTAGCGTCAGAAGTTTAGGACAGGAGGTGATGGGTAGAATCAAGTAAAGCTAAGGGCGAATGAAGTGGGAGATGCCATCTTTTAACTGTTACAAAGAGCTTCCAACTTGACTGCTTCCTATGTGTAGAAAGTTAGAAGTATTGGAAAGTCTTCAGCATGGATGGCTGGTTAAGATAATATAATCTAGATGTCAGCTGGGACATGCTCTAAAGATCTAAAAAAATTATGATGCTGAGTTCTTCATCCATTTCTATTGCAGTGTAACAAACTATACCAAACTGTAGTGACTTGACACAACCACCATTTTATTTGCTCGTGATTCTATGGGTCAAGAATTCAAGCAGGCCTTAGTGGTGACATTGGCCAGGTCACTCAGTCAACTGAACTAAGTTAGTTCCTTAGAGGTCCAAGAAGGCTTTATCTATGTATTTATACATTGAATTTTTCTGCTTCTCTTGTGTCCTGTTTCTCTTTATATATGTAGCTTGGACTTCCTCACAAAATTGTGGTCTCATGGTAGCATCATTTCTTGTATGGTAGCTGGCTTCCAAGGAGAATTATTCTCAGTAGCGAAGTCAGAAGGCAGGGATCTCTTAAGACCCAGCCTTAGATGTTATATGGCATCACTTCTGCTTCAGGCCATCCAGCCAGATTCAAGGGTATGGAAACAGATCTCATTTCCTAATGGTAGAGTGGGAGAAGTAACTGCAAAAGAGCATGTAGTATGGCAAATATTGTTAGGGCTGTCTTGGAAAAGATAATCTACCACACTTGGCTTATGAGAACCCAAAGCCATTCTCATCATGTCTCTGATTCCTTGCTCCAGAGCACTTCATGGGAATGACTGAAGGCTTAATTGCAACTGCACAGCAATTCCATGTCTCCCTCTGCTTCCTCAGCTTCCTCTATGAGGTTGTGGCTGAGACCACTCCCTAGTAAACTTCCTGCACACAATTCTCCTCCTCAGATGCTGTCTCTTGGGAATTGACCTAAGAAAAATGTTTTTGTGTACTTTCCTCTAGTGAAAGAACTGCTCTTCTGTCAGAGACATCTCTTTATTCTCTAGGAAGATAAGCACTAGGGTAGGTATGCAAGGAGTCATCTTTGAACATCCAAATTAGAGTTTTTGAATCTATATCAAGATAATAATATTGAAATCCAGTATTTGTTGTGTGCGAAGAATTGTAAATTTCAAATTTTCTTTGCACATTTTATTTTTATATATGAAGAGACTAGCTGGGTGTGATTCCGGATCTTAGAATGAATTTAAAACGATAATGTAGACAGAATGCAAGGAGGGTTCCATTCACACAGAAAAGAAACTCAGAAAAGAGTGTGACTCTCTCCTGGACCAAAACCCTAGAAATAAGTTAGAATCCCCAGAAAAAAATGGGTTAATCCCAGAGAGAAGTGGCTTACTCTTTGCTTTTTTGGAAGACTGGAAAACTTCAAACTGTTTTGTAGATAATTGATTCGTAGAGGCTAAGGGAGAGATTTGGGTAAAGAAACAGGCAAAAGTGCTGCTCTCTGAGTCTGTATTTGCTCTCATGCACAATAAAAGGTATCTGCATTTTCTGCAGTCTCCCATAGGGAGCTCAGTGTTAGGCAAGCGGCAAGGCTGATATTGCAAGGGAGTAAAAGTTGTCATTATTTCTTTATACATCTGAATAGTGGAGTATAGTCATTCTATCAACAGATGCAATCTCTGCCTCAAGATTTTTACAGCCTACTTATTCATATTTATAGTTAATTTTATGTTTTAGGGCAACTGCTAAGCTAGAGATAGCCACTGTGTGCTAGTGGATCACAGAGGAAGAACATTTGTACATCATTGGGGAACCTTGTTGAAGATGGTAACTAAGTTGAGTTCTGAAAGATGAGTAAAAATAGCTAGAGATGGGTTGATAGGTGCAACAAATCACCATGGCACACATTTACCTATGTATCAAACCTGCATATCCTGCACATGTATCCTGGGACTTAAAATTAAATTAAATTAACATTTTAAAAAATGACTAGAGAAAGAGAGCAAACCAGGAGCAGTGGCTCATGCCTGTAATCCCAGCACTTTGGGAGGTCATGGTGGGAGAATTGCTTGAGCCCAGGAATCCGAGTCCAGCCTGGGCAATACAGTGAGATTCCATCTCGAAAAACAGAAAGAGAGAGATAGAGAAGACATTCAATGCAGACGGGTCAACTAAACAAAGGCACATTGGGAACAATAAACTAAGAGCCCAAACTGAAGTGGTAGCTTTGGATTTAGAGAAAGAAATGTTCAAAGGAGTACAAATAACATAATTTAGTGATTTGTTGAATTTGGAGAGCAAGAGAGAAGGAGAGGTCTAGGACAACTGAAGGTTTGTATCCAGTATGTACCCAGTTGGGTACACACTGATTTTATTAAGAGAGATGGTAAATTTGTGAGTGTGTACATGTGTGTGTGTTAGCATAAGACTAAAGAGCTTTCAAAAGATAACTGACAATAAGCCAGTAGCTTACCTGAGATAGGCCTTTAAATACAGCTTCTTACACCTTAGTTCAAGGTCAGCATTCCAGGTTGATGGGTAGTTCTGCTTCTTATTCGGTGACCCATGTTCCTAGGTTGCTCTTCCATTCCATCTGCATTGAGGTTGGGTTCCATGGATTCCAGACGTTGCAAAGGGGAAAGAAAATGAAACATGGAAGAAACAGGTCTAGACATCTTAAGTCTCAGAGCTGGAAATGGCACACACATTTGTTCACATTCTTTTGAGGAGAAATGAATGTGGTCACACCTAATGTCAAAAAAGACTGGGAAATTTTGTATGTCTGGGAACTTCTATGTCAACTTGCAATTCTATTTCTATGAAGGAAGAAGATAATGGATTTTGGTGGACAGTGAGCAGTCTCTGCTACAGTTAAGTATATGATGGTGGCTAAAAAGGTATATTTAAAAGCCATTGAACTATGAGAGTAGATGAGATCACAAGAGTGTGTGTGCAGATCAGAGAAGAGAGCAAAGAAGGAAGCAGCAATGTGTAGAAGAGGAGCTCATGAAGGTGATCACGAAGGACTGTACACAGATATAGTAGTACATCATTATCTTTTTTGCTTAGACATTTATCATTCTTTTTGCCTGCCCAGCATCTAAGCCTTCTTTCTGTGTCTGAAGAATTCCTTATCTCATACATTTTGATAGGAGGAGAAGCCATCTCCTAATATACAGGTTGAAGATGCTAAGTATTTCTCTCCTAGCCTTCCTTGTATTGAGAGTGTGAGCATGTGATGTAGCTCTCTAATCAAATGCATCTGTGAGTTGCAAGCTGGTAACACAGAGCCTGGGAAACTGGAGAAGCCTCTAGCAGCAGCAGTGGTTGCAGTGAGATGAAGTTTTCGGGACAGCCATGGGAGTCGTGCTATGGCTGTGTCCAGAATCCAGTGCTGGTGATATTGGCAGTACAAACTGAAGTACTTAGTGCATATGTCAGTAATGATGATATTGGTGTTCCAAGCAGGCCACTTCTGCTGGATTATTTTAAGTATTATTTCTGCCTGCATAGCTTGTGAGCACCTTCTCTATCTTCCTCTGAGATTCTTAGATCAATGCAAGATTATTACAATAAACTCCTTTTTGCTTAAATAACCAGAATCTGTTTCTCCCATTATTAAGAACTATTGCAATACATCTCTTAAAATGCACACTTTTGTTTTTCCCTTCTATTTTAAGGGTATGGTGAATACATTTCAAAATATTATCTAGGAAAGAAAGCATCTGCTTTTGAGAAAACGTAGAGGATCTAAATTTCCCTAGAAAAGTATGGATGTGCATCATGTAGGCCCTGGGACGTAGGTTGTGGTAATAATCTATGGTTGGTTACAAAAACCCCTACCATAATCAGGTGGGCAAATGTTCTAGGTTTTGTTTTCAGTAACACAAGGCTGGTGGTTTTGTTAAATTGCACGAACACTGGTTTAGATCTCAAGATAAACTGTACGTGTAATTTTAGCAGTAATTAAGTAATGGGAAGTGCAGAAGAAATGTTAAGCTATCAGTTCTTCCTCAATAATGCAAATTTCAAACACGATTTTAAATTTATTTTCCAGATCAGGTGACTATTTTGTAAATTAACCTTTTCTCATGGGAATCAGTTACATATGTTATAATTTTAGGCTTAGGATTTCTTTATCTATCTACCTCTGTACTTAGCTGTTAAGATAAACTCTCTAATTAAAAGGACACAGATTTAAATAGAGATAGAAGATAGCCGATAATTTCATAAAAACTAGAAATCTGACAGCACTATTTCGCATTAGGGTTATTTTAAATGATTTATTCTTTATGCCCCTTACTCCTTACCTTCTCCTAACCCTCTTTTCTGCCTCCTTTTATCAAGACCTTCCTAAGTGAACATCAGCTTCTCTATTCCACATTCCCATCACTGGTCCTAAGTTATCCAACTATCCTTTTCATTGTTTACTTAAAGAAATAAAAACATTTTGGGAGTTTGAGTATATGTTAACTTACTTATCGAGGCAGTCTTAGCTTTGAGGTCAGGAGATCTTTAATAAGCTTTGTTTTTGAGCAAAAAGATGAAGTACAACTAGGAAGAACTGTACTCATTAAACAAAAAAAAAACTAAAAAAATTTTAAAACCTTTAATTTTTAGCTAGTGCTACCCTGTGTCTATGAATTTCAGGGTTGGAATTTAGCCAACCCCTACTTCTCTTATATGGAAATGAGAATATTATTTTTCAGCTATAATGCTTACGAGTGGAACTGGGCTTATGCCCAGGGCGCCGAATCGGTATTTATTGTTGATTTAGGCTGCCCCCTTTTCTAGCAATGAGGTTGGGGTGGGACTTCAGTCCTCAGAATAACAACAGCCCTGAGAGAGTTTGAGCCTGTCACACACACAACTTTTGAAGCCCCACCCCACAAACCCCACCCTCATTTGTTTTGTCCTCTAAGCGTTGGAGTGAGGTCAGAACATGTGGCAACCTTCATAGATGATACACAGAACTATGTTGTTTTGATTCTTTCCAGTCTACACCTCAGTTTTTTTCTTTACCTATGCATTTCCGTTACCTTGAGAATTTACTGAAAAAATGGTTTCAATTCTTAACTATCCCCCAAACTCCATTGGTTTCCTAGTTATTTCTAATGTTTATTTTTATTATATGAAGACATTTGGAAATGGTTTTTAAAATCAGAAATAGGCTCCGCACAATTTGTTTCCATCCTGTTAAAGACCTTATTAAGTTTATCTCATTAATTTGCTGGCAAAATCAGAGCACAGACTCTGTAAAACTTATCAACACACTGTACAAAAAAAAAAAAACCTAATAATAATGTGGGCTTCTTTAAAGAGCCATCAAGTAGATAAACTAAGGAAATAAGTTAATGCCAACAGGGACTTAAGCCTTCTTCCTACCTTGGTGCCGGAATCTTGAGATAAGACTGATGGTCTGTTTTTTTGTTCTTGAGTGGGTCAATGTTGAAGATATTCATGAGTCACAATAATTCAGTATTGTTGGAATACCATGCAAGATAATTTTCTTAATAAAAGGAGAAATATAAAGATGAAAAAGATGAAGAAAAGTGAGTAAGAATGATAAGAAGAAAGGCACAGAGAAGGAAAGTAAAACTAGGAGAAAAGAAGAGAGAAAAAGGAGCAGGAGCAGAAGGAAGGAGAAGGGGAAGAGAAAGAAAGGAAAATGTTAAAAAGATGAGAAATGGTTCTTGTATAGTTCCAGATGCAAATTTATCTTCTCACTAGCCCAGGCTACCTTGCATAATCTCCAGAATGGAAAGAATGGGCCTCTCTTATGAAATAATCCCCAACTCTGTCCTCAGCCTGCCTTTGTGGCCTTAAGCAAATAAAGAGAAAATCAGCACGATATGTTTGGGTCTTTGTCGTTACTCATAGGAGAGTCTGGTTTAGAGACATGTAGGATCCAAACAGTTATTTTAAATCAAACTAATTTTATTTCCGAACTTTTGGATGTAGGCTGTGCCAAAGCAGGGTTGGTTAATGTATCTGATTAATTGGAGTGATCTGGTTCATTCAGACAGGAAAAGCTTGTATCTCCTATACATTAGACTGTTGTTTTGAGTGCAGTGTTTGGAAATATGTTGAACTGATGAGGAGGCAGGTAGTAACACTACTACTTTCAGCCTCAGGCTTAGTAGCTGTGTAGGTTAGAGAAACTTACCTAACATGCCTGGTTCAACTGAACATCCATAACATGATCAAATTGAATTCATTCTCTTCAGCTTGAACATTACACAACTGAATGATTTAAGACCTTTCTTGAGACTCCTTACATAGCTGGTTTGTGAAGACACAGACCATATGGAGATGAACACAGTAAGTATACATACAATGTCCTAGAAAATGTGGGGGTTAAGAGCACAGATTACATAAGGCCTAATTTAAATCCCAACGTTGTCACATAAACTTAGACAAGTTATTTATCCTATTTCACTTTAGTCCTTGAGAATTAAGATTTTTAAATGATTAAATATAGCTAATCCTAGCTCAAAATCAATTGTCGAAAGGATGTGAATAACTTGATTTTCCTCTGACCTGCATACTTAAAAGATTACTCTTGCTCATCCCATTACTGGGTAAATACCCAAAGGAATAGAAATCATTCCATATATAAATGCATACACTTGTATGTTCATTGTAGCACTCTTCACAATAGCAAAGACAGGGAGTCAACCCAAATGACTATCAATGATAGACTGGTTAAAGAAAATGTGGTACATATACACCATGGAATACTATGCAGCTGTAAAAGAGAAACAAATCATGTCTTTTGCAGGGACATGAAAGGAAGCCATTATCCTCAGCAAACTAACACAGGAACAGAAAACCAAACACCGCATATTCTCACTTATAAATAGGAGCTGAACAGTGAGAACACATGGACATAGGGAGGGGACAACACACACTGGGGCCTGTCAGGAGTAGTGGGGTGGGAGGGAGAGCATCAGGATAAATAGCTAAGGTATGTGGGACTTAATACCTAGGTGATGGGTTGATAGGTGCAGTAAACCACCATGGCAGACATATACCTGTGTAACAAACCTGCACGTCCTGCAAGTGTATCCCAAAACTTAAAATAAAATAAAATTAAATTTAAAAAAAATGGTTACTTTTGCTCTCTCTACTTTCTCCTTCCAATTCACTGTAACATGGAGCTTCCACCCCACTGCCACATGGTAGCTAAGGTATCTGCTGCCCTCGCCAACATCATCCTTTATTTTATTATTGTGAAATTCAAGCCATACTTTCTTTGTCTTTGTGTTATTTTTTTCATAGCATTTGCCAGTCTTCTTCTTTTCTAAAAATATTCTCTCGATTTCTGAAACACTATTCTAGTTGTCCTCTGATCATTCCTTCTCTATTAGTTTTAGTTTCTCTTCCATAAATGTTCTCCCTAAATGTTGGTATGTTTTAGAGTTCTTTTCTAGGACTCTTATCACTTTATATACTCTCATTAGATTTCACTTGGTCTCTGGGCTCCAATAACTGTCTCCAGTCCACACTTACTCCTGAATCCTTTGCCTGTTGGGCAGCTGGACCTAGACACCTAACATCTTCCAAACACAAATGTGAAACAGTACTCATCTTTTCCTATAAAAGTGTGCACATCTTTTAAATTCTTTTCCCAGTAAATTCTCCCAGAAGACAAAACAGAAACCTGAAATTCAGCTGTGACTTCACCTTCTCTACCTGTCCTAGGACCTGTATGTTTCATCTCTTTAGAATGTGTAGGGTATGTTTACTCTCCAACTCTACTGCTATCATTTCCTTTTAGATTACTTCACCAGCCTCCTAAGTGACCTGTTTGTTTCCTCATTTTCTAACACATCTCCCATTTAAACCATCATTCTTGCCTCAGACAAATCTGTTCTGTCAATCCCCTTTTGAGCATAGAAGATCCTCCTCCATGATTTGAACATCAACTCAGCCAATTCCTCCCTCAACAGTTGCCTCCTCTCCTATGTTCCCCATTCCAACTCCACTGAACTAGTTGGGGTCCTCGCCAATGATGCATATTCTTGAATGTCACTTAGCTGAATGCCACTTAGCACCTTTGTCTCTCAATCTTGTGATTAACTCCAATTTACCTTTTGATGAGTTAAAGGATAATTTGCTCTGAGAAGACTTGACCCCAACTCTTTGCTGAGCTACTGAATTCCTGTTTGTCTTTTTTCACAGAACTTCTCACAAACTGTATATGTATTTATTAATTTACATTTTTCTCTCAGAGACAGACAGAAGGCCATGTTACCACTCACTATAAAAGTAGTGGAATCCCTAAGTGTAGTCTTCCTCAGGTGAAATACAATCTCATTAAGTATATAGAATCCATCTGGATCCCTCTGAGGTGCAACTCTGGCAAGTACAGCAAGAGAAATCAAAGCAACTATGCTAATGCTCATGCTTCTTGTGGTGTGAGTGATAAAGTCCTTTCTGACATGCAAAACTTGTGTTTCCTATAAAGCATCTATGAAACCAGTAATCAGTTGACTTAGTAGTTTGTAAGTAGGGCCAAGCCAAATCCCAGACCCAAGTATTTTCTTTTTAATTTTTAATTTTATTTATATAATTACTTAAGACAGAGTCTCACTCAGGCTGGAGTGCAAGGGCGTAATCTCAGCTCACTGCAGCCTTGACCTCCTGGGCTCAAGCAGTCTTCTCACCTGAGCATCCCAAGTAGCTGAGGCTACAGGCATGGGCCAACACGCCTGGCTAATTCTGTGCATTTTTTGTAGAGTCAAGGTCTCACTATGTTGCCCAGGCTAGTCTTGAACTCCTAGACTCAAGCAATCCTCCCATCTCAGCCTCTCAAAGTGATTGGATTACAGGCATCAGCCACTCTGCCCGACAAACCCAACTATCTTTTTTTAGGCAAAAGTTTTAACTGTAAACTCAACTTATTTAATATCTATATGACTATTCATGCTATTTTCTCTTTAGCGAGCACAGTCTCTGCCTTTCAGGGAATTTATTTATTCATCTAAGTTGTTGAATTTACCAAAACAAAATTGTTTATAATATTTTCTTGCTATCCTTTTATTGTCTGTAGAAAGTGAAGTGATGCTATCCATCTCTTTATCAAAACTGGTCATCTGTTCTCTCATTTCTCCCAATAACTCAAACTAAACATTTACCAATTTGCTTTATCTTCTCAAAAAATTCAACTTTTTAAAACTTTCAATAGGTTTTTGGAAAACAGGTGGTGTTTGGTACATGGATAAGTTCTTTAGTGGTGATTTCTGAGATTCTGGGGCACTTGTCACCCAAGTAGTGTAAATTCTACCCAATGTGTAGTCTTTTATCCCTCACCCCCTCCCACCCTTTCTCCCAAGTCCCCAAAGTACACTGTATCATTCTTATACCTTTGGGTCTTCACAGCTTAGCTCCCATTTATGAGCACATGTGATGTTTGGTTTTCTCTTCCTGAATTCCTTCACTTAGAATAATGGTCTCCAGTTCTATTCAGGTTGCCGCAAATGCCATTATTTCATTCTTTTTCATGGCTGAGTAGTATGCTATGGTGTGTATAAATATCACATTTTCTTTATTCACTCATTGATTGATGGGCATTTGGGCTGGTTCCATATTTTTGTAATTGCGAGTTGTGCTGCTATAAATGTGTGTGCACATACTTTTTGCATATAATGACTTCTTTTCCTCTGGATAGATACTTAGTGGTGGGATTGCTGAATCAAATGGTAGATCTACTGTTAGTTTTTAAAGGAGTCTCCCCCAGGCACAGTGGCTCACACCTGTAATCCTAGCACTTTGGGAGGCCAAGGTGTGTGGATCACGAGGTCAGGAGATCGAGACCATCCTGGCCAACATGGTGAAACCCCGTCTCTACTAACAATACAAAAATTAGCTGGGCATGATGGCATGTGCCTGTAATCCCAGCTACTTGGGAGGCTGAGGCAGGAGAATCGCTTGAACCAGGGAATTGGAGGTTGCAGTGAGCCAAGATAGTGCCACTGCACTCCAGCCTGGCCACAGAGTCAGACTCTGTCAAAAATATAAAATAGTCTCCATACTGTTTTCCATAGTAGTTGTACTAGTTTACATTCTCACCAGCAGTATAAAAGTGTTCCCTTTTCACCACATCCATGCCCATCTATTATTTTTTTATTATGGCCATTCTTTCAAGAGTGAGGTGGTATTGCATTTTGATTTTGATTTGCATTTCCACGATCATTAGTGATGTTGAGCATTTTTTCATGTTTGTTGACCATTTGTATGTCTTCTTTTGAGAATTATCTATTCCTGTCCTTAGCCCACTTTTTGATGGAATTTTTTTTTTTTTCTCGCTGATTTGTTTGAGTTCCTTGTAGATTCTGGATATTAGTCCTTTGTCAGATGTATAGATTGTGAAGATTTTCTCCCACTCTGGGTTGTCTGTTTACTCTGCTCATTATTTCTTTTGCTGTGCCGAAGCTTTTTAGTTGAATTAAGTCCCATCTATTTTTGTTTTTGTTGCATTTGCTTTTGGGTTCTTGGTCACAAAGTCTTTGCCCAAGCCAGTGTCTAGAAGAGTTTTTCCAATGTTATCTTCTAGAATTTTTATGGTTTCGGCTCTTAGATTTAAGTCTTTGATCCACCTTGAGTTGATTTTTATATAAGGTGAGGGAAGAGGATTCAGCTTCATTCTTCTACGTGTGGGTTGCTAATTCTCCTAGCACTACTTATTGAATAGAGTGTCCTTTACCCACTTTATATTTTTATTTGCTGTGTCAAAGCTTAGTTGGTTGTAACTATTTAGTTTTATTTCTGGGTTCTTTATTCTGTTCCATCGAGCTATGTGCCTACTTTTATACCAGTAACACATTGTTTTCGTGATGATGGCCTTATGGTATAGTTTGAAGTTTGGTAGTGTGATGCCTACAGATTTATTCTTTTTGCTTAGTCTTGCTTTGGCTATGTGGGCTTTGTTTTGGTTCCATATGAATTTTAGGATTGGTTTTTCTAATTCTGTGAAGAATGATGGTGGTATTTTGATGCAATTGCATTGAATTTGTAGATGGTTTTTGGCAGTATGGTCATTTTCATAATATTGATTCTACCCATCCATAAGCATGGGATGTGTTTCCATTTGTTTGTGTCGTTTATGATTTCTTTCAGCAGTGTTTTGTAGTTTTCTTTGTAGAGGTCTTTCACCTCCTTGGTTAGGTATATTTCTAAGTATTTTAATTTTTTGCAGCTATTGTAAAAGGGGTTGAGTTCTTGATCTGATTCTCAGCTTGGTCACTATTGGTGTATAGCAGTGCTACTGATTTGCATACATTGATTTTGTATCCTCAAACTTTACTGAATTCATTTATTAGATCTAGGAGCTTTCTGGATGAGTCTTTAACATTTCCTAGGTATACAATGATATCATCAGCAAACAGTTACAGTTTGACTTTCACTTTACCGATTTGGATGCCCTTTATTTTTTTTCTTGTGTGATTGCTCTGGCTAAGACTTCCAGTACTATGTTGAATAAAAGCAGTGAGAGTGGTCATCCTTGGTAAGAGTGGGCATCCTAGTCTTGTTTCAGTTCTTGGGGGAAATACTTTCCACTTTTCCATGTTCAGTATAATGTTGCCTGTGGGTTTGTCATAGATGGTTTTTGTTACTTTAAGGTATGTCTCTTCTATGCCAATTTTGCTGAGGGTTGTAATCATAAAAGGATGCTGGATTTTGTCAAATGTTTTTTCTGTGTCTATTGAGATGATTATGTGACTGTTGTTTTTAATTCTGTTTATGTGGTGTATCACATTTATTGACTTCCATATGTTAAACCATCCCTGCATCCCAGGTATGAAACCCATTTGATCGTGGTGGATTACCTTTTTGATGTGCTGTTGGATTTGATTAGCTAGTATTTTGTTGAGGATTTTTGCTTCTGTGCTTTTCGGAGATACTGGTTTGTAGTTTTCTTATTTTGTTATGTTCTTTCCTGGTTTTGGTATTAGGATGATGCTTGCTGCATAGAATGATTTAGGGAGGATTCCCTCTTTCACTATCTTTTGAAATAGTGTCAATAGCATTGGTACCAATTCTTTGAATGTCTGATACAATTCAGCTTTTAATCCGTCTGGTCCTTGACATTACTTTTGTTGACAATTTTTTTTTTTACTATTGATTCAACCTCGCTACTTGTATTGGTCTGTTGAGTTTCTATTTCTTCCAGGTTTAATCTAAGTGCATTGCATAATTCCAGGAATGTATCCATCTCCTCTAGGTTTTCTAGTTTGTGTGTGTACAGGTGTTCATAGTAGCTTGAAATAATCTTTTGTATTGCTGTGATATCAGTTGTAATATCTCCTGTTTTGTTTCTAATTGAGCTTATGTGGATCTTCTCTCTTCTTTTCTTGGTTAATCTCACTAATGATCTATCGATTTTGTTTATCTTTTCAAAGTACCAGCTTTTTGTTTTATCTTTTATATTGTTTTTTGTTTGTTTCTTTCAATTTAATTTAGTTCTGCTCTGATCTTTGTTATTTTCTTCTGCTGGATTTCAGTTTGGTTTGTTCTTGTTTCTCTAGATCCTTGGAGGTATGACCTTAGATTTTCTATTTGCACTCTTTCAGACTTTTTGATATACACATTTAACACTATGAACTTTCCCCTTAGCACCATTTTTGCTGTATCCCAGAGATTTTGATAGGTTGTGTCATCATTATCATTCAGTTCAAAGAAAAAATTCAACTTTTGTGCTTATTAACTTTCTCTCTTTTTGTTTTCTATTTCATTGATTTCCACCCTGATCTATATATTATAAGTTAATTTACGTGAAAGGAGTTGGCTGCTTTTGAGGCTTGCTTTAGCGATTTCTCAGATTAGGCCCAAAGCAGGATTATTCTAGGGCTGATTTAGCCTCACTACTAAAGCAGTAACCTTCTGATGACACTACCCAATGACCCATATATTGGAAAATCTTTCCATTCTGGTGGATGAAAATGAGCACTAATTCTATCTGTTTATATTTTTGACAAGAAAATTGTTTTACCTACTTTTTTCTTTCAGTGATTTATTCCCCAGACTTAGGTAGTTTCTTCACATGCATGCATAGATCAATTATCAGCAGAAGATTCAAGTGGACCCCTCTAGAGATCTTAGAGGTCTCTTTCTGTGAAAGTCCTTTCTTCCTGTGTTCCCCCAACAAATTCTAGTTGCTTTGGTTTTAAAACTTCAGCCTTATCTCCTCAGCTCAATATGATTGTGAGGGCTCTCTGTATTCCCCCTCTTGAATGGCACATTGGAAACGTTCTCTAGAATGAGGTGGATTACTTATTCTGTTGGATTCATTTTTCATATTTCTAAATACAAGAGAAGAACTGCTTGCTTATAATTAAGGTGAAAGGCTTCTGTTGTCCTTCCTTAAAGTTGTAATTTATGCAACACTGTGTATGTATTATCACCCTAAATAAATAAATCAGTATTTCTCAATTAATAAAATATATAATTTTATATTTCTTAATTCCATGAAAGGCTATCAGTCCACGTACTAGGTCCCAGCTCTCAGACTGGTATAATTTAACAGTATTTAATTTTCTTATGTACATGGCTCAATAAATCAGGGATAAATTCCGATATTTCAGGTATTAGGCACAGCGTTCTTTGCCACTGAGATGTACAGTCTTCCTGGAAATTCCCATGCAACTTCTCAGGAACTAGTTCTAATCGCTACCCTCTCAACTGTGAGCAGGTTTGGGAAAGCAATTCTGTTCTAAACGCTAAAGTTCTTCTTTGTCTCAAAGAACTCCCAACTACAAATGTAGGGATAATTACATCCCCCATACATTTAATGTGCTTCAATTAAAATTATTTCATTACAACAGTTTACAAAGTTGCAATTTAAAATATTTCATCTAGGGAAGATGACAGTTGGCAGGAGCAAGGTAGTTTATACAGCGTAAACCCAACCAATCTCATGGCAACCATGGGTAAGCATGAGTTCTGCAAATAAAATATGTGCCTTTAAGAGTGTCATCTTTTCGGCCAGGCGCGGTAGCTCACGCCTGTAATTCTAGCACTTTGGGAGGCCAAGGCAGGCGGATTGCGTGAGCTCAGGAGTTCAAACCCAGCCTGGACAACACGGTGAAACCCCGTCTCTACTAAAAAATAAAAAAAAATTAAAAAACTTAGCCAGGCGTGGTGTCAGGCGTCTGTAGTCCCAGTTACTCGGGAGGCTGAGGCAGAAGAATGGTGTGAACCCGGGAGGCGGAGCTTGCAGTGAGCCGAGATGGCGCCACTGCAGTCCAGCCTGGGCCACAGAGCGAGACTCCATCTCCAAAAAAAAAAGTCATCTTTTCTTTTCTAAAACTTCAACTTTTCCCAAAATCAAAGTGATATTAGAATTTACAAAGTTCACAATTTAGCACAGGTTAAGTTAGCGTTACAAGTGCTTATTCCAGTAACAGTGTCATTGTTGACACAGAGCATTGATCCGAGTATGCCAGTTGCTAAAAGAAGATGGATACATCCTTCTTGTCTCACTGGTGTGAAAAGGAAAAGTATCAATTGTATAAGGTTCACACAGCACGAGCCACCCAACGCTTCCAAGTACTTCCTTAGCTGAGAGGCGCTGGTACCACAGAGGCTTTTCCATCACTGTTCTGAGATGTATGTTATTAGATCCAACTTTGGAAATGTAAGCATTCTGCATAGTTTTTTTTTTTGACAGCTCAAATAATTTATCATTACTTTTTTTTTTGAGACTGGAGCACCAATAAAAAGGAGTATAGTAAAGCACTAGGTACAACTTCATCGTTTTCTATATTTTGTCAACATTGAATAATTTTTCAATGTGTAACAGATCCACATGATTCAAAAATGAAAACAATACAGAAAGGTATTTATTGAAAATTACTGCTCCCCCCTCATCCCCAAATCACTTTCACTCTTCCCACTTCTTACTAATTTCTTGTGTTATCTTTTCAGTTGTTTTTAATGCAAACACAGCAAATCTAAGTATGCATTTTTTCTTTTTAATACAAATGTTAGCATAATATATAGCATGCAATGAATTTTGCTTTTTGACTCCATAATATAGCCTTGAGATGTTTTCACCTGAATATTGATATAGTATTGAGTGGTATCTTTTTATTTTTTAATTTTTTAGAGATGGAGTCTTGCTATGTTTCCCCAGTTTGGCCTTGAATTCCAGGGCTCAAGTGATCCTTCCACCTCAGCCTCCTCAATAACTGGGGCTACAGGTGCACACCACCGCACCCAGTTTTGAATAGTGTTACTTTTCAAGTGAACATATCATAATTTAGTTAACCAGTCCACTCCTGATGTACACCTGGGTTGTTTCTTGTCTTTTGCTGTAATAAACAATGCGGCAGTAAAAAGTCTTGCACATACTTTATTTGGTATGTGTTCTAGTTTAGCCGTAGGATAAGTTTCCAGAAGTATGTCTACTAGGTCAAAAGGCAAATGCATTTATAACTTTGACAAATAGTCATATTTCTTTGTAAAGTGTTTGTACAATTTCTTACTCTTACAAGTAGACTGGTTTTGTTCATAGCTTTGTCATCAGAATGTTGTCAAATTTGTATTTTTTACAACATAATAAATAAGTCATATTTTAATGTAGTTCCAATCTACATTGCCCAATTTATTAGTCAGCTTAAATAATTTTATATGCATAATAATAAATTATGCTTATTTCTGTGAACTCCCTTTTTTTAACCTGCTTTTCTATAAATTTATTGACTTTTTCTTATTTATGTTAAGGAATATTTATAATTAGACAGATTGGCTCTTTTAACATAAGTCACAAATATTTATTCTCAGAGAGTTATTTATTTGGGGTTTTATTTATGGTATATATTTACCAGGCAGGAGGTCATTTCTTTTTAATTCAGTTGTTCTTCTATAGTATCTGAATGTTAAGTCCTAGAAAGTCCTTTCCAAATCCAAGGTTATAAAGGAATTCTTCCATCTACTTTATACATATACATGTACATATATGTATATATACACATATATGTATGTGTGTATATACACATACATATATACACACATACATATATACATATGTGTATATATACACATACATATATGTACACACACATACATATATATGAGGGAGTCTTGCTATGTTATCCATGCTGGAGTGCTGTGGTTATTCATGGGCGCTATATATATATATGTATATACATTTTTTTTTTTTTGAGAGGAAGTCTTGCTATGTTATCCATGCTGGAGTGCTGTGGTTATTCATGGGAACAATGATCACACACTACAGTCTTGAACTCCTGGGCTCGGGAGATCCTCCTGCTTCATCCTCCAGACTGGCTGGGATTACAGGTTTGGACCATCACAGGCAGCTCATGTACTTTTATTTTTGTTTTACACTTACATATTTGATTTATCTGAAATTTACTCTGGTGCTTAGTTTGAGGCATGGATCTTATTTTATCTTTTCCAGATGGCTCCCAATTGCCCAAGCACCATGCATTAGACAGTCTAATGTTTTTTGACTTTTTGATATACAACCTTTATGACATATTAAATCTAAGAGTGAATGTAGCTCTATTTCTGAACATTTTATTTTGTTCTATCAACCGAGTAGAAAGTGGGAAGCAAGATGAGATAAATACTAATATATCTGAAACTATGCTAAATGTATTACTTGTTATTGGAAGATAGAAATATGTTCTTAGGAGACAGCGTTTCTGAATAAAACAAAAAGCTAACCATATAGAGTTTGGGGAAATATGAAGGTTAAGAATTGGCTAATTTTAATAACTGAGAGATTTTAAGGATTGGCTGATACTTAGCATGGAGTTTAGAGAACAGCTGACTTTCAGAGTGGGTTTGCTGAACCAGAGGTGTGATTGATTGATTGATTGATTGGCAATGGTTTAAATCAGTGCTGCTGATTTATTTATTTACACAGGACTATAGACTAGGAACAATCAAATTCAGAATGTAGGAAATTTGTCTCCTCTGCTCCATTTTCGGTTCATCTATTCATGTTATGTCCTCATTCCAAGCAAGTCCGTTATGTTATACAACCATAAGTCTCATGGGTCTATTCATGAAAATTTCATGAGTGAGGTAATTTCATAATCACACAAGACATGGATAGTATATCTGGTTCCTTAAAAACTTTGGTGAATTTATTTTTAACAATTCTGTTTTCACCTTCTATTTTCCCCATTGATTCTAGGTGCTATGGGCAGAATTAGGTACTGCTGAATCTTTAGGGCTTTACAGATTCACTTAAAATATATTTTATAAAATACATGCCTTGGTTCTGTTCATAGGTGAGACTATTACAAACCTAGAAATGAAGTCATGTAAATGTGTCTTGCTGCCAATTATTTTGCCAGTTTTTGCACAAAAATATGCACCTATCAATCCTGAAACAGTACTATATACAATCATTAAAATATTTTAATGGAATAAATACTTTTCTTTCTTTCTTTCTTTTTGTTTGAGATGGCGTTTCGCTGTTATTGTCCAGGCTGGAATGCAATGGCACCATCTCAGCTCACTGCAAACTCCACCTCACAGGTTCAAGTGATTCTCCTGCCTCAGCCTTCTGGGTAGCTGGGATTACAGGCACCCGCCACCACGCCCAGCTAATTTTTGTATTTTTAGTAGAAATGGGGTTTCACCATGTTGCCCAGGTTGGTCTCGAACTCCTGACCTTAGCTGATTCACCCACCTCCCAAAGTGCTGGGATTAAGGGGTGAGCCATTAACACTAGCAGAATCAGTACTTTTAACCTGAAAAAGATCAAGCATATATATATATATATGTAGTCTCTAATGGAGCAAATGTTATCTTTTGTCTTGTCCAGCTTTTCTTACTCTGTAGTCTTGACGATTGAACACGGAACTCTGTTCAATGGGAACTGAGCAGCATGGGACTCATCAGAGTAATCTTAAATTTATGATATTTCAGGTTTGCTGTTATTCACTACTCATTCATCTGAGTTTCATCTTTATACATTTTATCTCTATGTCTACTTCTGTTACATTTTTATGTAGATTAATATGTTTAAAATAATTTAACTTTATTTTATGTTTTACTGTCAATTTATGGAGTTTTATATGACAGCAACGATTAATGCATGTGTTTACATACCTTTGTCCACTAGAAATCTCCCCATAGTACTGTAATTATTACTTTATCTGTCTCTAATTAAAAATCCTCTGAGAGAATACCTATGACTTATTCATTTTTGTATAATTAAAATAATAGTAAAATATGACAAATAAAAAAATAATAGAATAATAATAAAATTTAGACAATGAGATAGTAATAAAATTTAGCCCAAGGTAAACTATCATACATTATCACTAGATTATTATTATTTTAATTAACTTGTATATGCAAAATACAGGCACAGCTGAAAGAAGGAACTTTTTTAAAGGCTGCATTGATAGGAAATCTTCCACCAGAGTGTGTTGTGTTCTAATTAAATTGTTTGGATCTGACAGGGGGTGAAAGTTTTTCTGTTCACTTCTCATTATCCATTTTAATCCATTTATTTTCAATATAAGCAACTTGCTTAGATTCGAAATAAGATTAAATCTTATCCAGAAATAAACAGAACATGGCAACAGAGCAAATTGCTATCATTTTATGTCAAGTAAAATAAATTTCATTTCATAATGATATGTGGTACACTATAATAAATTATCAGCACTGTTACTGCCTGTTTTCTCAGCAAAAAAATAAACATTCCATTCCAAGAACTGCTTCCTACCCACAAAAAGTTGTTCATGAAATAATTACGTCTTCCTCTCCTCAAAACCATTGGATTGATACAGTTCCATACAGAAGTCTTACATCCATTTGTTGCAATGTTCTCTTCGTTGGTCTTCATTCAATACAGAAAATGAGAGAACCAAATTGATCATAAATGAGCATTCTTATGTACATTTATACTGACATTTATTGACTCACAGAAGAAAATCCATTTGATGTTAAGAATAAAATAACTGACCATATTTTCATTTTACCACTCAATCCCAAAACAATAGTTAGCAATGCTAGGAAAGTGGATATTCCAGCTGTCATAAAGATAAAAATCTTAATATTGACTGCTGATAAAATTCTAAAATTAACATTTCTTCCATCCCTCTGTCTTTCCTTCATTCCTTCTCCCTCTCATACATTCCCTTGAAGGAGTAATACTTGATAGATAGCAAAAATAAAATAAAATAAAATACAAAGGTATATGGCAAAAACAGGTTGATGGCTCATCACCAGTCTCTTGTCTCTCTCCCCATAGGCACCTGCTGGGGAACAGCCAATTTAATGTGAATCACTCTCTATATAGTCTGTGCTATACATGTGTATATAGACAGATGTTAAATTTTTAATTTTTCTTGAAGGTTCGCATATCACATACACTTTTTGAACCTTCATTTTCACATAATAATATACATAGGAGATTTTTCTATTTAGAAATACTTATGTTTAACAGCTGTGACTGCCATTGTGTAGATGTAGCAGCATTGAACGTATATCCTACTGGTGAAAATTTAGATGGTTTTTACTTTTATGTTACTACAAACATTGTGGTAATATATAGTCTAGTATATATTCTTCGTACATAAAGGATAAATATCTGCAGAATAAATTTCCAAATGGGTAATTGCTGGGGAATAAAGTATGAATACTTATTATTTTGAGAGACATTTCTAATTTGCAAGTTTATAATCCCACTGAATGTATGGGTGGTCTGGCTTCTCCATACCACATATGTTATCAAATTTTTATTTTTTTCTGTCCTGATTGAAAAATCTGGACTCATTTAGTTTTATTTTTAATTTCTCTGTTATAAATAAGGTCCAGCATTCTTTCATGTATTATAAGTGTCATTTTGATTTGACTTTTTATGTTCTTTACCTGTTTCTCTATTGGATGGTTGATTTGTACAAGCTTATTATATTAATGACATTAGTTCTTATCTTTTGTGCTGCAAATATTTTTTCCTAATTTTTATTTATTGTTTGAACTAATTTATGTTAAAATTTTATTTTTAGGAAGTCAAATATATCTTATTTTAATTGCTTCTGGTTTTCGTTTGTTAAGAGAGATAATAAGAGAGTTCAAAATGTTTCTCTTATTTTCTTTCAGCAATCTTTAGTAACCTTATCTACCTTTTAAAATCCACGTTACATAAAAAATACTTTACCTGGGATGTATTTGGCTCTAAAAAGTGATGTATGAGTTCAACTGTCACTATATCTATAATATACTTTGAAGATTTTTTTGCATGTATACTATGATGCCATGTGTGTTACTTAGCTTATGCTATATTGCAGATGAGCTAGTGTTACATCAGAAAACCAGTACTCCTAAGGAGCAACCACAGGCTCTTCTGTTATCCCAATCTCCATCAAGCCATGCTTTTCTAATTAGTATAGTGGATATCAGAAATTGTTTTCTATTGAGAAAAATTATATTGAAAATTGTTACCTGCTCAGTAGCTTGATGAAAATTAGAAATACAATCTTATTGATGAAATTAAAGGTATTTAAGATCTATGGATAGGTCAAAAAAATTTAGAGACACTCTCTACTCACGCATGAACAGGATTTAAGAATCCTTTGAGGCCATGCTTTGTACCTTTAGGGATGGAGCTAGAGCCTTGAATCTTGAAACAGTTCCGGATTCAGCCATTGATTTAAGATTGGTTGATGCTGATTATATGATGCTGCTGATTATATGAGTAACAAAATCTTTCCTCATGAATGTTGTCAGGTCTACCTCGTGTGCATCTTTTAAAGCGCCTCAAACTTTAGTCAACTGGACTTCATCAGGTTTACAGAGCAGGTAATGGATTGTTTTGTGCTGTTTGCTGTTGATGGTTTAATCAGTGTTTGTGTACACATTTGTTTGGAAATTTGTTTGCTTTCTAACCAAAAGAATAACTGACTTTGTCCATCTCCTCACATCTCTTCAAGGGTTTTCAGTGGCTACTGTTATATACCCACACTTACCTGTACATACTCAATAAGCTTGAGTCAGCTGGTATCAACTTAATTGATTACTGATAGTCCTTTTCTTGCTATAATCTCATCTGCTAAGTAATTCATATTTCCCTGCTGATTTGAAGGGCCATATTTATCATATACTAAATTCCCATAGACATTTGAGTCTGTTTTTGGATTCTTCATTCTGTTTACTCAATCTATGCTAGCATCAAATTTTTAATTTATATTTGAGCTTATTTTTCAGAATTTTCTGAGTTATTTAGTACAAGTTTATTTTTTCATGTAAACAAAGAATATTGTCTCCCCCTAGCCCCTACCATAAAAAATCCATTGGTATTCTATCTATCTATCTATCTATCTATCCATCTATCACTTATATAGAGCTTACCACACACTACGTCTTAACTCATTTTCATAACAACTCCATAAGGTAGGTTTTATTATTACCCTTATGTTATAGGTGAGTCACAGAGAGGTGAAGTAATTTAGTTGTGAACATGCTAAATTTACAAGCTAATATAGAAGTCCTTATAATTTTTAGTCTTCTTAACCAAAAACAAGTAGATATTTCCACTTACAAAAGTTTTCTCTTAATTTTTCAGTAGACTTTATAGTTTTCTTCCTATAGATTGTATACACTTCTAAAGTTCATTCTTTAGTTGTAACTGCAATTTTTTCATCCATTATATTCTGTAATGGACTGTTGCTTACAAATACAAGTCCAAAACCAAAAGGCTACTGACTTTTCAGTGTTAGTTTCATATTCCACTTAGAGGATTACACTCTCTTATTATGGTTTCTTGAAGTACAATGTTATTATCTAGAAATAATATATCTGCTTTCTTCTTTCCATTGTTTATACCTTTTCTTTCTGGTACCTAATTAAGTCAGCTAGCACATCCAAAACTATATTAAATGTTCTTTGAGTAGGAAATCTCACCGCATAATTTTAGCTTGTTTTGAGAGAACTGTAAAAAGAATACTCCTAGATATTTGAAGGTCTTCTCACTACATTCTGTATAACCCAATTGCATGAATTTTTGTTTTGTTTGTTTGTTTGTTTGTTTTAGGATTGTAACTCCAGAACCTAGTTTAGCCTTTGGGGCATACATACATGCTGATCAAATGTTTATTGAATGCAGAAGTCAGTGAATGGATGAATAAATGGCATAGTTATCTAAGGAAAGTGTTTACTGTCGTATTTTTATTAATCTTCCTGAGTACTTCTCTTATTAAGCTGTTTCTTTTGTGTCAGACTTTTTGCCCTCAATGTTCTTTTGTTTTTACAGTTTTTATGTTTTTCTTGCTGTCTGGAATCTAATAGCGTATTTTCCAAAGATCTCACTAACCTGATCCTGTTCTACCTATCCAAACCTAGTTTGTACCATTCTCCCAAATGTTTTCTTTTCTCTGTGAGGCCAATCTCTACTGTCCCATACAAAAACACAGTAGTCTCATTCCCATTTTTATGTCTTCATTCCAGGTTCCCTTTCTGGCTTTCCATTATTCTCCACATCACTATGAGTAACCAAATTCTATCCAGCCTTCATACTCTAAGATCAAGGGCCATCTCTCTCATAAACATTCTCAATTTTCCCAGAATTTATTCTCATGCCTTTTTCAAAACACCTACAACACTTGTGGTCAATACTGAATACACTAGTAGATAATTATGTACTGTTTTTGTATTGCTGTCAATGATTCATGACCGTTCATCTTACTACCCAAGGTAAATTCTTGAGTACAGTGGTCTTAGGCTGTCCAGTATCCCCCCTGCCACCAGCATCTTGCACAATGCTGAGCACAGAGGAGAGTGGAGGTTGCAAATTGGTGCCCATAAATAAATAAAACCCATAACCTTGATTTGTTTGGCTGAAAATATCTCTTGAAAAATTGAACATGAATGCCTTAGGCTGTACTTGTTTTCTTCTCTTCATCACAGCTTCTCTATCTCTATGTTATTTAAACTTCATTTACACATTTTTGTTACGTGCATGGCCCTGTAGACAAGTTTGTTTGTGATACTCCAGGGTTTCAGTATGCATTGGCTGAAAGATTCCTCCATAAGAGGTAAGATAGAGTCTTAGTTAGATATGCATAAACCACAGCTGATTTCTGTCTCCAATTAAGAAATTAGATTGGGGGATGAGGGTGCTCTGGCTCTGCTGCTTAAATATCAGTACAAAAGAGCTTCCACTTTTATAACTAAAGACTGGGAGGATTAACACTAGGATTAACATCCTAGCTGCAAGGGAGGCTGGGAGATTGCATGTTTTTCACTGGACACACTAATACTTTGAACAAAGATGGAAATCTTTAATTAAGAAAGAGAAAATAGATATTAGGTAGGCAACAGCAGTGTCAGCCACACACAAGTTTTTAAGAGTGAAAGCCATAAAAAAAACACACAGGATTGAGTTTAATATCCTCAGGATCATTAGATTTGCCTAGTTATCTGTATAGACAAAGAAAAAATTAAAATGTGTTGATTAATTGATACATTCAGAGAACCCGTTTAAGAATGGACAATGAAATGTGGCTTTCTATACCTGTTAAATTTTTGGAACGGTAATTCAGACCATCTCATGAAAACCTGTGATATCATTCTCATAATTTACATAAGTCAAGCATATCGAAGCCTATTCAAATGAACAAATACTATAAAATATATAAAAATCAAACTATACCAAAATAACACCTAGCTGAGTACACAGTGTTGACAATTTATCCTAAGAGAAAAATTATGGGATATCTAATTGTAGATATATTTTTATTGATTGATGAGGAGATATTCAAAAGGTATGAGGTTAAAAAGGTGAGCTTTCAAATGTGCAAGATAATCTCACTTTCATTAAAACATTTTATGTAAATGTAAAAATATGTAAAAGACTATTAAACAAATTAAGCATAATTATATTTAGATAGTTGAATTATAGGTGATTTTAGTTTCCTATATTTTTATGAAATTCTATTTTATCATGAATAAAATATAATGAGATGACACAAAAAATTTGTTAAATCTACTTCATGAGAAGGATGTTACTGGTAAAAAGACATATATTTGTTAAACCAAAACAAAATGGCATCCTTATTGAAGAGATAAAAAATCCATATAAAATAAAACTTACTGTCATTTATTAATTATAGGAAAATTTTGCCTTCTTAATAACAACAAATAATAGGTATTAATGAAAATGAATGATGTTGAACTATAAATTCATTAGATCTAAATTCCATATTTGTTCTTTCATTTGATCGAGAGGAAGAGCATTCTAAAGTGCTTTTCTCATGTATTTTATAGTTTTTGTTCATTTGAATAGGCTTTTGATATATTTGATTTTCATAAATTATGAGAACGATGTCACAGTTCTTATGAGATGGTGTCAATTATCAATCCAATAATTCTACCCAACTCCTGCTAATACAAAAAAGTAGCAGAATTAAGGGGCATAATAAAAATGTTTGCCAGCATCCTCTTTCCCTTTTTTTTCCCTGGGATTTAATTTCATTGCATAAACCTTTATTTATACTATGATCTGGAGCAGAGTATGTAGAAGAGGGCAAGCTAGAATATAGACCAATGTAGTAATCCTTTATGAAAGATTTTTGTTGAATTTACTTAAAAGCAAATTGTAAAAAATTTTTAAAAACTGGGGAAACAGATATTTTAAAATAAGTAACTTAAATTTTTATTTCTATAGAACTGAGCAAAGGAATCTGGATGTAAAAGAAAAAAAGTAAAATTAATATTCTTATTTAAGACTATAAGCAATCATTTAAATGTTAAAATAGATATCCGGAAAATATATACTTAAATCTCACCTTAACCTTTTACTTAATGAATCATGAAACAGGATTATAAAATTCAACTTAAGCTCTGAAGTGGCTATCTGAATATGCTCTGAACATGTGATATCTTTAGTTTGTATATAGCTACTCTCGTCTTCCTCCTGCACCTCCAAGACAATCCAGCCAGAACCTGCCAGTGGGCTTTTTGCTGACGTCATCAACCCACCAAGTAGGTGAGATCATTCTTCTGCCCCCACTTCTTTCATGCTCTTTCTCCCTGCCAAAGCCAATACTAGATAGAACAGAGACCTGCTAAAACCACTCTCTTTCCTCCCTTTATCCTTTCCTTCTCTTTCTCTCCTCAAGAAGTAAAAAGCCATGGGATTTTCAAACCTTGCGTCTCATCCATTAACAATACTAAAGGAGAAAGCAGTAAGAAGATTTTTGCTTAAGGCAGCAGACTGGCTTACAAGATTAGTTTCCTAGCATCATTTCCTATTTTTGAAAGGCAGATGCAAAATATTACCTTATTTTTTTCTGGGAAAAGGAAAAAAGACTAACTTATGCATTGTATTGGAAGTTCAGGTTTATTAATATTTACATCTTTTAGCTTATGTTTTCTATTTACCATGGCTTTTCTTTTTATTAATTGCCTCATATTAGCATAATTCAGTTTTCATTATTTTACTTTTTCCTCCTCTAGAGATTTGAATGTTGTATATTCTATTTTTATTCTTTTAATATTTTAATTTTTCAGATATATATATTTCTAATATATTTATATTTTTAAGTTTAAAATTAATCAATAATTCTACCTACCTCCTATCAATACAAAACAGCATATTTTAAGTCTAATCATTTCTTTACAATCTTCTGTGCTTATGTGCTCTCACATCCTCATTGACATTTCCTATTTTCTCTCTTTTTCATTTTAACCAATTTGGTGGATGTATAGTGGTGTTGCATTATGGTGTAAATATAAATTTGCATTGCCCTGATTGTTACTGAAGTAAAGCCCATTTTGTATGTTTATTGATTATTTGAATATCCTCTTTCAGAAAGTATCTGTTTGTCTTTTATCTATATTTCTCTTTGGCTGGCTGAATTTTTCTTACTGGTTTGTAGGAGTTGTATATATTACTAGATATGAGTCATCCCAATCTACCACCTGCTTTTTTAGTAGTATGCACAAAAGTCATATATTTTTAATGTAATCTAATGTATCTATTTCTTCCTCTGTTTTTTTGTCCCAGTTTAAGAAATGTTTGCTTACTTCACAGACTTGAAGATATTCTTCCATGTTTTTGTCTAAAGGCTTTGTTTAGTTACCTTTTACTTTTAAATTTGCAATTCATCGGAAAGTAATTCCTATGTATGGTGTGAGGTACAAGTCAAGATATATCACTTTTAATATGAATATCCAATTGACTAAATTATTTTTATGGAAAACATTTCAGTGTCATCTTTGCCAGAAAGTAAGCATGATTTTTTGCAGGGTCCATTATATTCCACTCATCAATTTGCTAATCTGTGTGCCAATAGACTTTTGTCTTAAGTAATATACCTTTTAATAGATGTTAATATCTGTTTTTGTAATATCTCTAGTTTCATTCTTTAAAATTGCTGTAACTGTATTTAACTATTTGTACCTCTTTGTGAATTTTGAAACCAGCTTGTCAGGTTTTTTTTGGCAAAAACATAAATAAATAAATAAATAAATAAATAAATAAATAAATAAATAAAATACTTCCTAAGATTTTGACTGGGACTGAACTTAAATGTATATCCTAATTTGAGAAGAATTGACATCAACATCTTTTCACCATAGAGTTTTCCAGTCCCTATGCATGGTTTATTAACTCCTGTCATGTATTTCTTTTTTCTTTTTGAGACAGGGTCTTGCTCTGTTTCCCATGCTGTGAATATGGCTGACTGCAACCTTGATCTCCCGGGTTCAAGCAATCTTTCCACTTCAGCTTCCCAAGTAGCTGGGACCACAGGTGCATACCACTATGCACAGCTGATTTTTTAAAAATTATTTTTGTAAAGATGAGGCCTTGCCATGTTGTCCAGGCTGGTCTTGAACTCCTGGACTCAAGTGATCCTCCTGCTTCAGCCTCCAAAATTGCTAGGATTATATTTTATAGTTTCGAGCATAGAAATTCTTCCTACTATCTAATAAATGTATTCCTAGATGTTTAGTGAATTTTGATAATATCGTAAATGGTGCTATTTTGTTTTTCATTTTTGTTTCCTATATTTAGAAATAGAATTAAATCTTGTACATTGGTGTTGTATCTGGCAACCTTCCTATACTGATTTACTGGTTGTCTTGTGATGAGAATTAAATGAGACGGTGCCTGTAAACCACATAGCATTATGCCTAGGAAGAGCAAGGGCTCAATAAATTTTAGTGTATTATAAGAAGAGATTTGTTAATCAGATTGAGTGTTAGTTACTGGGGTCCTTTCCAACTCTGAGACTTTATTATTCCATCATTGAATTAGATTATGATCATGATTTATACTCTCCTAGTAGTATGCGTCATAAACCACTGCTAAGGACATAATTCTATGTGAAGAGAGAATTGTGAAGATTGTAGGTTACATTCTTCGAAAAAAATTATAATATTTTAGAGAAAGAAACAAGTTTGAATATTACCAATGGTAAGATTAGGCAACTAATAGAAATGACAAAGTAATTGATGTCAATGGCAGTATACAAAGCTTAATTATTGGTATCTGATTAATTAGCCATGTGATTTTAGTGGAAATTACTCATGCTTTTAGATCCTCAGTCCCATTCATTATAATAATACCTCACTCAAAAATTTGTAATGAGGATTTTCTCTGTAATGAGCATGTCAGTATCTGACACAAAGCAGTTATTACAAAAATACTGACATTATTTATTCCAAAGTATGTAGCTTGACAGAAAAACATATATGTATATATTTTAGAGTCAAAGTTGGAAATAAAACACTTCTATAGTTCCATTTATAAAGACTGCTTTCTAATTAGATAAAATTATATTATTTCATGCTATAATTTTATAATATTCGTTTCATAACTAGTACCAATATTTGAAAAAAAAAATCACATTTGGAGAAAACCTTGGAGATTAATTGATAAGAAAAGACTGATTATAAGGCTGTAATTTAATCAATGAATTCTTACACTGTGTCATAAGCAAAGGTATTAAATAGTTCAGTGTATCATTGGCAACTTGAACAAAATTATGACATAAGTAATACATTATTTGTTATAAGGTAAGAAAAATCACTCCTTAGAAATTGATTAATGTGATATTAACAAAGACGTTCAACTGCAATTCTAACAATTACAATTATTATATGTAATTATATAATAATAGTTATAATTATTTTAATATTTGTATAATTGTTATAATTATTTTAATAATTATATAATTGTTATAATTATTATAACTATTATTTCCCTTTTGAAGAAATTGCATTAGGTATAATATATAAATAATGAAGACTTAAAATATTAGTTAAAATTTTGTAGTACACATATCCATTAAGATGTAAAAGAGTAGTTTCTGGTATTTTCTGTTTATTAGTTTTCATTTCTTAGCTTCAAACTCACTCTTCTCTATGATCCTGGAACTGGAACTTTGGACTCTGTGTTTCTTCACCACCTGGCTTCCTGCCAAACTGGGGCTCCAGAGGCAGAATGCAAAACCAGAGGCAGAAAAGATTCTTTCCTTCCAGTTTTGTTTCCTGCTCCTGCAGTGTCACCACAGCAATTCTTCACCTTGGCAGCAGCAGTTTATTTCTTACACTCCCAGAGCCGAGCTCATTTGCCTCCTTAGAGATAACAGCACCAGCTTGCAAGTGCCCCTTCAGTGGCCTTCCTGAGACTTCTGAGTCTCGGCTATGCAGGGTCCCTCTTCCACACTCCTGAGATACCAGCACCAGCTAGTCAGTTTCAATAATCTCAAGGTTTCCCTTTGTTCTTCCAGCCCTAAAGATAGCAGCTGACTCTTATAATTTCTGTATCTGTTACTTCAGTCTTTCCCTTTGCATTCTCCAATAATTCCTTAAGTGAAATTTACTCTGTTAAAATAACTACAGTTTCTGTTTTCATGACTGGACCCTAACCAATAGATTACTTATTTTTGTAAGGCAGAGAAAAGGTGCACACATTTTACAAGTTTATTCATGTGACAGCAGTAAGCTATCCAAAACAGAAAAAAAAAAATTGAATTGCATCCGAATCACTGGGATTGAGAGAGAAATGTACATTTGAAATAATATAGATATAATAAAAAGTGAAAACATGAATTGACTAAAACTTTTTTTTTGGTGTGAATATCCACTAAGGCATAAAAGCCTAATTACTGAGTGTTACTGCTTGTTTTTTATCCTTTTTGGCAAGCTATACATGGTCTCCATTAAAAGTTTTTGGAAAATCCTCTTAATTGTAGCACTGATTATGCTTCACCTTACAGAATCTGTGTTTCTGTTCTTCAGAGTGGGTTTTGTAAGACCCCTGGCTGTCACTGCAGGGCTGCCCCTGGAGACTCCCCATGTGCCGGATCTCTGGTTATACTCTCCCAAAGCTAGTCCCCTATAACCTTATGAGGTACAACCTCAGGGTCTGGTTTCAATTGCTTTTTTTTCTAATAAGAGATTTTTATTTTGTGAGGCTCAGAAGTTCAAGACAGAGAGGAATTAGAAGTACACAAAATCATTGACATTCTACGAAGAGAATTTGCTCTAATAGATGCCTCTGCATTCAAGTACAATTTGTTACAGCATACTGCTAAAGAAAGAACTAGACTAAATGTTTCCACCTACCCATTAATCCAAATAGCATCTTCCTTTGTAAAATATCCATTCTGTTAGACCATGTGATCTTTCCACAGTGATATTAATAGGGCCATTCCTCTTTTGTCACTGGAAACAGTCTTCAGAAATGTGAACCATAGTTAAGTTTCAGTAGAAATGTTATTAGGAGACCTAAAGGTTTGTATGTGAAACACTAATATTTTTTCTTTGCAATTTCACTGAAATCCTGTACATTACAGATTTTGTATAAGCCCAATTACTTTTAAGACTAAGTAACAGTCTTATTGAAAATAACAATAGTTATGGGAAATATTGAAATAGTCATATTGAAAATAACAATTAGTTAATGTCCAAAATTTCCAGGAATAAAGGCTCCTGGTGGATTATAGATTATTCATTCATTTGGTCAGGCAAAGCACATAGTAGGGGGATAACAAACAAAAGCAAACATTCTGGCTTTAAGGAGCTTATGAATTCCTATGACAAAGTAAGTCATGTATAGAAATAGAAATAATATAAAGAAGAAAGTTAGTACGAAGAGAAATATATTTGCTTTGTAATAGTGCTAAGGAAATTCAGATTCTAAAAAAATTACCTTTAATAAAGACAATGAGAGAGTCCTCACTGTTATAGGGTTTGACTTCACCCTGAAACACAGACTATGGGGGAAGGGCATTCCAGGAAGGGTGAATAGCACTTGAAGTGGGAACTGGAAATTGGAAAGTGTGAACATTTTAGAAGAAAAAAGGGAGAAAATATGTTGGCAGGGATGATTGAAAAAAGAGAATAGAAAAGGAAAAAAAAATAAAATATATATATATTTTTTTTGCTGAAGTGTTGTGGATTAGTACTTAGCTGATATTCTGGTTTAACTTTGTTATATAACCCTAAGGTAATCATAACCATTGCCATAGTTATTTACCACAACCATAACCACAATCACGATCATACCCATATCCACTAAATCTTTGGGAAATAACAGATCTGTGGCTCTTAACTCTATCAAACTAGATGTCCCATTCACTGTTCTTTGATTAAATATAGAAACATTAAAACCTGAAAATGACATACTGTTAAAATCAATATAAGGTCCTCAGTTTAATAAAAAGGGAAAATAGTTCATAAAATTATATATATAGATATGTAAATATTAAATGAGATTACAACAGAAAACATACTGAGCAAGCTAGATATATGCACTTGTTGAAAATGAATACATTTGGATTAAGATAAATTAATCTGACACTTTCAGTACAAGAACACAGAAGAATCATAGAGCAGAGGTACAGAAGACATAAAATTAAAACCCAGCACTGGGATATATAATAACAGAACTTATTTGTGTTCAATAAAGGTGAGCTAACCTCATATGATATGGGGATAATAACAGGTAATGATAGAAGATTACCTCTGTCTCTGACACTGAGAAACAGGGGATAGAGGATGGACTGAAACAAACAGAAACATCAAGGGCCATAGAGAGGTTGTGTGGTTGATTCTGGGCACAGGAAAATAGTAAGAGTAACAGGTAACTCCCAAAGAAATAATCTTAAGATACAATTTTCTAACCTAGATTTGTTCTGAGCTATAATTTTTTTTTTTTTTTTTTTGAGACGGAGTCTCGCTCTGTTGCCCAGGCTGGAGTGCAGTGGCACGATCTCGGCTCACTGCAAGCTCCGCCTTCCGGGTTCACGCCATTCTCCTGCCTCAGCCTCCAGAGTAGCTGGGACTACAGGCACCCGCCACCACGCCCGGCTAATTTTTTTATATTTTTAGTAGAGATGGGGTTTCACCGTGTTAGCCAGGATGGTCTCGATCTCCTGACCTCGTGATCCACCCGCCTCGGCCTCCCAAAGTGCTGGGATTACAGGTGTGAGCCACCACGCCCTGCCTCTGAGCTATAATTTATAATTACATAGGAGGTCAATAATAGGAAAATTAAAATAAAACGTTTAAAATAGATCCAGTAAAATTTATAAATGCTATTTGCCCCTGCTAATTTAAAAATATTTGTTCTAAGTCTGTTAGAAGGAGTCTCAATGTCTTCTGTTACATATTTGCACATGAACTAAGCATTAGAAGGCAGGCCAATAGTAGTGTATTGTATTGGCAACTCAAAATCCACTAGCAGCCTTGCTCTCCATAACGCAATTTCCTAAAATAATGGTCAATATGTCAGTTGTGTTTTTCAAAAGTATTCAAACCATGAGAAATATTTTGTGATTGTATTTTAAAGATTTTGTGTGTTTATATGTCAAGTATTTTAAACTCAACTAATTATAAACCATTCTTTCAATTGCATAAACATCTGTCAGGGTGCTGGAAAGTCATGCTTATGTGAGACAATTCTTCAATGTGGACAACTGTTCCTTGTATTGCGGGACCCCTAACATTTCTCACTCTGTTCACTAAACGAAAGTAGCAACTACTGTTGTTTTCTCTGCTTTTATGAGTTTGACAGCCATAGGTATCTCAAATACTGCATGACTTCGTTCATTTATGTGAGGTATCCATAATCATTAAACTCATGAAACTGAGAATACAACAGTGGTTGCCAGTTTCTGGGGGTTGGGGAAACGGAGAGTTGTTCAATGGGTACAAAGTTTCAGTTATACTAGATGAGTAAGTTCTAGAGATCTGCTGTACAACATAGTGCCTACAGTTCACACTGTGGTATTGTGCACTTCAAAGTTGTTAAGAACATAGATCTCGTATCAAGTGTTCTTACCACAAAACATAAACCAAAAATAAAAACAAAGGAATACAAGGAAAGCTTTTGTGAGCTATTAGATGTATCTACTATCTTCATTGTGTTGATGGTATTATGGGTGTTTGCATATATCCAAACTCATCAAACTGTATACATAAGACATATGCAGTTCTTAATATATTAATTATGTATCAGTAAAGCTGCCAAAAATAAATAAGTGTAATTAGCAGTCCCCAATCACGGTGATGACCCAAAACGGCCCTGCAGATCTACAGAATTCTCCCTAGGACGTGGTAAAAACTTCACTGAAAATCACTGTTGATCTTAATTATCAGCTTGTCAGGGTCAGAGTCAAAGAATGAGAACTTTTAGCAATGATCTGAAAAATGGCTAAGTGATTTTTAATGCTCAGCATTCACTGAAGCTGCTAGAAGTGAGGCAATCAAGGGGGAAAAAACCACAAAATTTGTAATTCAGAGATGCAATTATATTCTCATGTAATCGAACACATATTTTAAAAAGAGTTTGCCTCTAATTGCTGTATTCACAGGTTTTTAAAGTAATTTTGTGTATCTATTTCATAAGCATCATTCTATGTTGGCATTTTACAAAGGCAGTCTTTCACAAAACATTAGATTGTTGTCTAACCATTGTTGTCTAACCTACTTTGTGACTGTGCCATCTACTAGAAACTGGGTTCAGGACAGTCTGTATTCATTTCTATCATAGTAATTATTTCCCATATTATAGTTGCCTACTTGCCTGTTCATTCCCTCATTCCCAACAACTCTATTAGAAAATAAGCTCCTTTTCTACTAGAGTGGATTAATTATTGAAGTGACATGTTAAAATTTCCCTCTAAATTTTTTGTTATTTTTATAGTTATAACAGTTATCACATAGTGTTTTCGGTCATTGTGTTATCTGATGCATACATGTATCTGCTTATTATACCTTCTTCAAAAGTTGTGTCTTTTCTTTTATACAATGGCTTATTTTGTCTGAGAAGTGATTGCATTTTACAACTTTATCTTGTTCAATGTATCTATTTCCCTCTGATTCTTTCTTATTACATTTTCCTGGTAATGTCTCTGCCTTTTTAATTTTTTTTTAGTTTATCACATTAGCAATATTTCTTACAAATAACATACAGTTGGGTTTTGTTTTTTAAACAAAATTGAGCAATTTGGTTCATTCATATTTAAAATAAGAAGTTATGTATTTTCTGCCGTATTACTAAAGTTTACTATTTATTTTATTTTATTGTTTCCTTCTTTACTTTTACTTTTTTCTCTTGGTATGATCCAACCACTCTTTATTCTCTTTTTGACACTTGCTAATTTGGAAATTTAACGTTATTGAACTTTATCCATTACACTGGGGGTTACTGTCTCATTTCAAGTACAAATTCTCACTTGTGATATAAAAGCAACTTACTAAGTGTTCCAATTGTGGACACTGCTAGTTACCTAACTGATTCTCCCTTTCTTCTCTATTAATCAGAATGCAGATATTTCGGGAGGCAGGGGGTATTGCAAACTTGATTGCCCTTGCTTTTTTTTAATTAGAAGTGGCCCATGGACCACTCCCTGGCTAATGATATGGAAGCAGAAATTTATTGGGTACGGCGCTGGGGTAAACAATTCTAGACTCAGCCGGCAATGTATTTTTGCCTTTTGCTCTTCCTCTCCTTTCTGCCTAAAATACAGATATCATGCCTAAAGGGAGAGTAGCCAGGTGATGATGACAAAAGCAACAAGAAAGAGGACTGAGTGGGAATGCAGGAGATTAGGCCCCTCTTAGCACTGTGGAACTGCACTGGATGGCCTGCTTCCAGACTCCTGTTATGAGAGAAACACAAGCCCCTTTTTAGTCAGATTTCTTGTTGTGTATAGCTGAAGGTAATCCTAATGGAAACACTCCCCACTGACCAAAGCACCTCTAATCCCTGCCTGCCCCTCAAAAGATGAATGAGATGAATGCCCAAATTCCCTATTCTCTCCAAACAATGATTAGAATTCTTTTACTTCTCCTCCTTCCTCCTCATTCTCAACACAAAGGTCACAGGGAAATATTTTGTGCTTTAATTATAAACTATTGATTTGTATTATTTTAGAGTTCCATTTTATTTCAAAGCCCTTTATTATTTCAAGTCATCTCTCATTATATAGAGAGATATATATTGCAAAGTTCATTTCTTACCATCATTTTCTTTCTTCTTCACCTTTCCTTACATTATGATTTCTGTTCTGATTCATTTCTTTGGCTAAAGTGTGTGTGCGCGTGTTTTTTTTGTTGTTGTTGTGGTTTTGAGTATTCTCCTTGGAAGAGATGTGTGTTGATACCATCTGTGATTTCTTGCTTATTGGGTTACAGTTCTTTTCTCTCACTAGCCTGTGGATGTTATTTAAATGTCATCCAGCTTCAAGGATCACAGATAAATCAGTGTCAGTCTGTTTCGTTTTTCTTTCGTAACTAATTCTTTCTGTTTTGAAATTTATGTTGTTAATTTTTTTCTTTATTGTGGACATGTTTTACCAGTCACTGCTGCTCAAAGTTAGTGAGAACTTTCAATTTGCAGAATCAAATCTGTCTTGAAGCCAGAGAATTTTTCTCTAGTATTTAATTATTGCCTCTTTTCTCTTGTTTCTCTCTCTCTTATGGATCTACTATAATTTACATATTTTGATTTCTAGATACTTTTTCCAAATCACTTTTCTCTTCCCTCAGGATTTCTATTGCTTTTTATTTTTTGCTCCATGTTTTGAAACATTTCTACACTTTGATTTTCCATGACAATAATTTAATTCACCACAGTGCTCATTCTATCATATTAAATTTGAAAAAATTTTAAAAAGTGCTTTTTATTTCCAGGAAGTATATTTTAGTGCAGTGACTAAATGCCCTTAAGTGCTGTCATTATTTTGTTGTTGATGATGTTAAATGTGTGGTCTCTGTCTCTCAGCAGTTCTCTGTCACAAGCGCTGCTTGTTCTGGGACCCTAATGATTGATCCCTTAGGGAACTGGCTTTTACTACCTTTAGCACTGAGGCTGACCTACGTGGGTGCTATGAACATAATTTTAAAAATGATGGTATGATGAGCTCTTGCAAGTCAGTGATAGATAAGCATAGTTTTCTCCCAGACAAGGCTCTCTCCTCTCTCAACTGGTAGAGTTTGGCTGATGGAATAGGAAGTCAATCTTCTTTTTGGCATATTATGCTCCAGGTCCTGTTCTAAACAATTTATAAAAATCAAAACTTTTAATTATAATAACTCTTTGATGTAGATACTACTATCTTCATTTTACAAAAGAGGAGTTAAGAAACTTTCCCAAGCTTCCACTGTTACAAAGTAATGGATCTAGAACATATAAATCCCAGCAGAGCAGGCTTTGTTCATAACAATGGTTCTCAAACAGCATGAGGGTATTCCACATGAATACCCAATAGGCATTCCAGGGTCAAGGAAACCAGCAGCTCCTCCAGAGGGACCAAGGCTCTCCAGGGGCCAAAATTTCAGAGCTCAGCTTCTTGCCTGAGGCCTGTCCACTGCCAGTCTTCTAGCTCTGTTGGTCAGAGAAGGAAAACATCCTGCAACCCTTCACTTCTTCAACACCCAGGAAGGGCAGAGGCTTTGTGCACACCCACTACATACCCTGCCTCTTTGTCCAGCCATTGTCCAGGGCAAAATGTAGTTGGAAGCTACGGTAGAATTTGAATAAGCTGGAAGCAGATATAGGCCTTCATTTTATACAGAGCTTTAAATGTAATCTTCTTGAGAGTGGCAACTGTTTTCATCAACTGTTGCATTCTCAAAATCCAGAATATTGTAACATAGTAGTAGCTCAATAACTATTTACTGAATGAATTATAATAGGTCTTTGCCATCTGAGAACCATCATCCTAAAGCAATGTGTAAGACCTAGGACTTTATCCCCAAACTCTAACCTTCAGACCAATCCTCTTCTGAGGATAACAACGCCATCTCTGGAGTTGTTATCCTCTTAGAAATGGAAAAGGGAAGCCTCTCTTCATTCTTTTGGTTATGAGTTTACAACAATAAAAAAAGACAAGACACTTTCTTACAGAACAAAGGAATAAACATTATGTACATAGACAAACTCTAGAAAATTCCATGTGTGTTTATGTGTGTGTGAGAGAGATGATTAGAAGAAAAAGAAGAGAAAGATGAAGTTGAGGAAAAGCTGTATAGTACAGCAACCATGCTCCACAGAGAAGAAAATGTTGCTTAGCAACTAGAGGTTTCAGGAAGGAAAATTCTAATTCCAGTTAGGGAAAAATATGGAAGGTAGGTAAATAATCTAGTAAAAGAGAAGGCTTTTGACATGATTGTTGTGATGAATAATTTGCTTTGAGAAATGTGCTGCTGCTTTTCCTCTGCATCTGTTAAAAATTTGGCTGTATCTCAAAGCATGATTACTAAATGGCCAAAATCAACAGAATGGCCAAACTGGAGGCCAGTTTGTCCATCACAGACCGATATCGTTAGGGACCAAAAAGGAAATTTTTCTGCTACCTCACTACTATCACTGTTTTATCTTTTGATTTACCCTACTAATGCATGAACATATTCTCTTGGTAAAAGATTTTTAAAATACAGAAATACTGAGAGCAAACCCTGAAATAACCCCTGCAGTATGCCTTTCCTGGTTTCCTCTCCCAGATGGTACCACTGTCAAGCATCTGGTATGTATACTCCTGTCCCTTCCCATGTAATTACATCTATTTACATGTACCTTTACTGACTTTTTAACACAAAGGGGATCATATTCTACTACTTGAACTTACAAAAATATGATTGGAAAGTTTTTCATGTAATATAGGTTGGTTATATGTGCTGTATATGATACTCCTTTCGCAACTTTCCCCTATTGATGGAAATTTTAGTGTTTCTAGTTTTGTACTAATACAATGAAGTTATGAATGGCCTCGAATGGACATCATTGGGCACTCATGAATGTACTGCTTGAAAATATATTGCTAGAGCCAGAATTGTTGGGCCAAGGGAATTTAAGATTTAGAATATATTCTTCCTAATTTCCTTTCCAAAGTACTTCACCAAAAAAGACTCTTATCTGCTGTATATGAATGTGCCGGTTTCCCTATATCCGTCCCGAATTTGATAATGTATGCCATCTGATAACTGAAAAACCAAATGCGCACACACACACACACACACACACACACACGACTGCCAGTGAGAATGAATATCTTTTACATGTTTATTGGCCCTTTTGTTTCTCTTTTTGAGAATTACCATCTGGCATCCTTTACTCATTTTAGTGTTGAGTTGTTTGCCTTTTCCTAAATTATTTATAGAAGTCTTTATATATTCTGGTTATTAATAACTTGTCTACTAAATGTGCTGCAGTAATTCATCTCTGCCACTTGTATTTTATCTTTTCTCTGTCCCCCCATCCCCACTATACAGAAGGTTGTAAGTTTCTTAGGTGAAACTTGTTATTTATACTTTAGGTTTCTGGGTCGAGGTTTCACTTAAGACCTTTGCTACCCCATAGCTTTAAAAAGTGTTCTTTATTTTTCTCTAACACTTTTTTATTTTTGCTTAATGTTTTGTGTGTTAAACCATCTGAAGTTTAGCAAAAGATGTGAGGCATAAATGTTATATTACTTTATTTATTCATATTGATAGCTACTATTCCTACTATTCAATGATGACACAATCTTTTCCCACTACTTAAAAAACAAATTAATCATAAATTTAAGTCTTATATATACATGAATCTGCTTATATACTCTATTCAATTTTATTGACTCATTTTCCAGTTTCTAAACTCTTCAAGTTTAATTAGCATAGGCCTAGTAACATGTAATTATACCTAAATAAAAGTCCTCTCTCATTGGTAATCTTTTTCAGATTTTTTTGGCTCTTTTGTGGTATCTTCTCTTTCTTATGAAAGAGGAGATTATATAGCTAGGTAAATATATAATTAGATTGATATATATATCTACATAGTCCCTTGAGTTTTATATTCTAAGTCCTTATATTTTTCAATGAGATCCATTTTCTCACTGATATTGTTTGCAAAAAGAAGTGTCAGCTTTGCCTCTTTGTTTCGCATAGCAATGCCTCTTTTTTCTTTCTTGTATGTCTTCATTACACTGAGTATGCCATAGCCACAACAGGTACCCCTTTCTTGTTCTTGTGTTTAGTGAGAATATTTCTCACATTTTTGCCATCACCTATGGTATTTTCTATAGATTTCATGAAAGATCCTTTATTAGAAATATCCCTTTGGTCTCTGCTTGCTAATTTTTTGAATCATGAAAGGGTATTGAATATAATATAATGGATTTTCTCCTTTAGTCCACTAATAGTGATATATACATTTATTTACTAATGTTTAGCTAGGTGTTCTGAATAACCCTTGGTTAGACTCTCCCTTGTAAGTATACATCTCAAAATTTTCCTCTCCCTTTCCTACCAAAGAACGGGGAGGAACTTTACCATTTAACCAGTGTGAATAAGGAAATGGAACAATAACTGGTTAGAACTGCTGCCAATACAGGCTGCACCAGGAGAGGTTAGACAAAGATCTGTTTATCTCCCATAAAGAGAGAAGGAAAGGAGCCAATTTTAGTTCAGATAAATGAAATAAAGAAAAAGAAACAGAATCTCCTAAGCAAAGGCTGAAACCACGGTGACAATTTTTGAATTTTGTGTAATATAATATTGAGTATAGAATAAGTGGTTAGTGTAATAACATTCTATTTTCTAAATTTCTTCATATCCTGAAACTTCTGCCTCTTTATTTATCATATATATGCCCAGAGAAGCAATTGTTCTCTTATTTTTGCAAATGTCTAAGACAGAAATAACTTATACTTGAATATGAAGTACAGTGTTCTTCAATTTTCTGCTGGGTTTAGTATGTTAATATTTACTTTAGGATTTTAATATTCATGCACATGAGGAGAAATTTAATTATATTTCTCTTTTTTGTAAATTTTTTGTCCTTTGTTAATGACAGAGTTTGGCTATTCTCATAGAATAACTTACAAAGCTTTTCATAATTTTTTCTGTGCTGGAATAGTTTATATATAATATAAAAAGTGTCTGCTGCTTGAAGCGTTACAAAATTCTTCTATGAAACTACTTGGACCTAAGGTATTTTTAAGGAGAATATTTTAGTTGACTGCTCATTTCTTGATTCATAATACTTCTAGCTCTACCTTTGTACTTCTTGAATTAGTTATTATATACTTTTCTAAGAAGAGATACATTTCACCTAGTTTTCTAAATGTCTGGCATAAAGATAATAAAAATATTTTCTTATGATTCTTGCTCTAATATAATTTTAAATTTCTTTTGCACTTACAATGTTGTTTATCCACGTATTTTCTAGTTTTCTTTTCATTTATAATTGCCAAATGTTGAATTTAATGGTCTTTTCCAAAAACAGTTTTGATTTTGTTGATTGGTGGGACAGATCCTGAAGAAGATGCACACTCTCTGATAAGCCAGAGGTCTCTGTAACATCTTCAGTCAAGGGAGGTGCAATAGCCTTTAATAGGGAGGAGGGGGCCACTTCTGCAGGTGGTTCAGGGAAATGAGGGGTTTCAAATTTCTTTAGTGTGGCAACCGGTTAAGTTCCCATCTCAAGACTCCTTCCAAAAGAGGACCTGACCTGGATTTAGCAGCACTTCCAAGATTGACAATTCAGTGTTTTTGCAACTGGCCAGCTTTATAAATAAGTCCTGTACCTGATCCACCACTCTTTCTGCTGTCCAGCTGCAGCAGTTGAGAGTTTCTTCAAAAGTTGCCAAGGAAGCCCACCAGCTTTCTCACTTTGCCTGTAGTTCATGATTAATCATCCTCAGCCTTTTGTTTTCTTTCTCTAGTGCCTTGGTTGCATGCAGCAAAATGCATCTGATTCCATTGTCTATAATTATTACTTTCCCCAAACTTTTCAAACTTTTGAGGTATTGCACCCATCAGTGCTTTTCCTTCACTATGATACCCTCTGAGTTCACCACTAGTGAAATTTTAACAATTATATTGTGCACTAGCTGGTCTCCTAAGTAGGCCTCAGTTTTACCCTACCTTCCATATACATGTTCCATGTCCTGCTTTCTCTCTCTTTGAATCTGGTCTATGCTTGTGATTGCATTGATAATAGAATATGGTGTAAGAGATGCTGTACTATACAAAATGTTGGCCTAATCCTTAAACGATCTTGTATTTTCTAGTTCGTCTCTCAGAAAGCGTGTTCTTGGGATGTTCCTCTTGGAACTCAGCTGCCATATTGTGCAGAGTCCACTTACAGGCACACTGGTCACCAGTTCCAGGTGATCTCAAAGCTGAAGCTAGCTTCAGCTTCCAAACAAGTGAATGAGCCCAATTAAGCTTCCAAATGACTACAACCTCATCCAGCATCATTGAAGCTGGAGAACTGCCCTGCTAAGCCTAATTAACCCACAGAATCATGAGAGGCAATAAAATAGTTATTTTAAGCCATTCAGCTTTGCATATATTTGTTACGCAACAAAATGTAATCAGAATGTGTTGCCACAGTATTCCAGGATCTTCCACACTTCATTTGCTACCAATGATGAGATCTTAACTGTTAGCCACCTGGTGGGTGATCCAGCTCCAAAATTCCACCCTTAAAGTTCCGCTTTCTTTGTCCACTTGGCACCAACTGTGTGAAATCAGGTCCCCTGAGAAACATTCGTTAAGATAGAGAAGACAGGCATACGCATATGAAAAGGTTTTGAGGAATAATCAGAAACAGTACCTGTGAGGGAGTACAGGAAAGACTGGGAGGAAGGAGAGGTTGAAATGCAATCCCAGAGGTCTCAGCCAGTCTCACAGAGAGCTCTGGAGATGGGAAGGTCTTTAGGAGTTGTCCTGAATTGAAGCAAGGCGTCTGGGATCAGTTAGTGAATGCAGGCTGCCACCAGAAAGGAGGCTAACATTGAATGAAATATCCTTGACAGTGTACTATAGCATCCCATATACTGTCATTTGAAATATTTCATGATTTGGTTTTTCTTCCCCTCTACCTTTTGTCTATCAAACTTTATTTGTCCGATTTCCTCTTCCTCCACCTTGTTGTCGGAAAGCTATACACTTTCTACTCTTCTCATTTTTATTCTTATATTTTTGAGATGTATATTTAACCCTGTAACTTTCTGTCAATGTCCACGTTTAATCAGAATATCTCTACCTACAAGGGACAGGATTTGTAGCCTCCTTTTATTTGTTTTCTGTTTTGGACTTTTCTTCTCTACCACCTCTCACAATTCTAGACTGATACATCTGCTTTATTATGTTATATGCTAATAATTTTTAAACTTTATTTTTTCTATTTAATAGTTTAATTTTGTTTATCCTGAACACTGCAGATTTAATTTTTTTCTTGTCTAGCTATTACTAATATACAGAAATACAATTTTTATATTGAATTTTGCATATTGACTTTGCATTTAGTAACTATAAACTCATTAACATTTGGAATTCATTTTAGATTTTTTTTGGATTTTCAACATAAGCAATTATATTTTCTGTGAATAATGACAGACGTTTTCTTTTCAATACTGTTCCTGTTAGGTTTTTGTTTTGTATCTTGCCTTATTACATTGGATAAGGCTCCCTGTACAATATTGAGTAAAAGTGAAAGTAGTCACAAAGAGCAAGTCTGTATAATTTCTGATTTCAGAGGGAAGTTTTTCAGCATCTCTCCATTAAATGTGAATTTTGTGCAGACTCTATTCCTGTTTTTAAGGTGTATTTTATGTTTTCAATAATTAATGGACTTGACATTTATCATTTTTTTTCTGCCTCTATTGAGGTCATATAATTTGTTCTTCCTGTTTTTGCTATGTAGGTAAAATACATGATTAATTTTGAAATGTTAAGTTAATCTTGAATTATTGGGATAAACCCAATTGAGTCATAATATAGTATAATTTATATATTTTGCATAATTAAGAAAATTTTAGCTTATAAATAATATTTGCCTGAAAATTTTCTTCCTTGTTACCTACTTGATTTTTTTTTTTTTTTTTTTTTTGAGATGGAGTCTCAAGGCTGTCACTCAGGCTGGAGTACAGTGGTGCGATCTCGGCTCACTGCAACCTCTGCCTCCTGGGTTCAAGTGATTCTCTTGTCTCAGCCTCCCTAGTAGCTGGGATTACAGGTGTGCACCACCACGTCTGGCTAATTTTTGTATTTTTAGTAGAGACGGGGTTTCGCCATGTTGGCCAGACTGGTCTCAAACTCCTTACTTCAGGTGATCCACCCTCCTCAGCCTCCCAAAGTGCTGGGATTATAGGTGCCCTGCTGTAACCTATTTGTTGTAAATCAGCTTATTCTGACTTCTAAGGACAAGTTAAGAATTGTTCTCTTTTTTAAATCTCTGGAAGTTTATATAAGATTGATGTTCCTTCTTAAAATGTAGAATTTTCAGGTGAAGCCATCTGGGTCTGGAGCTTCTCTCTCTCTCTCTGTCTCTCTCTCTGTCTCTCTGTCTCTGTGTGTGTGTGTGTGTGTGTGTGTGTGTGTGTGTGTGTGTGTGTGTGTGTGTGTAGGTTTTCAATTAGAGATTCAACTTCTTTAGTAGGTATAGAGTTATCCAAAGTTTGTAGTTTTTAATTTTTTTTACTTCAGTTTTGGTGAATGGTGTTTTTCTAAGAAAGATTTTATTCAAAATGTTATAATATTCTCTTACTATTTTTAGAAATCATCAAACTTGTTGTGATTTCCCCTGCTTTAATCCTGATAATGGTTACTTGTATCTCTTGCTCTATTAATCTCTTTATTTGGGAGTTCATCAATTTATTGGTCCTTTTAAGGAACAAACTTTGGGCTGAGTATTTCTATGGTATATTTGTTTTTTATTTCATTAATTTGCCTTCTTATGTTTTAGCTTTTTCCCCATACTGAATATATTTTCTCTTTTTTTGAATTTCTCATTTTTATATTTGTGTGGTATGGCTTTTTCTCCAACTACATTCAAATTTTCTCTTTGTCTTTTGATTCCAGTAGATTGAATATAATATGCCTAGGTGGTATGTGTGTATACACACACACAGACACACACACATTTGATGTTCATCCTCCTTGCAGTTTTCTAAGTTTCTTGCATCTGTGGTTTGGTGTATGTTACTGATTTTGAAAAATTCATAGCCATTATTTCTTCAAAATTTTTTTGTCCTATCCTTTCTTTCTTTGTTTTTTAAATTTTAAGTTCAGTGGTACATCTGTAGGTTTGTTACATAGGTAAACTTGAGTCATGGGGGTTTGTTGTAGAGATTATTTCACCACACAGCTATTAAGCCTAGTACGCATTAGTTGTTTTTCCTGATAGTCTCCTTTCCCCCAACCTCTACCCTCAAGTAGGCCCCAGTGTGTGTTGATTCTCTCTATGTGTCCATGAGTTCCCATCATTTAGCTCCCACTTATAAGTGAGAATATACGGTATTTGGTTTTCTGTTCCTGTGTTAGTTTGCTAAGAATAATGGCCTCCGGTTCCTTCATTACATCATATACAAAAATTAATTGAAGATGAATTAAAGACTTAAATGTAAACCTCAAAACTATAAAAACTTTGGAAGACAACCTAGGCATGTGCAAAGATGTCACGATGAAGATGCCAAACACAATTGCAACAAAAGCAACAGTTGACAAATGGGATCTAATTAAACTAAAGAGCCGCTGCACAGCAAAATAAACTGTCAACAGAGTGAACAGACAATCTACAGAATGGGAGAAAATTTCTGTCCTAGTCTTTCTCTGGAATTCCACGTAGGCATCTGTGAGACTGCATGGAATTTTTAAGATTGTTCCATTGGTCTTGGGTGCTCTGTGTTTCGATTAGGGTGTTTTCAATTGACCTACCTTTAAGTTCACTGAATCGTTCCTAGGCAGTGCCACATCTGCTAATGAGTGTGTTGAAGGCACTCTTCATTTATGTTACTGTAGGGGGTTTTGTTCTTTGAAATTTCATTTGATACTTTTAGTTCTCATCTCCTTGTTGAAATTTTCCACTGATCTCATGTTTTCACTTTTTCCATTACAGTTGTTAACATTATAGTCGTAGTTATTTTTAAATTGCTGTCAGAAAATTCTAACATCTCTGTCATCTCTGAGTCCAGTTCAGTTGACAGCTTTGTTTCTTACCAGTATGTTATTTATTTCTTGCCAGTTTGTCTGCTGATAATTTTGTGTTTAGTGTGTGCATCTTGTGTTGGAAAGTGGAAATAGGTAGTTTTCATGGCTGTAAGTAAGCATGCCTTCCCTTATGCTAGGCATTTTGTGTGGAGGTTTGGGTTAATCTACTGAAAATATTGTTTGGATTTGCAGTTCGTTCATGCTATGCTTATCCTCAATGTACCACTTGCTTCAGATTTCTCTCACAATATCTTTACTTTTGGGTGGGGCCTGGTTTTCCTAAGCAGGTTCCTCTATCTGCTCCACACTCAGTTTTAATTCTCCTGTTTGCATTATGCTGCTGAGAGGGTCTGTTTCCCTGTTCTTACAACTTCCTAGCTGCACCCCACTGTTACTTGTTATTTGATGCTTGTTAGCTTGGTACTAGGGAGCAGAGGGGACAGTCTCTGTTGTTTTGGTTAAACTTCAGTCTTAGTGGGTCCTATATACTTGGGTCTTGGGAATGCGACCTTCTCAGAACTCTTGCTTTTTCACCATCTGTAGTTCTGTTTTCAGCACTTATGCCTGCCTCTCCCTCCAGTAAAAGGGAATTTTTCCCTGTTCCCTTCTCCCAGCTACACGGCCTTTGTCCCAGTGCCTAAAGGTGACAATGCTTGTTGCCAAAACCACTTGTAGATGAAGGCTTCTATTTATCCGGGGAGGTAAGAGAGAAGGTGTTGGCTGGTTTTGTACCCCCTCACAGTAGTTACCATCCTCCTCCTCCAGGTCTGCACCATAAGGCATGCTTTCTCAGGACTCTCACCCATCTTTTTTTGTATGCCCTGTAGGGTCCCTCCAGAAAAGACTGCAAGAAGATGTGAACTCCCCTTATATGTGGGAGTACGTGGCTCCCAGGGGCTCTGCATCCTCCTGTGAACCCACACTCAACACTTCCTGATATGGTTCATCTTTGTGTCCCCACCCAAATCTCATCTTGAATTATAGTCCTCATATCAAGGGTATTCACTATCACAAGAACAGAGTTACTTAATTGAACCATGGGGCCAGTTCCCCCATGCTTTCTTGTGATAGTGAGTGAGTTCTCACAAGATCTGATGATTTTTAAAGGGGCTCTGCCATCGTCACTCAGCAATTCTCCTTCCTGCTGCCTTGTGAAGGAGGTACCTTGCTTCATCTTTGCCTTCCACCCTGATTGTAAATTTCCTGAGGCCTCCCCAGCCACGCTGAACTGTGAGTCAATTAAACCTCTTTCCTGTATAAATTACCCAGTCTCAGGCAGTTATTTATAGCAGTATGAAAATACAGTAATACATCCCCAATTTATTAACTCTTCTAACCAAATTCTAACTGGTGTCTGGCTGTGTTTGTTCCGGGTTAGCAAGTGCCATCTTTCCTCATAGACATCTTTTTCTCCTTAGATTTTAGACTAGTTGGTTTTCCTGTGATCTCACTTCTCTGAAGTTTTCAAGGAAATCTTGACCTTGCATTTTTTGTTGTTTTTGTAAGGGTGGAAAACATTGTTCTTTCCAGTTGCCTGTATCCTGAGGAGACACTAGAAGTCTTTTAATCATATTTTTAGTTTTCTTCTTATTGATTTCTAAGGGTTTGTATATTCTGGATGCATATTATTTTTCAAATATTCATATTGAGAAAACTTAGCTCGTGGCTTCTGTTTTTACTTTTGAAATTGTGTCTCTTGCTGTGCAGATGTTTCTAAATTTGACAAATTGCAATTTTAAAATCTTTTTCTTTTATATTTAGAGCTCATTGTGTCTTGTCTAAGATATTTTTATATACTGTAAGTTCCTGGAGATATTCTTTAATGTCTTTTTTAGAAATGCTATGATAGTTTTAGCTTCTGTACAAAAAGTTTATTTTAAATTAAGTTAATCTTTGTGGTATAAGAAAAAGATCGTAGTTCATTTGTTACTATGTGTTTATTTAATTATTTCAGTACTACTTACTGTAAAAACTTACCTTTGCTTATTTAATTGCTTTGATACTTTCTTCAAAATTTAATTGACCACATGTATATGATTCTATTTCTGTACTCTCTTCTTTACCATTGACCTCTTTTTCTTGTTACACTAATCTCACAATGTCTTTATTTCTGTCTCTTTATAGTAAGTTTTAAGGTCAGATAGAGTTCTCCATCTTTGTTCTTCTCAGGATTGTTTTGGTATCCCAGATGTTTTATATTTCTTTACACACGTTAGCATACATTTTTCACTTTCTGCAAACAAAGTCTATTAAGATTAGTCTGCATACCAGTTAGGGAGAGCATTGGCATGTTAATAATATTGAGTCGTCCAGTCAATGAGCATGATATATCTCTCCACTTAGATTTTGTTCAACTTTTACTTTACATTCAGAGGGTACATGTGAAGGTTTGTTACATGGGTATACTGAGTGATGCTGAGGTTTGAGGCATGTGTGACACCATCATGCAGGTAGTGAACGTAAAACTACCAATAGGTAGTTTTTCATCCCATCCACCTCTTCCTCCTTCCCTCTTCCAGTAGTTCCCAGTGTCTGTTGTTCCCACCTTTATGCCCATGTTTACTCAGTGTTTAGCTCCCACTTATAAGTGAGAACATGTGATATTTGGTTTTCTGTTTCTGTGTTAATTCACTTAGGATAGTGAATGGCCTCCAACTACATCCATGTTGCTGCAAAGGACATTATTTTATTATTTTTTATGGCTGTGTAGTATTCCAAGGTGTATATGTACCACATTTTCTTTATGCAGTTCACCATTGGTGAGTACCTTGGTTGATTCTGTCTTTGCTATCACGAATAGTGCTGCAATTAACATACAAGTGCAAGTGTCTTTTTGGCAGAATGATTTCTTTTCCTTTGAGTATATACCCAGTAATGGGATTGCAGGGCCAAATGGTAGTTCTAAGTTCTTTGAGAAATCTCCAAACTGCTTTCTACAGTGGCTGAACTAATTTGCATTTCCACTAACAATGTGTAAATGTTCCCTTTTCTCTGTGGCTTTGCCAGCATCTGTTATTTTTTGACTTTTTAATAATTGTCATTCTGACTGGTATAAGATTATTTCTCACTGTAGTTTTGATTTGCAAAAATTTCTCTTAGCAATATTTGATAATTTTAACTGTAGCTGATTTGGACATCTTCTGTTGAATTGACTCCTACATATTTTATGCTTTTTATTCTATTGTAAATGAAGTGGTATTATTGAATTTTCCTATCATTTCCTATTAGTATTTGTTTTTTATTGTGATTGTTTTATATTGACCTTGTATGCTGTGACCTTGACAAATTCACTGATCAATTTTAGTAGTCTAAGTCAACTTTTAGAATTTTCTATATAACAGTCAAGTCATGTGTACATGGCAACAATTTAACTTCTTTCTTTCCAATATTAATCGACTTCTAATTTTACCTAAGTTAGAACACTGGCTGTGCCTTTAATTTTAATTGTCTTTATTATAAAGATGTAACTTATATACAATAAAATTTATCAATTTAAAAAGTATAATTCAAAGAGTTTTGACAAATGAATAAAATCCTGTAATCACCACCATAACCGTGATATAAAACCTTTCCATCACTCCCTAAATCCCTTAGAGCCTTTTGCATTCGATTGCCTCTCACTTTAGCCCTGGAGAACCACTGATCTGCATTCTGTCACTTCAGTTTTGCCTTTCCTTGAATATCATATAGAAGGAATTATTTGTAGTATTTTGTGTTGCATTATACCTCAACATATATTTTTAAACCACAAAATTTCATGTATAATTTTTCCTTTAAATTGTTGGTTGTTTTATAAATAAATTTTTAAAAGACTAAGAAATATTTCTTTTATATTTACACATATTTCCCATTTCTGCTGCACTGCATTCTTTTCCATGTATCTGAGTTTCCATTTGCTCTATTTCTTTTCAGCTCCTTCCTAAAAGTCCCTTTAGAATGTCTTACGGTGCAGATTTCCCACCTATGAATTCTTTCATAGTTTACCTGAAGATGTTTCTACTTGACTTTCATTTATGAAGGATATTTTTGTTAGGCATGGAATTCTGTATCTATAGTTTTTTTTTTCTTTTGGTAGTTAAATATCTTCAAAGTTAAATAACTTTACAGATATGATTTTGTTATTTTTTGGCCTACATTATTTTTGATGAGGAGTCATCTGCGGTTTGTATCATTACTTCCCTAAAATGTGTAATCTCTTCCTCTCTGTCTCTCATTCAGTGCAGGAGGATGCTTTCAAAACTTAAAAAGAAATCTTCTGTTTTCAAACATTTGATTTAGATGGACTTATATGTAGTTTTATTTTCATTTATTTAGTCTGGGTTGCTGAGACTCTTGGATCAATAAGTTGAGGTTGTTTATTTAAATTTGAGAAAATTTTAGCTGTTTTTTTTCAAACACATTTTCTGCCCTAGACTATTTTTCCTTTCTTCCTAAGACTCTGGTTGCATGTAAGATATCTTGACAGTGTCCTACAATTCACTGAGACTTAAATTTTTTTTTCATTTTGTTCTCTAGATTGGATAACTTCTATATTTTTATTACTTCTTTACTTCTGCATAACAAATTATTGCTAAACTTAGTGATTTAAAACAGCAAAAATCATTTATTTCATAATTTCTATAAATACAGAATTCTGAATCATTTGGAATTTTGAATCGTTCACTTGGGTAGTTTTAGCTTACGTCTCTCATGCAGTAGCAGTCAGATGATGACTGGGTTACAGTCACTGAAGGATGGATTGAGGCTGGAGAATCTATTTCCATGGTAGCTCACTCGTGACTAGAAAGTTGGTTCCTCTTCACATTAGCTCATCCGTGGGGTTGCCTGAGTGTCCTTAATGTCATGGAAGCTGTCTTCCCTCAGAATGAATAATCTGAGAGATGAAGACAGAATCTGCTGTGTTTTTATGATCTGGGAAATCACACACCTTCACTTTCACCATATTCTATTTGCCACATGGGTCAACCATAATTCAGTGTGGAAGTGGAATTCAGAAAGACATGAATACCAGGAGGTGAAGATTACTGGGGCCTACTGTGGAGGTTGGATACCATATCTATCCTCGAGTTTACTCACCCTTTCTTCTGCAAACTGCACTTTGCTTTAAAACTGTTAAATTTTTTTTTGGTAATGTAAATAGTTTGCATTATTAGTTCTCAAGTTTTCAGTTGGTCCTTTTTAATAGTTTTCATTTCTCTGGTAAGAGTCCCCATTTGTTTACGATCATCTTTTTTTGTTTATACCCCATTTCATTACAATTATTCTTTCCTTCAATTATTTAAACATTTATAATAGTGGTTTTAAATCCTTTTTATGTGAATATCAACATACGAATCATCCTGGAGTTGGTTTCTATTGATTAATCTTTTTAAAAGACCGTTGTTCTCATTTTCCTATCACTTCACAGGTACAGTAATTTTTTTATTGCATACTGGGCATTGTCAATGATTCATTGCTGAGATTCTGAAGTTTGTTTTCTTTTACTTTAAGAGGGTTTTTTTTTGGTTTGTCTGTTTTTGGGCTTTTCCTGTAGCACACATTTAAGTTGGTGGGACTTATAGTCCAAACCTTGTCCCCCTATAAGGGGCAACAGCTAAAATTTCTTCTCAGCCCTTTTTACATTCCAGTTATTGCTTATTGCTTTCTGCTGGGTTCCTTAGAGTCTCCTCTACACATCTGTAGTTCAGAGTATTACATACAGATTTTTTTTTTCTTCCACCATGGTCCCTTCTTTCTGGAATTTCCTTCTCAATTTCCAACTTCTCTGTCAGCTTTGAATTCTGTTTTCTGGTACCTCAAACTAGTAAGACCAACATTTTCTGTTTGAGTTGTGGCGGACCTGTGCTGCCTGCAGAGTGCCCTTAGAGGCCCCTAGAGGAAATGCCAAATAAATGTACAGCTCATTCAGAAGAGTTTCTTTCTTTTATGGGTTACATCACTCCCAGTTTTCTGAGTTTGGCTGTTATTCTGCACATTTAAGTAACTGTGTTTATATTTAGTCCAGAGATTGAAATGTTTATATTCAGGAGGCTTAGTAATACCAGCTCCTCTGCCATTAACAGAATAGAATCTTGCCCTTTCATATGTGAATGAGACACTAAGTATCTCATTAGAAACTGTGGGTCACTGAGCCTGTTTAATGGTAGGTTTCACTCTAAGGTGATTTACAGAAATGAGGATATTTTGTTGGGGGTACCCCAGTGTCCGTAATCATAGCAATCTTAACCCTCCTTGGGTTATTTATTTTGTTCAGTGAAGAATCCACCAATGGCTGTATGACTAGGGGTAAAATAGACATAAACCAATTTCTCAACATTCTGGGAGCCTGTGGCCTCAGGGGTCTCCCTACTTATTGTGCAGTTTCACTTAATCTCTGTTTTCAATATGGCCTCAGCTGTATCTTCTGATCTAAAACATATTTCGTTCCTTGTTCAACATTTACAAAATTAAATATATTATCTTCTCTAGGGTTTGGTAGGAGTGTTTTTTGGCTGTGAGTTGTTAGAAGAGATAATCCAGGAAGCCTAAAAACTTTAATTTTAAAAAAGAATGTGTTATGAATACATAATGGTTGCACTTATTTATGGGACACGTGATATTTTTATACAAGCACACAGTGTGTAATGATCAAATCAGGGTAACCGGACTATCCATCCCTTCAAGCATTTATCACTTCCTTGTTGTTAGAAACATTCCAATTCCACTTTTCGTTATATTGAAATATGTAATAAATTACTGTTAACTATAGTTGCCCTATTGTGCTACTGAGTATCAGATCTTATTCCCTCTAGCTAACTGTATTTTTGTACCCATTAACTATCCCCTCCTTCCTACTACCCTTCCTGTCCTCTGATAGTCGTCATTCTACTCTCTAAGAGTTCAATATTTTTCTTAGCTTCCACATATGAGCGAGAACGTGCAATATTTGTCTTTCTGTGCCTGGCTTATTTCACTTAATGGCCTCCAGTTTCATCTGTGTTGTTGCAAATGACAAGATTTCATTCTTTTTATGGCTGAATAATATTTCCATGTGTATACATACTACATTTTCTTTATCCGTTCATCCACTGATGGATACTTAGGTTGATTCCTTATCATGGCTGTGATAAACATGAGAGTGCAGATGTCTCTCTGATATACTGATTTCCTTTCTTTTGGATATATACCTAGCAGTGGGATTGTGGGAACACATTTTAGTTCTATTTTTAGTTTATTTATTATTTTGAGGAACCTCCATTCTTCACAGTGACTGTACTAATTTATGTTCCCATCAACAATGTACGAGGCTTCCCTTTTCCCCACATTCTTACCAACATTCATTATTGCCTGAGATATTATCAAATATCTCAGGGGTGAGATATTTCCTTGTTTCGATTTGCATTTCTCTGATGAATAGTAATTTCTGTATAGAGTTGTTGGCTATTTGTATGTCTTCTTTTGAGAAATGTCTACTGAGATCTTTTGCCCATTTTTAAATCTGATTTTTTTCCTATAGAGTGTTGTTTGAGCTTCTTATATATTCTAGTTATTAAACCCTTGTCAAATGGATAGTTTGCAAATATTTTCTCCGTTCTGTGGGTTGTCTCTTCACTTTTTTTGATTGTTTCCTTTGCTGTGCAGAAACTTTAGCTTGATGTGATTCAATTTGTCCATTTTTGCTTTGGTTGCCTGTGCTTTTGAGACCTTACTCAAGAAATCTTTCCCAGACCAATGACTGGAGTGTTTCTCCGATGTTCTCTTCTAGTAGTTTCCTAGTTTCAGGTATTAGATTGAAGTATTCAAACCACTTTGACTTGATTTTTGTATCATGAGAGAGAGGGTCTAGATTCAATCTTCTGCAAATGGACATCCAGTTTTCCAGGCACCATTTATTGAAGAGAGTGTCCTTTCCTCATTATATGTTCTTGATGCCTTTCTCAAAAATGATTTGACTGTAAATGCATGAGTTTATTTCTGAGTGCTTTATTCTGTCCTACTGGTCTATATATCTATTTTGATGCCAGTATCATGCTCTTTTGGTTACTATACCTTTGTATTATACTTTGAAACCAGGCAATATGATACCTTCAGCTTTCCGCCCCCACCGCCCCGCCACCACCTCCCCTCAGGATTGTTTTGTCTATTTGGCTTCTTTTGTGGTTTTACATAAATTTTAGCATTATTTTTCCTATTTCTGTGAAGAATGTCATTGGCATTTTGATAGACATTGCATTGGATGTGTAGATTACTTTGGGTAGTGTGGGCATTTTAAAAATATTGTTTCTTCCAAACCATAAACATAAAATATATTTTCATTTTTTTTGTGTCCTATTCCATTTCTTTCATCAATGTTTTATGGTTTTCATTGTAGACATCTTTCACTTCTTTGGTTAAGTTTATCCCTAGATATTTTGTTTTATTTGTAGCTATTGTAAATGGGATTACTTTTTCATTTTCTATTTCAGAAATGCTACTGTTTTCACAAGTTGATTTTGTATCCTGCAACTTTACTGGGTTGATCAATTCTAATAGTTTTTTTTTTTTTTTTTTGGTGGAGTCTTTAGGCTTTTCTAAATATAAGATTACATCTGCAAGCAAGGACGATTTGACTTCTTCCTTTCTAATTTGGATGAAGGGGCCTAATAACTTTTACAGAAATTTTTAAACAATGTTTTATTCTCTGTTCTATACCTCACCTTGAGAACTATCTGGTACTCTAACTTCTGAATATGTCTTGATTTTATAGTAGGGATTAGATTTCTTCTTATTGGCTTTTCCCATTGAAAATCTAGGTTTCAGGTTTATTAACTCCTCTAAGTCTGTTTGTTCATATGTTCAAGATTCAGTTGACATCATTTCTCTCCTTCTTTTTGTGGGATAATAACCCTGTTCCTTTTCAGTTGAGTTTTGATAAGAAGTAATGCTACATTTTGTATATTTAATTCCTCTTTCATCTATTTCAATATTTATTAATTTTTATCTATGTCTTAAATAAAAGTAAGCTGCATGGATTATACAAAATATCCTGTTTTTAAATTTCAATTAATAGCATATTTACAAAAGTCAATTATGAAAAGCATAGATGTAAAATGACTAAACTTATGCTGAATATAAATACGAATTCTATAATCACCTCTGTACCATGAAATGGTTTTCTTGCACCATTGTTACCTGAAATAGCAGGAGAAAAGCTTGTCATCTCCTTTAATGTAGCATGCTTGCTTTGGGCTTATGCTGTAAAAGAATTGCTAGCAACAGACAAACATTTACATGCAGTGCTGCTGCTGCTGGACTTGCCTCAAGGAAGCGAGAATAAAAATGGGCTAGCAACTATTTCATGCCCATTTCTCCACTGGTCAGTGCAAGCCAAGGGAAACATTGAGTCAAAGCTAGAATTTAGACAGCTTTATTATCTTGCTTTGCTTGTGAACTTGATTTTTCAACATGATTAGTGAATCTATTCTTTGAAAAGTAACGTCATGTGGGCATTTTCACTCTTTCACCAAACAAGCTAGTATGTAAGTGAATTTGTATGAATTTGCATATACTTGTTATTTGTTAGAGCATTTGTACATTGAGTTTGTGCTCATCATTATAAAATTATCATGAGGAATAGTTTTTGTACAGTCATGTGTCACACAACATTTTGGTCAACAATGGGCTGCATGTGTAAAGGTGGTCCCATAAGACTAATAGAGCTAAAAAATTTCTGTCACCTAGTGACATCATAGCCTAATCTTATAGTGTAATACATTACCCATGTGTTTATGGTGATGCCACTGTAAACAAACCTACTGTGCTGCCAGTCATATAAAAGTATAGTGTATACAATTATGTATAGTACATTATAATGGTAATGAATGACTATGTTACTAGTTTATACTATGTTACGAGTAAATACTAGTATAGTGTTTACTATACTATACATTTTATTGTTATTTTAGAGTTTTCTCCTCTAGTTATAAAAAAAGTTAACCGTATAACAGCCTCAGGCAGGTCCTTCAGGAGGTATTCCAAATAAAGCATTGTCATCATAGAAGATGACAGCTCCATGCATGTCATTGCCCCGAAGACCTTTCAGCTTCCAGTGGGACAAGATGTGGAGGTGGAAGACATGATATCGATGACTCTGTGTCTTTGTAGACCTAGGCTAGTGTGTGTGTATGTCTTAGCTTTTAACAAAGTTCAAAAAGTTAAAAGTTGTTTTTAAAAGAAGAAAGCTTATAGAATAAAGATACGTAAAAAATATTTTTGTACAGCTTTACAATATATTTTGTATAAAATATCTTGTATTTGTGTTTCCGTTAAGCATTGCTATACAACAGTCAAAAAGTTTTAAAACATTAAAAGTTTATAAAGTAAAATTGCAGTAAACTAAGGTTAATTTACCACTGAAGAAAGAAACTATTCTAAATAAATTTAGTGTAGTCTAAGCTTACAGTATGTATAAAGTCTACAGTGGTGTAATGTCCTAGGCTTTCATATCCACTCATCACTCACTCACTCACACAGAGGAACTTTTAGTCCTGCAAGCTGCATTCATGGTAAGTGCCCTATACAGGTGTACCATTTTTTACCTTTTATACCATATTTTTATTGTACCTTTCTTATGTTTAGATATGTTTAAATACACAAATACTTATCATTATGTTACAATTGCCTACAGCAGGAGTTCCCAACGCCCAGGCCACAGACTTGTCTGTGGCCTGTTAGGAACTGGGCCACATAGCAGGAGGTAAGCTGCAGGCGAGCAAGGAAAGCTGCATTTGTATTTACAGAGGCTCTCAATCTCCCACGTTACTGCCTGAACTCTGCCTCCTGTCGGATCAGTGGTAGCATTAGATTCCCATAGGAGCATATAACCCTACTGTGAACTGCACATGCAAGGGATCTAGGTTGTGCACTCCTTATAAGAATCTACTGCCTGATGATCTATCACTGTCTCCCATCATCCCCAGATGGGACCATCTAGTTGTAGGAAAACAAGCTCAGGACTTCCACTGATTCTACATTATGGTGAGTTGTATAATTATTTCACTATGAATCACAATATAATAATAACAGAAATAAAGTGCACAATAAATGTAATGCACTTGAATCATCACAAAACCATCTTCCCCACCCCCTGTCCGTGGAAAAAGTATCTTCAATAAACCGGTCCCTGGTGCCAAAAAGGTTGGGGACCGTTGGCCTATAGTATTCAGTACAGTAAAATACTGTACAGGTTTGCAGTATAGGAACAATTGACCATTCCATCCAGTGTAGCTGTGTAGTAAGCTATACTATCTGGATGTGTACAAGTACACCCTATGATGTTCTCACAACTGCATCGCCTAAGGATGCATCTCTTCAACTTCTCACCGTGGTTAAGAGATGCATGACTGTATTTATTTTCAATTTCCAATCAGCTAGGAATCACATTCCTGTAACTACTTGATTGGATATTTTTGGTTGTTTGTTCACCAGTATAGCAGGCAGGCTTTTAAGATTAATAAATCCATAAATTAGATTAAAATATTGGACCATGTTAACGGTTGGTGCAATCAGGAATGGAGACTTACTAGGAAGAGTTTAGTGCATGTTGGAGGAAAGTCAGGAAAAAAAAAAAAAAGGCTAAAAGTAACACCTGTGAAGTAAGGTGAAAGGGCCTGGAGCTATTTAGCCAGAAATGAGTTGTGATATAACTGTCATATATATGTATCAGAATATGACTAATAATTGTTGTTCGTCTTTGCTGAAATCTGAAAAGAAGAACGTTCAAGGCTAGTTTAAGTGATGTATATTTAATACCGAGAAGAAAAGCCATGACAGTTGATGGACAGGACGTAAGAATACTTATGATGGGATACATCTCTTGGGAACAGAAAAAGAGCTTTACATGTAGCAATCTTCTCTGTCATGAATGAGGACAGGTCCTGCCTTAAGGCAGAGAGTTTACTAGTTGGCTTCCACAAGGCCCTTCCAGAACTGTAATTCTGAGCCACTTCTGTTACTGGCCTTCAGATGCTGAGATCGAACTCGACACAGCCAAGTATCTGCTCTTTCAGGAGCTCCAGCAGTGCCAGAGGAGGCAGTGCCACCAGCAGCGACAACCGCATCTATTCCAACTGAAGACTTCAGTCAAAGGTGAGTCAGGTCAGTGTGGACCTGGGCGCTTCCTTTTCCTCCAGCTCTCACTGGGTCCAGGCAAAGGAACCCTGAGGGATCGGCGACCACAGGACTCCCTCCCCGGCCACCAATATAAGCTTTGACAGAGGGATGGCTGGTTAGCTGGTGCTAGGTGGGAGGGACTCGCCACGGAGACGCGCTCAAGGAGGGATGAGTTGCGCCACCACCACGTAGGTCCCTCTCTCGCTATCCGGCGGGGCCGCCCGGACCCAGGTGCTCCCAGGGTGCGCCTGACGCCCGCCATCCCATAGCCAGCGTCCCGCTGCACACTGTCTCCCTCCAGCTCCGGCCCCCGCGGCAGGGCGCGTGGGATGATGCGCGGGTCCTTGTGCCTTCCCCAAGCTCCAGCATCCGGAGCCGCCCTAGCCGGCACCGCGGCAGCCACAGCCTGGGAGGGAGAAAGGAAAGAGGGAGGGCGGCGGGAAAGGCTTGGCGCGGGAGGAGGGCGGGTGAGGAGGAAATTAGGTAGGGGGAGGGAGCCTCTCTCCTCTGCTGTGCCGCTCGTCTCCCTCCGGCGGGCGGCGACTCCGGGTTCCCCCTCGCGCCCTCACGCCGCTGCTCGCCCCCTTCCCCGCCCACCGTCCCTGAGAGCGCGGGCGGCGGCGGTGGGCGTGTGCGCGCGTGAAGGACGCCGCCTCTCTCTCGCTCCTGCGTTCGCAGGCGGCGGCTGGCGGCCGGCTTCTCGCTCGGGCAGCGGCGGCGGCGGCGGCGGCTTCCGGAGTCCCGCTGCGAAGATGCTCAAAGTCACGGTGCCCTCCTGCTCCGCCTCGTCCTGCTCTTCGGTCACCGCCAGTGCGGCCCCGGGGACCGCGAGCCTCGTCCCGGATTACTGGATCGACGGCTCCAACAGGGATGCGCTGAGCGATTTCTTCGAGGTGGAGTCGGAGCTGGGACGGTAAGGCGCGGGCTCCAGCTGGGGAAGCCCGCGGCGTGCACTCAGGGTTGTCCCTTTCTCAGCGACGGCTCCGAGAGTGCAGGAGCCTGCCTCCGTGCCCTTCGATTTCTCCCCGCCTAGTTAGTGTCTGGGAGAGAGCTAACCTTCATTCAGGTGCGGCTCCAGTGCTTCCCACCCCACCAGTGCGCCTAGGCCGGTGCAGCTGTAGGATGAGCCCTCCCTCCTTCTCGCAGACTGCCACTTCCCTTGGGTGACAGCTCCCACCGCACGTGGGCCCTGCTTTCCCAATTGATGTCTTTGCTCACGATTATAGCTTGCCAGAGGGTCCTGTTTGTCTAGTTATTTTTTGGGGTGGGGGCCGGAGGGTGCTCCTCCAAATCAAGACAGAATTATTAAATTAGATTCTTCCTCCTTCCCCTCGTCAAGCTCTCCAAAGCAAGTGACACTAGAAATTAAACTTAAATACTAGCTTCCCTGCAGAGTCTGCTCAGGAGTGAAGGAAGAAATGAATCATTTAAGAGAGTTGAAGGCAGAATAATGAACTAGTGTGGCTTTAAAAGAGAAAGCAGCATATGGGATCCAGGCAGTGGTAATTAGTGAGAATGCTGCTGCTTCTCTTCTTTCATGGGCTGGAATGATGTATTTAAATTATATATGCAACAGACCATCTCCCTAGGATTGCAGGTATGCCCCCTATCCCTCCTCTGAAGATCCAAACAGGTAGCAGTTTGGCCTTCTGAATGATTCCATATGCTTTCGTATTTGTATCCATTGAAAATTATAGTTTTCTTTCCCTTCCTTTTTTTCGTCTTTTCTCCCTGTTATCCATAGGTAAGGAGATTCGTTTTCAACACTTATTTTAGATCCAGGCTCTTTAGTATAGGGAATCTGAAGATGTAATTTCAACGATTTACAAGTTGCAGCTTCTGTACTTACTACTTCTTTGCAATTTCATTTTCCATTCTCTTTTTGCTCGATATAGTTTTGCTAATAGCCTTTTTATTTTTTTCAAGCCACTGGAGGATTCAGAGCAGGATTCTGGATATTGGTATTTAGTGGGAAGATGTAGTGGTCACTGCCCACTCTCCCCCCAATTTGCTACTACTATTGAAGGCTCATTGAATATAGATGTGTAAAATAGGCAAACTTCTGATGAAAATTTGGTAATTTGTCACTGTTAAAAATGTTTTGAAGTATTTGAGCACTGAATAATGTATACATAAACGTCCGTTTTTGATCAAGTTTTTCAGTATTCATCTGAAGATCTATATGTAGGTGGAAATGAAAGGACAATGATGTCGATTTTTATAAGGTCCAAAACCTGCCTGTTACTAATTGTATGATGCGTGACAGTGTAACCATGTAGACCTCTGAGTAAAGAGATGATCTACTTAAAATTGTTTACTTGGTGTTTTCTAAACTGCTGTATAGTAGAGGAAGTGCCTGATGCTGCTGCAGGGACTGTCCCAGCAGCACGTCTGTTTTCAGAGTAACATTAACCCTAGATGCTTCAAATAGGCTGACTTACCCACACACTTTGTCTTTATGAATAAGCTTCACCATCATGAAACTCAAGAAATTCTCTTTAATTTGAGAAATGGGAAAAAAATAAACTGCCAGTTGCATACCTCTATGAGATGGTAGCCTGCATTGAAAAAAACTAAGAAATTTGAAGTTTGGGTTTTTTATTTTTCAGTTCAGAATTACGTGTTGGAGTAGATTTTTGGAGGACAAATATTAATTAGTTATACAGAAACTTCTCGATTTATGAAGGTGTTATGTCCCAATAAGCACACTGTAGTTGAAATTGAAAGTGCATTTACTACACCTATGCTAACAAACATTGTAGCTTAGCCTAGCCTACCTGAAACATGCTCGGAACACTTAATATTAACCTACATTCGGGCAAAATCATCTAACATAAAGCCTATTTTATAGTAACTGTTAAATACTGCGTACAGATGGGATTTTGTAGACATGGTGAGATATGAAACACAAAACACAATATTCAAAAAACACTGGCAACACGGAACACTCTAGAGTTCCGGTTGTTTATCCTCCTGTGGTTAACTGGGAGCTGTGGCTGGTGGCTGCTGCCCAGCATCAGAGAGAGTATCCTACCACGTATTGCTAGCTCAGGAAAAGATCAAAATTTGAAGTATGGTTTCTACTGAATGGTGTCACTTTTCCACCATCATAAAAGTCGAAAAATCGTAAGTTAAGCCCATCCTGTCAGAGACCCTCTGTCTATACATTGCTAAGATTCTCGCTCTGTTATCTAGTCTTTTGATTACTGTAAGAGATCACAGAATTAAACTATGTTGAGGAAGAATCAAAGCTAAAATGTCTTACTTAGGCTCTCTTTGTCAACAGTAAAGCGTATTGTTAGGTAAGTTCTCTGTAGATGGCAGCATTCATGAGGTGCATGCTTACTCTGTTTGGCTGAGACTTTGAGAAGTATTTCATTATCAGAAATTTTTAAGTAAACCTAAAACGTAAAGCAACTACTGTTCCAGATATAATTATTAAGAATCGATAGAGCCAGAGAATGCAGCAGAATGATCATCATAGATACTGGCTGAGTAATTAAAGTTTTCTTCCTTCCTACACTAGAGATCGAGTTGAACTCAGGTCGTCAGTTTCAACCCTTTACTCTCAGCCTTGGGCCAAATCCGCCTGCCAATGTGACTCTAATTCATTAGTAATGCAGATGTCATTAATATGCTAAGAGAACAGTGCTTGTGGTGTTGCTGTTATGGTTAGCTCTAGGAACTAGACAATCTCCACCAGAATTAGTGACTTGTTGGCTCCTCTATTACAATTGTCTGTTGTAAAGTAGTGACTCCTGATTGCAAGAAGATTGGACTGTGACCATTGGGGCGATACATTCTGAGGATGTGTTTGGGAACTCAAGGTGAGCTAAACTCCCAAGGCTATATCCACCTGAAGCCCCTGAATAGTGCTGGCAAAGGCAGGTGCTGGCAGCACTGATCCACATGCAGCCGTTGACACCAAGACAGATGTCATCACTTAATTTTGATGGGGAGGGTATAGGGTAGAGGGGCTAATTAAAAGTATCAGGCAAAGTAATTTTCCTAAAATCACATTTCAAGACACTGTTTTGTTCATAGAGTTTGTCAAAAAGTTTACAAAAATCTTGACACATACACACATTCAACTCTGCTTAAAAATACGAATTGGCCATGATCCTATTAAGGGCTCCAGATCCTCGAGAGCAGTTGGTCTTTTGCCCAGTGATTTGAGAAGCTGGCATTTTAAAGGCTTTTCTGAGGGAGAAGGGAGCTGCCTCTGGTCCAGATCCCGCCCAGTGGTTTGGCACATGGAATGACAGGAAGTGACCCAGCCTGTTCGGTGGTGCAGATTTCATCTCTGCATGCAAACCCATGTCCTGTTTTCAGTTGTCCCACCTTTAGTTTCTCCCTGTTGTTCCATGTGGAAAGAAAGTTGATAAGAAAACTAGATGTATTCCCAGACATACAAATCCAAGGAAACCAAACCTAATGAAAGATAATTAGGACAAGAGAAGAATGTATTAAACTATTTTGAAACCTTTTTTTTTTTTTAAATTTGGTTCCCATTCTACTTACTGTAGTTTCTTTAGGCTAGGGACTTTGCATATACTCCTCCCCCCTACAATGTAATTTTAAATAATACATTTCTGTGTCACATTTATATATACACATTTATGTATACACAATTATGTGTATACCTTTATAATTTTAAATACATTTGTTTGTCAACTCAAACTAATTATATAGGATCCCTTGCTATATGTATTATTGTTTAGGAACCAAATAAATTTCGATAGTAAGGGGTGTGTGTGTGTGTATAAAACAGAGACAATTTTATAAAACAATGTTTATTCTTATTACCATCAATGCACTTTAATATTTTCTATTATATGCTGTTTGATTTCATCTATTTCATTTAAAAAAGTTGGCTGAACCCATGTGATTTCACATCCCACTAATGGGTTGTGATTCAGTTTGAAAAGTGCTGTTTTAGGCCATAAATCTGTATGTGACAGATTAAGCTATGAGGGAGTCTTTTAAAGAAATTCCCTGCAGACCAATTGGCAACATTGGGTGACCTTTTGGCACAATACTGTAGAGAAAAATTCTCCTATCTTTGCCTCCAGGTCATTATTGATTTTCCCCTTCCAAACATTTTGGAAAAACTCTGGTGTCTCCCCAAGGTCTACTGGGCACACAGTAATCTGAACTGGCTAAGAGTGCCAGGGGCTGTGTTGGAAAGGAACTCAGAGGCTGAGAAGTGGTATAT